>NC_079491.1:125739649-126096913 GCF_020520425.1 Spinacia oleracea
TTTTGGCATGGCACCTTTTAACTCAATTTTTAAGTTTGGAACTTAAGGCTCTTACTATGTTGGTTATATTTTAAGTGAACTAAAATCCTTAATCATGCAACATAATCAAGCCACAATCTCATGCATATTTAAGACATATTTAAAAGCAATAAATAACTTAAAGCATGCATAAGATAAATGTGATCTAGTATGGCCCGACTTCATCTTGAAGCTTCAACTTCAAAGTCCGTCTTGAAAATGGATTGGAAACTCCGTCTTGAATTTCTCCGTGGGAGGCGCCATTTTCTTCAAATAGGATAAGCCATAATTAAACTAATTACAACTATTTGATGGTACGCAGACCATATTTGAATTGAAAAAACAAACTTTGGTGCATTAGACCAATTACATTCAAATTTAATGGTACGCAGACCATATTTTCTATCCTATTTGGGCCATACTAGTCACTTCATAACCTGCAAAATAGTACATATACAATATATACCATTCACCCATTCATTATCACGAATGGCCCACATAGCTGGTTAGTAAAACACGTTGTTATGCATCACATAAATATTTGCAGCAATTGATCAAGGGCACCAATAATCTACCAATTATTCAGTCCTTATTAATTCTAATCAAGTTGTTTTAACCTTAAAGGATTGTAGACCTAATCAAGAGTTTATGACTAAAAATGCTCCCACTCAAACCAATAACTTTATATGCTTTACTAATTTTAAACATAAAAATGTATTTCTAGTCTAACCGGAAACATACAAGTTTAATTAAAATTTAAAGCTCATATAAAATTATAATCGAATCCATTTATTTAATTTATTTTTCAGTTGAATTAAATGAATTTAAATTAATTCAAGGTTTAATTTTAGTAAAATAATTAGTATAAATTAAAATTTATAATAATTATAATATTCAAAATTAAAATCTGAAAAAACAATTTAAATTATAAATTTTAAAATTAATTAAAATTATTTCCGAACTGAAAATTTAAAATTAAAACGTAACGTATCAATTGTTTGCAAGATGAGGCACTTGGGCTTGCGCCTAAGCCCCATCGAGCTACGAGGCCCCATGCCCCGTGCCATTGATCGTTGCACACGGCTTGCACAGCCACACCGCACACACGCCCCTCTGCCACACACACACGCAGCCTTGCGGGCTACGCTGCGCGCAGCTTCGTACTGTGTCGTGGCTGCCTGCCCCTTGGCGAGCCTGGTGCGTCGTGGCGCAGCACATCGCTGCCCACACGCATCTTGCTCGTCGCATGTGTTACCCATTTCCCTCGCCCATCGCCCAGCATGCACGCCTAGGCTTCGAGCCTTGCGTGCCGCCTAGCTTACTACTCGCTGCATTCGTACCGCACGAGCTTCGAGCTCCCTTGCTCTTCGTCGCGTGCCCGCACTATACAACACCCTTAAGGGTAACACGTAGCTTCCTTTGCTTTGTGCGTGCAACATTTATGAGCGTTTTTCATAAAAATTTAAAATTTTTAATTCAAAATTAATGACAAATTAATAAATCATATTAATTTCATAATTTTAGGACTAAAAATCGAAAATTTATTAATCAATTAATTTCCGATTAACATGGATTCAAATCTTGGTCATAAAAATTTAAAATTTATCACAAATTAACAATTTTTATGGTGGTTTTTAATCATCGATACCTAATTAAATTGTCAATTAATTATGAAAATCAAATCAAATTCTAAATTATTCGAATTTCAACAAATTAATCACAATTATTAATTAGGTTGTATAATTAACAAGCTTAGGCATTCAAAATTGTTAAAAAATATACAGTAGGTCAATCAAAAATTCAAGATTTATCAACAAGAATCGCAAATATTCAATTTAACATCTTAAATTTACAAGCTTTTGCGTTCGAAAAACTAAAACCTCCGAAAGGTCATAGTTAGGCTTCGAATTTGGGAATTCTGGGTTCGGCCGAAAAAAAGTATTTTTGTCAAAATTTTAGAATGTCTTTTACATGCGGAATTGACACAAAAATCACTCGATTTGGTTGAGTAACGAATAAATTGCCGAAAAACTGCGTACATATAATTAAATAAACGCAATTTGCAATTAATTAACAATTACGAAAATTAATCACCCCTTTTAATTCTTTGCAAATTTGTAAAATTTAACCATGTTATGCAATTTAGATTATGTAAATAATAAGAGGCTCGTGATACCACTGTTAGGTTATGATACATATGAAAACATAAATCATGCGGAAAACCTTAATGCCAGGAAACATATTATTTACACATAATCAGTTAGCATAATTCAGATGCATACACTTTGTAGCGTGCCCTCCCTAGCTGCGCCCCAACCGAACAAGAACAAGTCTTTAGGACTCCAAGTGTTGTCCCTTCGTAGATAGTCCACAGCACGTCCGGATCCGCCTTAAGATTGACCAACTAGAATCGCCCTTAAGGTACTATTAAATTCGGCTAATTGGGCAAGTAATGTGACTGATTTTTCTGCTCAAACATCACAGATTTTATTGTATGAATACTTGTTAAAAACTCGTGTATAAATTTATGACCCTAGGCATATATTTATAGAACCATGGAAAAGGATTTCGAGTCCTGTTAGAATACTAATTAATTATTAGAATCCTTTTAGAACTCTAAATAATTAATTTTATCTTTTAGGATTAGGATTTAATAATAGCACGAATTCCGATAGATTTAGGATTCGTATAGCACGCACACGAGCACGAGCACGAGCACCGCACAGCCCGCGCGCATGCCTCGCGGCCCACACGAGCTGCACGGCGCCTTGGCCCAATGCTCACAGCCCATTCGCTGAGCGCGCGCACCATGCCTTGTTGGGCCTGGCCTTGCGCTGGGCCTGGCTGGCTTTGGCGTATGTTGATGTGTGTGGCTTGCTAGGCGACGACCTGGCTTCGTGCTGGGCCTTCGTCTAGCAAGCCTCATCCGATGCTAATTCGTACGATACGCTTCCGATTAAATTCCCGATTCCGGAATTCATTTCCGATACGAACAATATTTAACATTTCCGATTCCGGAATTAATTTCCGTTTCGAACAAATATTTAATATTTCCGTTTTCGGAATTATTTTCCGATTCCGATAATATTTCCGATTCTGACAATATTTTCGTTTCCGGCAATATTTCCGATTCCGGCAATATTTCCATTTCCGATAATATTTTCCGATACGTACCATGTTTCCGTTTCTGGCAACATCTACGACTTGGATAATATTTATATTTCCGATACGATCCATATTTCCATTTCCGGCAATATCATCGTTTCCGGAGTATTCATTTACTTACCTTTGACGATCTTAGCTCCCACTGAAACCAACATCCGTCGATTCCGAATATCCATAGATGGAGTATTTAATGCCATTAAATACTTGATCCGGTTACGTACTATTTGTGTGACCCTACAGGTTCAGTCAAGAGTAAGCTGTGGATTAATATCATTAATTCCACTTGAACTGAAGCGGCCTCTAGCTAGGTATTCAGCTCACTTGATCTCACTGAATTTTTAACTTGTTTAATTAATACTGAACCGCATTTATTAGACTTATCATTAAATGTATACTTGGACCAAGGGCATTATTTCCTTCAGAAGAAACGTTCCCGTTCTTCTCATCTTTCTTTATTTTCAAGCAATCCCTCTTCCAATGTCCCTTCTTCTTGCAATAGAAGCATTCAGAGTCGTCGGGAGAACGAGTCACCTTCTTCAGTTTACCAGAACTGGTGCTGTTGCACTTAGGTGTGGGCGTAGCCTTACTCTAACCCTTCTTGCCCTTTCGCTTGTCGGGTTTCTTCAATCCCTTTCCCTTATGCACCATATGCATGTCTTGATTATTCTCTTGTTTGAGCGTCTTTTCAGCGGTTTTCAGCATACCGTGAAGCTCAGTAAGAGTTTTCTCCTTATTGGTCATGTTGTAATTCAACTTGAACAGATCATATCCACTATAAAGTGAATGGAGAATGATGTCAATGGCCATCTCCTTAGAGACATCAGAATCTAGAGCCCTCATGTTCTCAAACAACCCAATCATTTTAAGAACATGTGCGCTCACTGGTTCTCCTCTCTTGAGCTTCGTCTCAAGGATCAACCTTTGAGTTTTGAATCTTTCGATTCTGGCCTGGTCCTGAAACATTTTCTTCAACTCCGAGATAATTTGATAAGCATCTGAGTTGATGAACATTTTCTGAAGTTCAGGATTCATGGATGCAAGCATCACACATTTGACATCCCTGTTGGCCTGGATTCAACGGTTAAGGGAAGCTTGAGTTACCTTTGGCCCAACGGATTCCGATAACTCTTCCTCAAGGATATTCTCCTTTTCCTCATGCATTAGAACTATTTGCAAGTTCCTTTGCCAGTCGAGGAAGTTATTGCCATTCAACTTCTCTTTGTCAAGAATTGAACGCAAATTGAATGAGTTATTGTTTGTTGCCATTGATTATTACATTTGAAAAGAATTTGCAATACATAACCATTCATAATTCTTTAATAACTTTTAAATAAAAGCAATCATGCAATCATTAAAGTTATTAAACATTTCATTCATGCATAAGAAAACATGGTCCATAATGAATGAACCGATTCCAAGACCCTAAAAGTCTCTAAGTCTTAAGCATGCTTTGACTTGTCTTAAGTCTTTTAAGATTCTAGGTAAGGAAAAACCAATTTCTAGTAATATCCAAACTACTCTTGGTTAATAAATTAATGTCATAATTTATTCCATTGCCACAACATATACCAATATTTTTTGAGTTGAAACCACAATCGATGTGTTCCTTTGGGATACCATACCGGCCATCTAAGAATACTAAAATAGCACCTCGCTTTGGCGGAAACCTACTATTTTAGGTTCGAAGATTTTTGTAAGTGCTTGATTTGGAAGGCAATTTTAAACTCAATATTACTTGGACCTAGTTGTTTCTATGTTGGTTTGATTATTTAGTGAACTAAATCCTTAATCAAACATACAAACAACTCATTCATCCATAATATACATTCATCAATATATAATAGCATGAATAATTTTTGGTAAACTAGTATGGCCCAAAAACTTGGTCTTGAAGCATCCAATCTTCCCTTCACCTTTCTAGCTTGGCATCGTCTTGAACTCCATTCAAAAAGCTAACTTAAAATTTTAAATAAACTAGAAGAACTTGAACCTAATAATCTAATTATTACATTAAAACTTCAATGGTACGAAAACCATATTTAAAACTTTGCATTCAAAGATAAAACAATACGCATACCGTATTTAACTATCTGAGTTTGGTCATACTAGTCACCTTCAATACCTGCAAATTCTAACAAGATCCCACATGACTATGTTTTATCTTACATATAAATCACCAACAATGGTCAAAGTATAATATGCGAATAGTGTAAAAATCACAAACATTGCGAGTATTAAAAATCGGAGGAAGTATTATATACTAACATTTTTTTTCATATACTTGAAATAAAATAGGGTCAAAGTGAATTATGTGAATAATGTAAAAAGTCAAAACATTGCGAGTATTCCAGGACGGATGAGTACTTCATGTACGGTCAAACTAATACTCCGTACATTAGTACATGTGTCAATTAAACTGTTACAAGTATTAGTACGTAACAGGGGGAATACTCTTATACGGAGTAGTCTTATACTCATACTAGTCTTATATGCACGTGATGCGTGTGAAAGCATATGAAAACTAAAAAGCGTGTTATTAAATCTAATCACCTAAAATAATAGGCAAGATAAATTATTAATTCCCAAAGTTCTTTTAAAGAAAAAATTAACATTATCTCCATTAAAAAATATCTAAATATTACAACAATATAAACGTATATGTTATTTTTACAATAAATAACAACTTCAATAAAATTGAATGCAAAAAAAGAAGGGAATGATTACTTCATTTATAAATGTACAATTCTTATTTTCCTAGATTAAGCCTCGAAAGAAAAAAGGTCGGGATAAGAGGAGAAAGATTGACGGTGGTTGAGTAATTATGGAACAATATACATGCACACGTGTGCACCGTGAACTCTCTCATATTTTCTCCTTACATGTGAGGAGAAAATGTGATAGGGACCACCAATGGGTATAAAAGTTCCATTGGGTGGATGATGCACTAATAATGTTCAGAGTAATTAATCAACTAATGATGAAGAAAAGGATCTGACTTTGTTTTGATTTTCGGATGTGGGGTTTCAGCTTGGGAAGGTTGCTAATCGGCACTTAATCTTGTGTCACCCCCGTAATTCTATGACGACCTCATTTATATATGTGGGCACATATTTACAACAAATAAATCGGAATGAAAGTCAAAACCCGTGGCAACGCCCGGGCCACACACTAGTTACACTTTAAAATGGCCAAAACATATAAACAACCAAGTAGAGAAGGTGGAAATCATGTCCCACTACTCACGGGACATAACTAAAAACATATTAATTAATATAATGCCACTAACTCACTACTAATTTTTTGGAACCACTACTATCAAGCAGTAATCCTCAAAGCACCCCTTTGCTAAACAACAATGCATGCACCAAGAATAAATGTATATTGTAAGCATAAAAATCAACACCAAATTCTGTATTTTGAACAAAAATATGGGGGTTCCACCTCTAGGTTTTGGGGGAGTAGAAGAACACAAACACAGTGCTATCCAAACTCAACAACAAAGCCAATCAAATCCCATCTGTTGGACTATATCTCCTTTCCAATAGATCAGCAAAGATTAGCAAAACATCAAGAAAAATTGCTTTCATAGTGTTGAACCTCAAATATCTATTGAAATTATGGTTCCTCACAATAACAAAATAAAGGGAGAACCATACAAAGTGTAATATCCAAAACCCAAGAAATTGAAGTCTTCTCACCAAAATAGAATTCAAAAGTAAAAAGCACCAACATTTGTAATTCAAACAAACCCCCAATTTATTACCACTATAATTAAATTATGAGCACCACATTGAAACATAAAAACATATCAAAAGTCCAAAATCATGTTTTAGAAGATTTAATATACCTGAAACATAACTCGCATCGTCGAGATTCAGAATCGCTACATTTTGCTCTAAGTCCGACAACCGTGTCCCAAATGACCTAAATCGGGCAGTTGCAGCTTCAATAACACCCTCTAAATCTGCCTTTAAATTAGTATTCTCCATCTTAATCTTGAGATTTTCGATCAGCTCTGTAAATTTCTGTTTGTTTTACTTTCTCTGCCATTTCCTTCATCTCCTCCTCCAACTCCTTGATTTTCCCTTTCAAACGCTCACATACGGCATACCAACTCTCACTCAGTTAAGCATACAATTTAGAAGCCAAACACAAAATCTCATAATCAAGTCACACGACAAATTCAAACATTGTTCAAATCAAATCACAAAATTAAAAAACACAAATAAATTCTAATAAAAATTGAATTGAAGAAGCTAGGTGTTTGTCTTATACTTACATTGTCTGGTGAGGTTCTGTGAGTTGAGAGAAAGGGCGATGGAGTTGAGAGGGAGAGAGTGTGCTCTCAAAACACTAATCAATAGGAACTCCATCAGCCGTCAAATCTCCAGTTCATCGATTTGACACCGGATCTTTTGCGCCACACCTTCCACAAACGCATTCGCCTAAAAAAACCACCAATCAAATTCAATCACCAAAAAATCAATATTCAATCACAAATTGTCGAAAAAATCGATTGTGAAATCCAAATCAGATTTAAATTGAGACTTGTAGACAGAACTGATTAGGAATCCAAATCAGGTTTCTAAAGCCTAATCAAAAGCAAAACCTCGTTATAAATACGCTTTCAATTAGTAATGAAAATTGCAAAAACGAAAATAATTAGCACTTAAAATCCCTAATTTGTAAATCGGATTCACAAAAACAGAACCAAATCCGAAGAAACAACAAATTTGATGCAAAATCAAGGAGGAAGAGAAAGAGGGGGAGAGAGACATTCAACTTTCTATGAATTGCATTTGATTAAAAAAAATTAGGTAGCTTTAATAAGCCTACATTTTCCTTAAAAGAGGGGGAGAGGGACATATAACCCTCGATATTGTAATTTTTCCTTAGATGATTAATTAATTAGGTAGCTTTAATTAGCCTAAATTTTCTCATTTTGGATTTCAGCATGGGTCTTTGATTTATCATAGCAAAAAGGCTCAGTTACTATGCTCGAATGAGGTTAATGCGTTCAGAATTGTAGCCATCCAGATACTACTACTTGAATGGAGACCTTGGCTTACATAGATGCGCATGATTATAGTACGGAGTTGCCTTCAATTTGTACGTTGCTCCGCCGGTTCAATTTGTACGCTGCTCCGCCTGTTCAATTTGTACGCTGCTCCGCCGGTTCAATTTGTACGCTGCTCCGCCTGTTCAATTTGTACGCTGCTCCGCCTGTTCAATTTGTACGCTGCTCCGCCGGTTCAATTTGTACGCTGCTCCGCCGATTCCACCTTCGCCTCCATTGTCGCTTCCGCTGCCCTCCACCACCTATAAGGCTGATTTTGGGTTTACCAGTTTTATGGAAGGGCAACGAAATTAAGCAACGAAATGGGCATCAAAATCACTAAATTTGTACATAACTCACCCAAAAAAACAATTGGAAAAAACAATAAAAATCGAAAAAAACACATCTAATCTACAAAATCTCCAGAATCAATTGGAAAAAATGAAAATTTAAACAAAATTGTTGAAATCTCACCCGAATTTCCAGAAGATCAGACAGTGATGGTGATGGTGATGGTGATGGGAGACGACGAGAGGCGGAGGAGAGAGAGAGTGTGTGTGCGGTGAAAGAGACACGAAATATTTAGGGTTTGGAATGGAGGATGGGGTTTGGTGGAAGAGGATTAGAGGAAGAAGATCAAAGAAGATGAAGAGGATCGAAGGAGAAAACTGGAGGAAGGAGAGAGAAAACGGGAGGGAGGAAGTGTAACACCCTAATAATTCCTTGCTTTTTATAAAACATTTTCCAACTTAAAACACAGGAATTACCAAGATATTACCGCTACCGTGATAACGGCTAAGGCTATTTACCAGAATTACACAGCGGAAATAACTAACTTTCAAAACACATTAAATAAATAGTTAATGGTCATTAAGACAAGTTGGAACCGTTGAGGCCCAAACTAAAACAAACCGTTTGAAATCCATTAACTGAAAATAGTAGTATTAGTCATGACTATAAATAGAAATAGAGTTTATAAATTACGGAAGCATAAAACTCTCAACTCGAATCCCATGATAACTTCTCCCGCAAGTTATCTCTACAAACCTGCTTTATTGAAAATCTACTCCCCAACAACGCAAATGCAATTGATGGATCATCATAGGGTCATTAAGGCAAAGGCCATGACCGAAAGACATGAAGCACGAAGTCAGCAAAAGCTGAGTACGGACAAGCTAGAATAACATTCTATCCTAACATGCTTCACTCGACAATTAAATAATCCACATGCAAAAGCCACAAAATAAACGAGTAAACATGGAGACAAGAGTCGACACGAGACACGACTCTTGACTCACAGATTAATAAAAAGTAGCTTCGAACAGGTAAAGTAAAGTATCCTCAAAAGGAAAGAAAGGGTGATGGGAGCCAACCATACACCAAAATAAGTCGGGCTACTACCGACAGTCGGGCCATACCGACATGAATTCCAATGCACAACGGCATAAAAGAAGAATGAAACAACGTCTTGTATCATTCTAGGAGTACAAGTTTTCCGGCAAGACTCCCCCCATTGTTCATACTCAAGGTATATACGTTCCAAGAGTTTTGAAGCTCTTTGGGTTACACTTTACGTTAATTAGTATATTATGTTCAAGGCGACTCAAGACACAACATAGAAACAATTGAACAATTAAACAATTAAACAATTCAACAATGACACTTCATTATTTTAATTCTTTAGGACTTGTGGTCAAACAAGACTCAAGTGAAATTACTCCCATTGTTCCTTCTCAAAAACACTGTTTGAGATAACCCGACATTGCCTATTAACAAGCGGGGTGTACCCTTAGCACGAATTGTCCTTAATTCAATTCACATAGACTCTCTAACATATTCTACCCCTTGGTAGAATATATATTGCTCACTGGCAATATTCGACTGGCTCAATAATTATGCTAGACATCCTGTACTATAGCATAATAATAATAACAACTTGCATGCGCAATACTCATACATGCAAACCAACTTGAACAACATGCTTGACATAATTCAACGATTATAAAAGTCCATAACATGATAGTTCAATAGAATCTATAAAGCATAATTCAATTCATAACATGCTCGTTCACATAGATTCAACAATAATAATAACATGCTCGTTCTCAACATTAAACATGAATTCATAATAACATATAAGTTCACATGATTCGCATTCAATACACTTCACAAAGTCCTCAAGGGATGGGTGGTCACCCTAGTCTTGTACGTACCTGGAATACCTAAGTACGGGGGCCACTGTGCGAATCACGACTCACTAGAAATCAACTCCTATAAAACAAAATAAGAGAACTAAATTATTATTCATGTTTACTAAATTTCCAGCAACTATTTAAGAAACTAAAACCCTTAGTTTAATTAAAAATCATTCATTAATTGGTAATTTAATAGTCTCAAATAGTCAACTCAAGTCCTAGTATAAAAACATTGACTTTTTCGCTTTAAAACCCTTAAAAACCAACTTTTTAAAGCTCATGAACATTCTGAAATTTTTGATTGATTCCCATAATTTAAATTGACATTAAATTATGTAAATCAATTGCTTAATCAATTTGAAACCAAAACCCTAGCAATAGTTTAATCCGAAAACATGTTTTGATTTCAAAAATCCACACTTTGTATCATATAAAATCTGAAAATCATAATTTAAATCATCAAAACCAATCTCTTTAATTAAAACACAATACTAACCCAATACGGTGTTCATAACCGTTTTAATTAATCTAAACAATCCAATAATTAAACTCAATCACAATAAATAAATCAATTTAAAACTGAAAATTAATATTTTTGAAAACATAATTTGATTGTCCCAATTCAACAACACACACGCACACAACAATTAATTGTGTTGTGTGCGTGTGCGTTGAACAATCAACGCAACAACACAACACACGCACGCACCGCAGCAGCAGTGCGCACGAGCACGCGACGAGGGCGAGAGGGGCAGGCAGGCGCTGGGCGCCCAACACAGCGACGAGCGGGCACGAGCTCGCGTGGCTGTTGGGCGGGACGACGCGCACGCAACACACAGGAGCAGCGAGGGCGCTGCGCTGCGGGGCGAGGCGACGAGAGAGAGGGGCACGCGAAGTGCTGGGCGAGGGACAAGGCAGCAACAACACGGGGCGTTGCGGGCTGCGGGACGAGGCACGACGCGTGAGGCTGGGCGAGCACACACGGCACGACAGCGTGCCTTGCGCGGCAAGCAAAGGGGTCGAACGAGAGGAGAGGGAAGGGTGCCGCAAGGAGAGAGAAAGTGAGGAGAGAGAGGGAGTGCTGAAAATTTTGTGAGGGTTTAATGAGAGGGTCTATTTATAGATTTTCTCTCCCTTGTGGGCTAGGTTTGAAGGAAATAATGCCCTTGGTCCAAGTATGCATTCTATGTTAAGTCTAATAAATGCGGTTCAGTATTAATTAACAAGTTAATAATTCAGTGAGATCAAGTGAGCTGAATGCCTAGCTAGAGGCCGCTTCAGTTCAAGTGGAATTAATGATATTAATCCACAGCTTACTCTTGACTGAACCCGTAGGGTCACACAAATAGTACGTAAACGGATCAAGTATTTAATGGCATTAAATACTCCATCTATGAATATTCGGAACCGACGGATCTTGGTTTCAGTGGGAGCTAAGATCGTCACAGGCAAGAAATGAATACTCCGGAAACGATGATATTGCCGGAAACGGAAATATGGATCGTATCGGGAATATGAATATTATCCAAGTCGTAGATGTTGCCGGAAACGGAAACATGGTACGTATCGGAAAATATTATTGGAAATGGAAATATTACCAGAATCGGAAATATTGCCGGAAACGGAAATATTGTCAGAATCGGAAATATTACCGGAATCGGAAAATAATTCCGGAAACGGAAATATTAAATATTTGTTCGAAACGGAAATTAATTCCGGAATCGGAAATATTGAATATTGTTCGTATCGGAAATAGATTCCGGAAATGGAAATTTAATCGGAAGCGTATCGTACGAATTAGCATCGGACGAGGCCTGCCGGACGAAGGCCCAGCACGAAGCCAGGCCATCGCCCAGCAAGCACGCACGCCACAGCCCAGCGCGCACAAGGCCACGCATGCGTGGGCCGCGCTGCGTGGGCTGCTGCTCGCATGCGTGGGCAGCCCTTGTGGCTGCCGTGTGTGTGTGAGTTTGAGCTCATGCGAGATTCCTGAATCTGCAAGAGTCAGTGTATGATTAAATGTCTATTCCTATTGGATAAATTGATTAAGTAGAATTCATGTAGAATTCTAATTCCAATTAATTCGCATCCTACTAGGATTACGATTCCTTTTCCATAACTCTATAAATAAAGGCCTAGGGGTCATAATTTATACACAAGTTTCAAAGTATTCAAAAGTGAGGTTTTTGAGAGAAAATTCAAACACCCATCTTGCCCCAAAAGTGCCGAATTTTCTGAGTACCTTAAGGGCGATTCTAGTTGGTCAATCTTAAGGCGGATCCGAACGTGCTGTGGACTTTCTACGGAGGGACGACACTTGGAGTCCTAAAAGACTTGTTCTTGTTCGGTTCGGGCGCAGCTAGGGAAGGCACGCAACAAAGAGTATGCATCTAATTATGCTATATGATTATGTGTAAATAATATGTTTCCTGGGTTAATGGTTGTTTCCGCATGATCTATGTAAATGTCATATGTATCATAACCTAACAGTGGTATCACGAGCCCCTTATTATTTTCATAATCTAAATTGCATGAACATGGTTAAATATTACAAATTTGCAAGAATTAAAAGGGGTGATTAATTTTCGTAATTGTTAATTAATTGCAAATTGCGTTTATTTAAATATATGTACGCAGTTTTTCGGCAGTTTCTTCATTACTCATCCGAATTGAGTGATTTTTGTGTCAATTCCGTATGTAAAAGGCATTCTAAAATTTTGACAAAAAGAGTATTTTTCTGCCGAACCCAGAATTCTCAAATTCGAAGCCTAACTATGACTTTTCGAAGGTTTTAGTTTTTCGGATGCAAAATTTCGTAAATTTAAGATGTTAAATTAAATATTTGCGATTCCTGTTGATAAATCTTGAATTTTTGATTGACCTACTGCATATGTTTAACAAGTTTGAATGCCTAGTCTTGTTAATTATGCAATCTAATTTGTAATTATGATTAATTTGTTGAAAATTAGAATAATTTAGAATTAATTTGATTTTCATAATTAATTGTAATTTAATTAGAAACCTATGATTAAAAACCACCATAAAAATTGTAAATTTACGATAAATTTTAAATTATTATGACCTAGACTTGAATCCATATCAATCGGAAATCAATTGGATAATAAATTTTCGATTTTTCGCCCTAAAATTATGAAATTAATAATATTTATTAATTTGTCATTAATTTTAAATATAAATTTTAAATTTTATGCGATTCGTTCAAATAACTTGCACGCACGAAGCAATGGACGCTTCGTGTTACCCTTAAGGGGTGTTGTATAATGCGGGCATGCGACGACGAGCAAGGGAGCTCGTCGCCCGTGCGGCACGAATGCAATGAGCAAGGGCGTAGTGCACGAGCACAAGGCAGCAGCCCTGCCTTGTGTCGTGTGCCACGAGCAATGAACGGATGGGCATGGGCGAGGGGCGAGCCAAGGCAGTCGCGTGTGGGCAGCAAGCGAGCTGCGCCACAGCGCGCGCTGCCTCGCACAACAGCGCGCAGCCTCGTGCGCAGCGAGCGCAAGCTCGCGTGCCACGAGCGCTGCGCACAGCATCACTCGCGCACACAGCGCGCGACGTCGCCCGCCCAGCGAGCGATGTCGCGCACCAGCGAGCGAGGGCTCGCGCGCGCGCAGCGAGCGATCTCGCGCGCCAGCGAGCGATGGCTCGCGCGCACCAGCGAGCGATCTCGCGCGCCAGCGAGCGATGGCTCGCGCGCACCAGCGAGCGAACCAGCGCGCCCAGCGAGCGATCTCGCGCGCGCACTGCGAGCGATAGCTCGCGTGCGATGGGGCGCTGTGCGGAGGCTTGCGTATGGGACAGCAGCAGCTATGCAACGAGCGCATGGGCTGCGCGCACATGGCCAGCAATGGCTGTGTGCGTACAGCCCATGGGCGTGCAACGCGTAGGGTGTTTGCGTTTCGATTAGATCGTTTTGAATGTTTAATTTGAAAATTTCAGTTCACGTAATTTTAATTAATTTTAAAATTAATAATTTGAATTAATTTCTTGGATTTTAATTTTGAATATTATAATTATAATAAATGGAATTTATTCTAATTATTTTACTAAAATTAAAATCATGAATTAATTTAAATGCGACTGAAATTAAATTAAATTTTGGATTCAATTATAAATTTATATGAGCTTTAAATTTTAATTAAATTTGTATGTTTCCGGTTAGACTAGAAATACAATTTTATGTTTAAAATTAGTAAAGCATATGAATTTATTGGTTTGAGTGGGAGCACTTTTTAGTCATAAACTCTTGATTAGGTCTACAAATCCTTAAGGTTAAAACAACTCGATTAGAATTAATAAGGACTGAATAATTGGTAGATTATTGGTGCCCTTGATTAATTGCTGCAAATGTTTACGTGATGCATAATGTGTTTAACTAACCAGCTATGTGGGCCATTCATGATAATGAATGGGTGAATGGTATATATTGTATATGTACTGTTTTGCAGGTTATGAAGTGACTAGTATGGCCCAAATAGGATAGAAAATATGGTCTGCGTACCATTAATTTGAATGTAATTGGTCTAAAGTACCAAAGTTGTTTTTCAATTCAAATATGGTCTGCGTACCATCAAATAGTTGTAATTAGTTATAACTTATCCTATTTGAAGAAAATGGTGCCTCCCACGGAGATTTTCAAGACGGACTTTGAAGTCAAAGCTTCAAGATGAAGTCGGGCCATACTAGATCACAAATATCTTATGCATGTTTTAAGTTATTTATTGCTTTAAATATGTCTTAAAATGCATGAGATCAAAAGCTTGATTATGTTGCATGATTAAGGATTTTAGTTCACTTAAAATCTAACCAACATAGTAAGAGCCTTAAGTTCCAAACTTAAAAATTGAGTTAAAAGGTGCCATGCCAAAATATACACTTGCTTGGATATCCTTTACATCAATCTAGTAATAGTTTTCGCTCAGCGAGGTGTTACTTATTGGTCCTAAAGGGGCAAGGTACACAAATAATTGTGAGTACATGTTAGTTTTGGTGAAACTCAACGATATAAGTAAGGAGTCCTTTTATGTCGTGGCAAATTCGATAGGTTTACCTAATAAGTTCTTAGACGTACCTATCAACCAAGAATAGTTTCTAGACTATTAGCAAAAGGCTTTTGCTTACCTAAGATGTTCTAGGATTAAGTCGACAAACTGTGCTTAGTTCTTCAATGATTTTAGGATCTTGGAATCATTTTATTCCCACCTGCCGGAACACATAACTTGAATAAAATGCTTAATAAACATTGAATTATGCATGAATGCTAGAATTTAAGTTTATTAAGAGAAACTGTGAATGGTTATTTATTTGTTTATTCTTTTCAATTGTAGTTTTAGTATGGCAAACAACAATCAAAACATCATCATGGGTTCTGAGCTTATGGTCAAGCTGAACCTGACAAATTTTCTTGAATGGGAAGCTAAGCTAGTTGAAATAGTCAAACTCAATGGACTTGAGTATGTACTATCACATCCCATGCCAAGCTACTATGCCAGAGACATGACCCCTGAGAGATTTTACGCCTGGGATGCGGATCTCAAAAAGGTTATGAGTCTCATGCTGAACAATATCCCTGATGATTGGGCTAGAAGGTTTGTAGCCTATGAACCTTTTACGCTCATCAAGAATCTGAGGGATATCTGTCGTGGAAGTACGGAGGACAGGGACCTGAACGTCCATGAGTTGATTGAATCAATGTCTGGGCTAAAGGTTAGTTCTCCCAACAGGTGTTATAGGATGGAGGTCCAAGAAACACATGTTCAGCTCCTTCGCACTAAACAGAGGGTAGGCGTCCCACTGAGGTTCCATGTGGATCTTATGTGTTCATATTTTGATCGCCTAAGTCTACTAGGAACACCAATAAGCGAAAGGATGGCAGTCTCTGTCTTGCTCAATTCACTACACAGTGGGTTTGGTCGCTTCAAGCAACAATACCTAAGTGAACCAAGAGAAGAAACAGTTGCAGAATTTATTCACCTTGTCAGAAAGGCTGAAATAGTACTGGACTGTGAAGCCAAAGATTTACTCAAGGCTAGAAAGAGACCATTCAAGAAAGGTGGAAAGTCCAAGGGCAATGCTAAATCAAAGCAGGACAAGTCCACATCAAGCTGTCTTTATTGTGATGGAATAGGCCATTACAAAAGAGAATGTCCAAAGCTAAAGGAAGATCAGAAGAACGGAACAGTCGTTCCATCTTCAGGTATTTTCGTTATAGACTGTATACTTGCTAATTCAACTTCTTGGGTATTAGATACAGGTTGTGGCTCACACTTATGTTCCAATCCACAGGGACTAAGAAGAAGTAGAAAGTTAAGCAAGGGAGAAGTCGACCTACGAGTGGGAAATGGAGCACGGATTGCTGCATTAGCTGTAGGAACTTACTATTTGTCGTTGCCCTCAGGGCTAGTTTTGGAACTGGAAGAATGTTTCCATGTTCCAAGTCTTACTAAAAACATCATTTCAGTTTCTTGCTTAGATGCTAAGGGATTTTCCTTTATAATAAAAGACAATAGTTGTTCGTTTTATTTTAAAGAGATGTTTTATGGATCTGCTAGATTAGTCAATGGACTTTATTTATTAGATCACGACAAACAAGTATATAACATAAATACCAAAAAGGCCAAAAAGGATGATTCAGATCTCACCTATCTGTGGCATTGTCGATTAGGCCATATAAACTTGAAACGCTTAGAAAGACTTCAAAGGGAAGGAATTCTAGAACCATTTGACTTAGAGGATTATGGTAAATGCGAATCATGTTTACTTGGCAAAATGACAAAGCAACCTTTCTCTAAAGTTGGAGAAAGAGCAAATGAACTATTGGGTTTAATCCATACAGATGTATGTGGACCAATGAGTACAAATGCTAGAGGTGGTTTCAGCTACTTTATCACTTTCACTGATGACTTCAGTAGGTATGGTTATGTCTACCTAATGAAGCATAAGTCTGAATCCTTTGACAAATTCAAGGAATTTCAGAGTGAAGTAGAGAATCAATTAGGCAAGAAGATCAAGGCACTGCGGTCTGATAGAGGCGGTGAATATCTGAGCCATGAATTTGATGACCATCTGAAAGAATGTGGAATTCTATCAGAATTGACTCCTCCTGGAACACCACAATGGAACGGTGTGTCAGAACGGAGGAACAGAACCTTGCTAGACATGGTCAGGTCAATGATGGGTCAGGCCGAACTTCCATTAGAATTTTGGGGACATGCACTAAATACAGCTGCACTCACTATAAATAGAGCTCCGTCTAAAGCTGTCGAAAAGACTCCATACGAATTATGGTTTGGAAAGCCTCCAAATGTGTCTTTTCTTAAGATTTGGGGATGTGAAGTATACGTCAAACGATTAATTTCAGACAAACTTCATCCAAAATCTGACAAATGTATCCTTGTGGGCTATCCAAAGGAAACAAAGGGGTATTACTTCTACAATACATCTGAGAACAAAGTGTTTGTTGCTCGAGATGGTGTCTTTTTGGAGAAAGATCACATTTCCAAAATGACAAGTGGGAGAAAAGTAGACCTCGAAGAAATTCGAGTCGAACAACAAACTCTAGAGAATGCTCAAGATGACATTCAGGATGAAACTCAGAGACCTTTAGAAGAATCTGGTGAGAATCATGGTCAATCTAGAAATGTTACCCCGCGTAGATCGCAAAGATATAGATCTCAACCGGAAAGGTACTTAGGTATTTTGACGAACGAGAGCTATGACGTTCTATTACTTGAAAGTGATGAACCTGCGACTTACAAGCAAGCTATGACGAGCCCTAGCTCCAAGCAATGGCAAGAAGCCATGCAATCTGAATTAGACTCCATGTCTGAAAACCAAGTATGGGATTTGGTCGATTTGCCAGATGGCTACCAAGCCATTGGAAGCAAATGGGTTTTCAAACTGAAAAAGGACAAGGATGGGAAACTTGAAGTTTTCAAAGCTAGATTGGTTGCGAAAGGTTACAGGCAAGTCCACGGTGTGGATTACGATGAAACCTTTTCACCAGTTGCAATGCTAAAGTCTATTCGAATAATGTTAGCAATCGCTGCATATTACGATTACGAAATATGGCAGATGGATGTCAAAACTGCTTTCTTAAACGGCGTTTTAACAGAAACTGTGTTTATGACACAGCCTGAAGGTTTTGAGGATCCAAAGAATGCTAAAAAGGTATGCAAGCTAAAGAAGTCAATCTACGGATTGAAGCAGGCATCCAGGAGCTGGAATATACGTTTTGATGAAGCAGTCAGTGACTTTGGTTTCATCAAGAACGCGGACGAATCTTGTGTATACAAGAAGGTCAGTGGGAGCAAAATTGCTTTCCTAGTATTATATGTCGACGACATATTGCTTATCGGAAATGACATTCCTATGTTGAACTCTGTCAAGATTTGGCTTGGGAAATGTTTTTCGATGAAGGATCTAGGGGAAGCACAGTACATATTGGGCATCAAGATTTACAGAGATAGATCTAAAAAGATGATTGGACTTAGTCAAAGCACTTATATCAATAAGGTGCTTGATAGGTTCAAGATGGCGGACTCCAAGCGAGGCTACCTACCCATGTCTCATGGAATGACTCTAAGCAAGACTCAGTGCCCAAAAACACTTGATGAGCGTAGACGAATGAATGGGATTCCATATGCATCATTGATTGGTTCAATAATGTATGCTATGATATGTACACGCCCGGATGTTGCGTACGCACTCAGTGCTACGAGCAGATACCAGTCAGACCCAGGAGAGGCGCATTGGACTGCTGCCAAGAACATTCTGAAGTACCTGAAAAGGCACAAAGATGACTTCCTGGTCTATGGTGGAGATGATGAATTAATTGTTAAAGGCTATACGGACGCAAGTTTCCAAACCGACAAAGATGATTTCAGATCACAGTCTGGGTTTGTCTTCTGCCTCAACGGAGGAGCAGTAAGCTGGAAAAGTGCTAAGCAAAGCACCATTGCGGATTCTACAACTGAAGCGGAGTACATTGCTGCACATGAAGCAGCAAAGGAAGCTATATGGCTAAGGAAGTTCATAGGAGAACTTGGTGTAGTCCCCTCCATTAAAGGACCAATAGCCCTGTATTGTGATAATAACGGAGCTATTGCACAGGCAAAAGAGCCTAGACACCACCAGAGAGTCAAGCATGTACTTCGTAGATTTCACCTTCTACGAGAGTTCGTTGAAAGAAAAGAAGTCGAGATAAGCAAAATTGGAACTGATGACAACATATCAGATCCATTAACTAAACCTCTGCCGCAAGCGAAGCACAACTCGCACACTGCAGCTATGGGAATCAAGCATATTGGAGAATGGCTTTGATGTCTCTGTTTAATGTTTTAAAGTTTTAGAGTTTAAATCTTTGTAAAACATTATTGGTTAATCATTCACAATAAATGAAAGAAATTCATTTTTCCATTTAATTTGTGGTTTATTAAATGATGAGTCCATTCAACTTGACGATATATTCAAGATAGACTGTCAGGACCAGTCCTGTGACTAAGAAATGTCTATCAAGTGAACTTGAATGTCAAAGGTTGAAAATGGTCCCTAATCGGAGTTTTCTATAAAATTGGACGCATAGAAAACGTTAGACGATTAGAGTGCAAGATGACTAGTAGTTCTGTTTCTTGAACTATGTGGACATGGCAATGTCATAATCATTTGCATAGATACTTACTTTGGGAAGACTAGTATCGGACAAGACCTATGAAACTTTACTGTAAGAGATGAAAGTCTGTCATAAGTAAATTTCATTAAATTATTAGACACTAAATCCTCAATACCTGAGTGATTTGAGATTACTTGTTTGAGAACTGGTTGCTTTGACGTTGACCAACCGTCGCACCGTAAAAGGAGGCTATAAAGGCAACGCTCAGGTAATCACCTATCAAACGAAGTCTAATCTCAAGATCGCAAGATTGGGATTGTCCTCCCATAAATCGGGATGAGATGCTTAAAAGTTGTACAAGGCCACTCGGAGAGCTAGAAACTGTGAAATGCATGGCCGTGCTCGGATGAATCATAGGCTATGATTATCTGTTTATTTGATCAGTTGAACTCTGAAACCGAGGAACACCTCTGGACATAATAAGGATGACAACTCTTACCTTATGTTCAAGAGCAAGCATCGAGCGACAAAGGAATTAGGAAATGCACACTTGTCCCTAAGGACAAGTGGGAGACTGAAGGAAATAATGCCCTTGGTCCAAGTATGCATTCTATGTTAAGTCTAATAAATGCGGTTCAGTATTAATTAACAAGTTAATAATTCAGTGAGATCAAGTGAGCTGAATGCCTAGCTAGAGGCCGCTTCAGTTCAAGTGGAATTAATGATATTAATCCACAGCTTACTCTTGACTGAACCCGTAGGGTCACACAAATAGTACGTAAACGGATCAAGTATTTAATGGCATTAAATACTCCATCTATGAATATTCGGAACCGACGGATCTTGGTTTCAGTGGGAGCTAAGATCGTCACAGGCAAGAAATGAATACTCCGGAAACGATGATATTGCCGGAAACGGAAATATGGATCGTATCGGGAATATGAATATTATCCAAGTCGTAGATGTTGCCGGAAACGGAAACATGGTACGTATCGG
The DNA here is from genome assembly GCF_020520425.1 of Spinacia oleracea. Taxonomy (NCBI): domain Eukaryota; kingdom Viridiplantae; phylum Streptophyta; class Magnoliopsida; order Caryophyllales; family Amaranthaceae; genus Spinacia; species Spinacia oleracea. Next base: position 125,760,711 of record NC_079491.1, read on the forward strand.
AAAATATTATTGGAAATGGAAATATTACCAGAATCGGAAATATTGCCGGAAACGGAAATATTGTCAGAATCGGAAATATTACCGGAATCGGAAAATAATTCCGGAAACGGAAATATTAAATATTTGTTCGAAACGGAAATTAATTCCGGAATCGGAAATATTGAATATTGTTCGTATCGGAAATAGATTCCGGAAATGGAAATTTAATCGGAAGCGTATCGTACGAATTAGCATCGGACGAGGCCTGCCGGACGAAGGCCCAGCACGAAGCCAGGCCATCGCCCAGCAAGCACGCACGCCACAGCCCAGCGCGCACAAGGCCACGCATGCGTGGGCCGCGCTGCGTGGGCTGCTGCTCGCATGCGTGGGCAGCCCTTGTGGCTGCCGTGTGTGTGTGAGTTTGAGCTCATGCGAGATTCCTGAATCTGCAAGAGTCAGTGTATGATTAAATGTCTATTCCTATTGGATAAATTGATTAAGTAGAATTCATGTAGAATTCTAATTCCAATTAATTCGCATCCTACTAGGATTACGATTCCTTTTCCATAACTCTATAAATAAAGGCCTAGGGGTCATAATTTATACACAAGTTTCAAAGTATTCAAAAGTGAGGTTTTTGAGAGAAAATTCAAACACCCATCTTGCCCCAAAAGTGCCGAATTTTCTGAGTACCTTAAGGGCGATTCTAGTTGGTCAATCTTAAGGCGGATCCGAACGTGCTGTGGACTTTCTACGGAGGGACGACACTTGGAGTCCTAAAAGACTTGTTCTTGTTCGGTTCGGGCGCAGCTAGGGAAGGCACGCAACAAAGAGTATGCATCTAATTATGCTATATGATTATGTGTAAATAATATGTTTCCTGGGTTAATGGTTGTTTCCGCATGATCTATGTAAATGTCATATGTATCATAACCTAACAAGGTTAGGGTAATTTTGAGTAGGGCTTGCTTTCGGGCTTAGTTCATTAATTTCCTTGCAAGCTTTGTTGGGTTTAATTAAAACAAAACGACTGAGCCTTAATTAAATTAAATTCGTTTTTGAAATACGACCCAACAATTCCCGATTAAATAAATTCCTTGAATTTATTTAATAAAAATACGGTTTTTGAAATAATTAATATTTAAATTAATTAAAAATAAAAGTGCATTTAATTCTCATTAAATGAAATTAATTTGTAAAAATACAACGAAATAATTTATAAATATAATAAAATATATTTATAATTATAGAAAAATACGAGGTATTACAAGAAGGGTTAGGGTAGTTTAGCAGAGAGGCTCAACACGATAAACAACAAAAAAAGGTACTCCCTCCGTCCCAGAATAGTTGTTACACTCTTATGGGCACACAGTTTAATGTGATAAGTAGTAGTGTGGTTATCAATTGTTATTTTATTGAAAAAGTAGATATGATAGGAGTTAGTAGAGTATTTTTTTAATTGAATGAGAGAGGGTGTGGGGACAAATAAAAATTTAGTGGGAAGATAGAGACAATAATATAATTGTGGGGTCATTCCTAATTTAGAAGTGTAACAACTAATCTGGGACGGACGAAAAAGGAAAGTGTAACAACTAATCTGGGACGGAGGGAGTATTTTGATATTTTTGATTGGGGACATTAAAATATTTACCAAAATAACCTCAACTCTTGGGCTTATATAATAGAGATCACAAATTCTTATTTACAAGGGTTATACAGTAATTATCGTACACCGGAGTAAAAGTTAACTCAAAATTCTTAAAAGTTATGCTTATATATGTTACAGTTATCTATTTTTTAGTGATACATTTTTTCATTTTAATAAAACTTATTTCTTTAAAATCACTAATAATGTATAAAATTAAACATTTAATCATTTAAGATGTTTATCTATCAATTTTTTTTACTAATATAAAAGTTAAACAAAACTAGATTAAAGTTACAAAAATAAAGGGTTAAGTTATCTTGGTGTACAATAAATTTATTGTACACCTTATACGCGCAAGACCTTTTGAATAGAGATAACGGCGTTAATAAAAAATTGTAAATAAGCAATGATACTTAAAAACTGATAGTAAACCGAACAAAATCATTAACGTTTTACTCCGTATAACGGAAGGAAAAAAAGAAGGTCAAAGCAGCAGCGCGTACGTCGTATGAGAGGGACAAGTAAAAGTGGGGTGGTGGCAAGAAAGAAGAAACAGTATCGTATATATCCATAGACTCTCAACTCAACCAACGAACCAACGATCACATCTTTCAGAAAAAAAAGCGGTTGCAGTTTCAGCTGGATTCGATTCGATTCGATTCAATTCAATTGGAAACAGCAGTTGTTGTTGTTGTTGCAAAGGATAGATAGATAGATAGGTAGATTCAATGGTGAAGGAGACCGAATATTATGATGTTCTGGGGATCAACCCTACTGCTACTGAAGCTCAGATTAAGAAAGCCTATTACATTAAGGTAATCTGCACTTTACTCTTTTTTTTACTCCTCGATTTATTCCTCAATTTTTTTGATTTTCAATGTTCTTTTCGCCAATTTTGATTTGGGGTTGTGATTTCAATTACAAATTTACAATGGAATTTAGGAAGATGCAATTTTAGTTTTGTGGGCTGATTGAGGATGGATTATTATGATGCATTATTTATTTTGATACTCTATCGTTTAGGGCTAATAATTAGGCTGATTGTATTTGTGATGAGGAAATTTGAGGTAGATGATGGGGTTATTTGTAAAAGATACCATTGGATGTGGCTAAATTTCTGTAGGATAATCTATTTGCCTTTGAATATTAGAGAGGGATCACTTATTTGAAAATGCTATTCAATTGGAGGTATGGTGGGCTGTACGAGCAAGTAGAAATGGGCGGCCAATTTCGACAAATGAATCACGAAGAATGGTACTTGTCACATAAGTACCTAATTCTAAGAATTAGTGGTAATTATTCATGACCTAAACTGTAAACGAAAACCAGAGAAATGATGCTCGGGTTGAGTTGCATGCTTTAAAATGTATAAAAATCCACATGAAGTCACAATACTAAGAAATAACAAGTCCTTTTATTACATTTCATCCAAGTGCACTGACAAGTTGGTACGGACGAAACGTCCATGTTTCATCAATCCATTTAAACTTTATCCTTCTCTTTTGGGCCGCCGCCATAATTTTAACATTGCTTGATTAGACCTAAAAAGTCTTAGGTAAACTGTAAACATAAATTTATTTCCTTTCATGACAGGTTATAGTTCTTGGTTATCACTGTTTTAAATACTTAGGTAGGGGGAGTTTTACTTATCATTTCCTTTGTTTTTGTGATTGCAAAATTGCGGATTTGTGTATGACTGTATGTGGTTCATGTAGGCGCGACAAGTTCATCCGGATAAGAATCCAAATGATCCCCTTGCAGCTCAAAATTTTCAGGCAAGTACTTCTAGTCTTCTACCTTAAATAGCCACATGCTTTTTTACCTGTTACCTTTCTAACAAGAACAGTATTGTGTGTGTCTATTTTTTCGCTTGACCCTTAGGCAAGAGTATGTATTCTTGCTATTTCAGTTTGCACCAAAATAAGGAATTTATGCATAATTGGCTGAGCTTTGGATGTATTCCTAATGTTTTGAAGCTTTTGCATAGCTGGAGTCTTGTTTTAATCTCTGTGCAATTCTTGATTTTTTTAGGGAAATTGCTTCATGATAACTGGACATGACTAATTTTGTACTTAGTCCTCCTATCACTTTTCACTTATCAAGAAAACCATATAAATTTACTTGGTCATTTTGGGCTTTGTATATGTGTGCACATGTTTGAAAAGTTTTGCAATTTGAATGTTCAAGCCTTCAAGGTCGTTGATTGCGGACTAATTTTTTGTCCTAAAATTTTGGGTCATTTTAAATTACAGTTAGAGATCTACCAGATTTGATTCCCATTCCTCAGTTCAAGTACTATTAGTCTTTATGTGAGTTGTATTCTGAGAGTTGTACATATAAAACAGAGGGGCTTCTTACACAAGCCTAGAGATTAAACTGTATGCCTGAGTATAGAATAACATCCATAAAAAGCCAAGAAAATTCAGACCTCTCTGTATAGCACAAGGAGTTAAAAATCTACTACAATAGTAAAAGTAAACTCAAAGGGTGCTGTAAGGAAACAATAAGTTAAATCATACAGAAAAAGCTTATGTTATTTACACCTTAATTACATCTTTAATAGTACCAATTTCAATCATCTCTGGGTCCAAGAAGGCGTTACTGAATCTTCATTTACTTAAGCTGTGAACTTATGTTGAAAAGTTTTGATTATTCAGGTTTTGGGAGAGGCTTACCAGGTATTGAGTGACCCAACACAGCGCCAGGCTTATGATTCATACGGAAAATCTGGAATTTCTACGTTAGTTTTTTTTTCTCTTTCTTCATTCCGACACATTCATTTTTCTTAGCCTCCCTGCTTCTATGAGTGGAATACACATAGTATAGTAGGGGCATCTAATTTTGGTAACATATTCCATTTAACAACGTAAACTTTTAATTTGGTATTGAATTTCATGGCATAAGTTCTTTACATTACCTCTCATGTAGTTAGGTAACATCTTTATGTTGTATTTTCGGATGCATCTTCTTATTACATGACAAAAAGAGTAGGAACAAAGAGGGAGGCGTTGCCTTTCATTACCCTAGATATTAGATATAGAAATTATGGCATATTGTCCCAGCTGTCTCATCATGTTATTGCATTGAGATCCTTCTTCAAGAAAGGAGGGTGCAATTGTGTTTGACTTGTGAAGGTTGGAAGTCATCTCATTCTTCTTTTCAGAGTGAATCATGGGGGCTGATTCATCCTACATTCTTCCTCCATCTTGGCATCATAGATATGATATTCTTGTTCCTTTCAGAATTCAGAGTGAACCATGGGGCTGATTCATCCATCTACATTGTTCCTTCATCTTGGCATCATAGATGTGATTTTCCAAGAAAATCTTGTTTCTAATGAAGGGTAAAGCCTCCTGTACGCTTGAATGAACTCTTCTTTTTCTACTTAAAGAAGGTACCTTTGTTTTGTAAGAAAAGACTTCAGTTACTCCCTCCGTCCCACATTAGTTTGAAGTTTGAACACTTACCTTTTTCATCTATCCCAATTAATTTTGGTTCACCACTAATCTCTCATCACTCCTACATCGGAAAAAAAAAAACACCACTACCTCTCATCGCATTTACTTTTCTATTAACATGATGGTTGATGATTAGACAATCTATCTCCTAAAACAATGTGTCCTGTATCCTGATAAGTAATTTATCTCCCTAGCCTAGGTCAATTCATTTTCACATTTTTCCTTGGAATCCTCTTCTTTAAAGATATTCCTTAATGGATCTCTTCCATTATAGCATCCTCTCCATCACCTCTAATTGTGAATTAGAGAAATATCCGTAGGAGTTACCTTCGTCCTAACTTTGAAGTTTCCAAACCGTTTCTCTTTTAAATTTCATTTTGGTGGGCGCTAGTCAGGTGGCCGGCAGCAGTGGGCGATAGTCAGGTAGCTGACAGCAGTGGGGTGGTTGTGGCTAGGCAGGTGTCACAAGTGGTCGTGGTGATTGAGCTGGTCTTGCTAGATCGGTGGTGGCTGCCACTGTCATGTGTGGTGCAGGTTTTCAGAGGGTTCGGGAGAGAGGAGAGAGAAGGGAGGGAAGGAAGTGAAGAAGAAAGGAAGGGGAGAATGGTAGACCTTTGCGGTTGCTAGTAATTATTTGCAGTATTTAGTAACACCCTAAAAAAAATGTTCACAGTCTGCACACATGTGCACAGATGACTTGTCTGGAAAAAGGCTCACTTCTATTGCATTAGAGCTAACCGCGTTTCTTGGGAATGGACTGTTATGTATTTCTTGTTTAGTAAGTTGAATATCTATTTTGATACTCATCCCACATTAAGGGAAAAAAAAAAGGCACTTGTGGCTTAGTTATATTAGCTTTTATGGAAACAAGGGGAAGGTGGATTCTTGTTTTTTTGTTGGCATGCTTGGCTATCTTTTGTGTTTTGTGGTTGCATAGGTGTGATAAGCCAAGGTCTTCTGGTTGGAAGTATTTCTGTAATTAGAATATTCTTCATTCCTTAATATTGTTGTTTTTTCTGTGGTGTCCCCTCTGGTACTGTTTGTCACGTGTCCGACACAATTAACTCCCTCGTCTTTTCTACTTGCTCCTGGAAGATACTTGGTCTTCTGATGATTTATAATCTTTTTATTCTTATTGATGGAATATTTATCTCATACACTACATATTCCCCATTCTAGTGAAGGAATTATAGATCCTGCAGCAATCTTTGCCATGCTTTTTGGAAGTGAGCTTTTTGAAGAATACATAGGCCAGCCAGCCATGGCGTCGATGGCTTCAATGGACTTCTTCACTGATGGAGAAGAGGTGGATACTAGGAAGCTGCAGGAAAAGATGAAGGTATCTTTTATTTTTGTCACCTATTCTCTCTAAATATGTCTATGCTGTATTTGCTATCAAAATCTTGTATGTGTTGTATTCTTTGCAATTTGTCTATGTTGTATTTTACTGCTTGTAGTGTAAATTTCTTCAAATTTTCCACAACTTGTGATTATAATAGGTAATTCAGAAGGAAAGGGAAGAGAAACTTATAGAAAAATTAAAAGATCGACTCAACCAGTATGTGAATGGCAGTAAAGAGAGTTTTAAGAGTCATGCTGAAGCTGAAGTCTCAAGACTTTCTAGTGCAGGTACTGTTTATTGATTGTCCCCTCGCAATTGTTCTAGGTGGTATTAGAACTGAATTATTTATGCTTACGGAAAGAATGCTTATCACCCTACTTTAAACATTGCTTAGTTTTTCAATTCCTTCTTAGTTGTTATATTCCTTCATACATGTGTATTACTGTTGAGGCAGAGCTTGCTGCCTTTGAGAACAGTAATCATCTAAGCCCCTGTTCAGCACTGTTGTAGATTTGATGTTCTCTGTTTAATTTAAATAAACAATTGCTTTTTTTTTTTGATAAACTGTTTGAAAAGCTTATGTGTAATTTTCCTAAAACACAAGCAGTAATGTGGAAACTAGGATTAGTGGTTTTAGAAATTTGATTTTGGGAAAAGCGCCTCGGCAGTTAGTACTTCTTTGGCACACACTCCTCTCTCCTATGTTACTCCGACACTCCGTCCGGAGGTGGGTGTCGGTGTCGACACGACCCGACCCGCGACACGACACTCGACACGTGTCCGGGGAGGTGTCGACACTAGTGTCGGAAAAGAATCCAAAAATCCGGTGTCGAACTCTTTTTCTTTGCCCTAGATCTGAATTTTCGCCCAAAAAATATTGGGGCTTTTGAGGCGAATCGGCCGGAAAATATAGGGTGTATGCGGCGGTGAGTCAGTGACCTGTGCATACGGCGGTGAGTCGGTGACCGGAGCTGGCGGTGCATGTGGCGGTGAGGGAGAGGAAAGAGAAAACATGTGAGGAGGAGAGAGATCGTGAATCAGGAGGGTAGCAACTAGCAACTGATGTACTTCATCTAACAAAAATAAGTGGGCCTACCTTTTAACTAAAATATAAAATATATACAGTGATAGTTGTCACATGCCACGCGAAGTTTCAAAGTATCTTTATTTATTTTTTCTTTTAGTTTATTTACAGCTGCCTAGTTTATTTTGTATTAATTATTGTTTTACTTTTTTACCTCATTCACCTCCCCTAGATAAAGAATTTTACATTCCCTAGACAAAGACTTTCATCTTACCATATTAAATACAGAATACCATATTATTTTTTCTTTATTTTTAATGTTTATTTTGAGAAGATTTTTAATTTGTTTATTTAATTTGTAAAAAGTGTCGTTTTTTATTCGACACTTTGTATGGAAGCCGTGTCTAAAAAATAAGTCAAGACACTCCTTTGACCGTGTCGGAGTGTCTGCAAATATTTGGATCAGAGTGTCGGATACTCCGACACCCGTGTCTGACACGACACCGACACCCGTGTCTGAGTAACATAGCCTCTCTCTCTCTCTCTCTCTCTCTCTCTCTCTCTCTGCCTCTCGCTGTTCTCCTTCTCTGCTACTACTGCCCCCTTTTGTCAAATTGTTCCTCACACTATTATTTTTCCAACTTTTTGGATCTAAGTCTCGATGTTTCTTGGGTTGGGAATTTTGATTGTGTTAGAAGTAAACAATAGATTAGTTGTTTTTGTTGATGCTGGTTACAATCCCAGACCTCAGAGTGGCTGACTGGCTGGTTACTCTTACAAAAGAAGAAAGACCGAGGACTTTTCTGGATGTTTAATACTTATCCCCCTTCAGCTCCTCCCTTATTTTATACTTCCTAATGCTTACATCATTCTATAACTAATTCACCCCCAATACAGTGAAAGCCTCCAACTTCGTGCACAAGCCAAGGGCTGACGGAATTGCTAAGAGAATTAAGATACTTTTTCGTATTACCCATGCTACAACGCCGAATATGTAAAATGAATTCAAGTTTCAATATATAACTGAGATTCAATCTTTAAACCGCAATTTCTCATATCTCTATCCTATCAAATCTCTCCATTTGTCTCATAATTATTTAATTCTTATTAGTATTACTCCAGGCTAAAATATCAAATAAAAAGGTCCCAATGATAAATGTTCCAATAAGAAACTAGGTCAAAATAAGTTGAATAGGTTCATTTCGTCATTAAAAAAAAAGTTGAAGATATTCATGTTACATTTTAAGTTTTGAACAACTGAAGAGTTAACATTTACTTGTCTTTACTACTGCATATGTGCAAGGTGGTGGATGTGCATTCCTATTAATCCTATATGAATGTTTAAACTGTAATGTTTTGACTTTCTGATTCAGTCTTTGTCTTGCTTCTGCAGCATATGGTGTTGATATGTTAAACACAATTGGTTATATATACTCAAGACAGGCAGCTAAAGAGCTTGGAAAAAAGGCAATATACCTTGGCGTACCTTTTGTTGCTGAATGGTTCAGGAACAAAGGCCATTTTATTAAATCTCAAGTAACAGCTGCAACAGGTGAGATAATTATGGTGGCCTTGTTTCGACTTGCCATTTTATTTTAGTCTCACCCTTGTACCCTTGTGTTTAGGCTCAGTACATGTTAAGGGAAATGTTCTACAGAAATAGAATTATCTATACGTGGCCTCACAAATGAGCTACCAAGCTTGCGAATAAGTGATCCTGTTTGTTAAGGCATATTATTGTTGGTTTCAATAAGGCTGAGAGTGCTAAGTCTGACGTTGGGCCTTCTGCAAAGAGTTAGTGTCATTGAATACTAGAAATGATATAGCCTCTTTTATCAAAGGTGTTTCTAGGAAGGCTTTCGGTTTTCTCTATCAAGTGACTAAGGATTGGCAGGCCTAAGTGCCTAACCTCTCCAACTAGTCAAAAAGACGTGCCTTTCAGGATGATAATCTTCTCATGAAAAAGATGATAGATTGTTGATAGAGAATCAGGTTTGTGGTGCTGAGAATGTCTAAAGTGCAATCTTCTCGTATTAGTCATAAACTTATTCATGCTTCCCTTATGAATTTTATTATGACCACCTTTTACTTTTTAGGGACCAGCTTAGGAGGCTTTGATCCCTCTTCTGTTTCATTTTCTTGGTAAGCTACTGTTGCAAGACTGGGGGGGAGGGGTACTATTGTGACCAAAGATCCTTTTGGGGGATGAGAGAGACAACTGAGGGTTATCAAGCTTTCATTGATAAAGAACTTGTACATGTCAGAGATTGGTGTTTGTTTTCATATCTTCTCAACTTTACCTAAGGGAAAAAAGGTGTTATAGAACTTAAGGGATTGCAATCAGGAGTATATTACTATATTATGGAGTGAGTGCAGACACGAGTGGTAGTGTGATCACCTCGACTGCTGAGATTCCTCCATTGAATTTCGATGCATGGCACTTAAATTCAGTGTTGATTGCAGTCTTGGCCACAGGGATTGCACTTGGAGGTAATCTGCTTTTGAGCTCATTTATGGAGCTTATGGTTGCAATGAATTAGAAGAGGTTGGATGATTGAAAAAGAATATTCCTCTTTAGGTGGTTACAACTTACAAGATTAATATTATACTAACTCGTTTTTTTGGTATAACTCTCAATTGCCTCTTTCCAAAATTCTAATGCCTATTGTGAACAAAAACGAGATTGTAATGCGAGATTCAATGGGCTTTGGGGTTGGTGGGCTAAAGAACCATCTTATGAGATGGGATATGATGTGTTGGTTGAAAGCGGATGGAGGTCTAAATCTTCCGGAGCTGGGTATCTTAGAGTGTTGCTGTAGGATATTTTACTTATTTCATCAGAATCGTGTGACAATGTGGGTTGTGTCAAACACAAAATGGTTGGGATGGTCAATGTGCTATAGATTGTAAGGGGTGACATTTTCTGTTCTTTATTGGTCAAAGGGACAATGATTCATTGACATTTATGTGTTAGGACCTGTAAAGAAGGAAATGGCCTTTTTATGCTGTTTCCCTAGTCTGTTGTACTCTCTAGCTTCCTAAATTTCATGGTATCCTTGGATCTAATTTTTTTGTGTATAAAAAAGGCCTTCCCTGATAGGTAGCTGGAGGAGCATACTTTGTTAATTTAAAATTTAGGGTTTCAAATTTCAGTTTTTTGCTGTTAATGATTCCAATTGTGAGTTGGTATCTCTTGGTGACTATGTTGATGCCTTCTTTTCCTGGTTGTTTAGCCTTGGTGTGGTGGTATTTCCGCCTGTCTTGATGCCAGCTCCATTAGAAAGGCAAAGGTTCCACTTAAGGTGATGACTTTTGTATGCACGTTGGCATTTAGGAGCAGAGTTGTATTTCATGATAAAGGCCAAAATTCCTTAATAGCCTGTGTTTCATCCAGTGTGATTGATTAGTCTTATTCCGGTCTATAGCGGACATGGTATTGCTAGAGGCTGCAGGGATATCTTTCCTTGTGCATGGGGAGTAGAGGATTACCTGTTAACTATTTTAAAGTTGTTGGACTTGTGTTTTGTGGGGTTTAGAGGGACTAAAGAGAATAAATTACTTTGGGACAATGCTCTTTTTTATCCTATTTACCATTATGATTATCCGTTTTTGATGAAATACATGTATCTTCTTTAAAGCTACATTACTGCTTAACATGCTTTCAGATGAAGTAACTTATCATTGTGGACTAGTGTTGCTTGACCTTGTAGCAGTCACTGGATTATTTATAGCATTAGTACATTTGATTGAGAACAGTACTCTGTCCTTTTTCTGATAGTATATGTTTTACTTTCCTCGTCAGAAAAATCAAACAACCCAATTGAGTCTCTGGAAAGCAGAGTCTACCTGAGTTATTTAAGAAGGGTAGCTTTGAATAAAAATTCTCTTTCATGATCCTTTAGACTCTAATATTCGAGCTAAGAATCTTTGTTATTAAGCACTATTATTCTTCCTCCTCTTGACTACAATTAAGCCTTTTTTTGTTCATTTCTTTTTTATCAAAGTGTATTATAATATTTATATGGCTGGCATATTGTTGAACTACTATAAGGATTAAAAACTCAGCACAATTCTATCTGAAAAACAGAAAAACAGGAGAGAAAAAATTAATAATATAATAATAATCAGCACAATGTTCATCTGGGTTTAAAACTTGTTAATTTGATAGTTTTGTTTTTCTGTCAAAGATATACTCCTAAAGTTTCTCTCAACTTATTGATTGATTGACACGAATCTTAATAGCTCAATACTTTCTAAAAGGTCTCCCAATAGCCTCATATAAGAATCCATTGAGCTCAACTGCTTGATACCAGCCCCTTGAGCTCTCCTACACATCTCTTCTTCCTCAATTATCAAATCTGATAATACGCAAATTAACTTAGTACATTAGTTATCAAGAATGATTAAGAAATCTTAGTCATCCCTCTTACCCCATAGGGTAAACGGAAAATCCTGGTTTCTGATTCCTTTTTGCATGGAAAAGGCCTGGTTGTGGTATTAGAAACCAAGGGAGCGCATGAGACTTGTTCCCAATTATAACAGGTGCTGGACACTGATGGTCTCACGGAATGGCAACTGGTCGGATTCGGGTCGGGCTATACAAAATCCGAATCCGACCCGTTTAGTAAATGGACCTCGAATTTGCCTCCAAATTGGATTCGAGTCCGGAACCCCCACATCCGAATCTGATCTGTTCAGATTTTCGGACGTCCGGACTCCAGATCCGGATCCTCTTAATAAGAACAAGTTTAGTCAGTTTTTGGTGGTTTCCGGTATGCGAAGTGGTAATGTTTGAATAAGGATTGGGAGGAACATACTCTACTTCTAGAGATAATACTTCTATTTCATTTCAGGAATACCCTAAGCTGATGTTATAACATGTTGTCTTCCTAAAAGTGAGGCCCTGTTCTCTTCAACTAAAATAACTACTTAAAACAGTAAAATCAGTTTTTAATTTAGTGTTTTAGTTTTAATAGAATTGGCTCTAGGAGTATTAGCTTAAACCAGTGAAAATTTCAGATTCAATGTGTAGAAATCGGTGTTAGCAGCCATAATTCAGTTTCAATCAGCATATAATAGTAAAAGTCAGTTTTGGTCAGCAAATATCAGTTTCAGGGAGTAAAATTAGTTTACATTGTTTCAGTTCAACTAAAATCAAGTGAAGAGAATGAGGCATCTATGGATTTCCTGGACAGCCGGGATCGTCATCTTAATTCGATGCTCTTCGTGATCCCAGCTTAAATTTCTAAGAACAGTGAATTTCTGTTATAATATGTAGGCATTAATCCTTTACCTTTTTCTGGCTATCATAGGTGCTGTTGCCTTATTTCAGCTACAAGAAGACATGAAACGGCATCTTAGTGCAGAGGGTAACTACACTGAGGAAGAACTTGAAAGCTACATGGAATCTCACAAGAAAGTGATGATTGATTCTTTGTGGAAGCTCAATGTTGTTGACATTGAAGCAACTCTCTCCCGTGTTTGTCAGATGGTTGATATACCTATCCAATTATGTATTCAATACTTGTAGTATTTGGGTTTAGTTGACTCTGTTTTCCGACCAAAAAAAATGTCTACTCTCGTCTTATAGGTCCTCCAGGATAACAGTGCCAAGAAAGAGGAGCTTCGTGCACGAGCAAAGGGGCTGAAAACACTGGGGAAAATATTTCAGGCAAACTTTCTTTGTTTTTAGTATTATCTGACATTGTTAAATTCTTTGCTTAGTTTCTAATGTCATACATTTACAACAGGTGAAATCTGAAGCCAATGAGGCTGATACTGCAGTGGTGGCTGAGCTCAATAAATTAAATGGAAATGAGTCAAGCTATGATCCATTAACTTCAAAGACCTCCCCTAAGAGCAAAGGAATGGAAGGCCAATCTTTTAATGGAGTTGGAACACAGGTACTTTTTTATGTGCATGATGCTATTGGCTACACTTCATGAAATATCACTCATTTCAGGGCTTGAAGTTTCTTTAACGGTGCATGGCTAAAACCGTAAAACAGAGATGGCAATTGTTATGTTAACATGGACTCGTCATTTCAACACATTGACAAATAGGCACTTGGAGGCTTGTGACTCCCCACATTTCTCTCTATATATAGATTACAAGTTCATAGGAAATTAGAGACACCTAAGGGGGTTACCGCAATGGTGGAACGTATACATAATTAATTAAATTGTAACCGAAAACTAATTTAACTAAATAAGTACCTTTGACAATGAATTGCTGAAGTAGTAAAACAAATTGGCTATTAATACAAAAGTACAAATTGTTAACCCTTTAAGACCCCTTCATAAAATCTAAAACACTTTAACTAGTAATTGCACAATTCTTGGATTGTTTAAACTCTTTAACTAGTAATTGCACAATTCTTTAATTTCGCAATTCTTTGATTACTAAGCATTATCGAAAACGACCAACTCAATTCCGATTCGAAATTCAATTAACTAAAATGGAAATCAGCTTTGATGAAAACCTACTCCCATGCATGTCGAATTGTCGACCTCTAAAAATCCTACAGATTCCCTACTCCCTATAATTTCAAGTGAAAGATGGATACAGTTATAGAGGCAGGACATAGCCAGGAAAAAGAAAAGAACAAGTCAGCGAGTGAAGAGTACGAGCACTATAAAAGAGAGTCATAAAATAAGGTTCCTATATATAATTTTATTAAGATAATAACAACCGATCATGAAAGATTTCGGTAATAACCAACCGACTCTTAATTGCCAAATGATTTAGATTTAGCATTTTATTGAACTATTGAATAATCAAACCACTCAAGTATCCTTTATCACCTTTAGTTTAATAAACCACAGTTAAACAAAGCCCAAAGCATCGCTGATGGCCTTTAGATTAATAGACCTTAGAACATGTATGGTCGTACCCCTCAAAAGTTTTCTTGGCTAACTTGATTTGGGAATTTTAGCTAACGTTAGCAAACTCAGTTGAAGTGTATGAGGAACTAGTTCAAAAACCATTCCTCTACCCTTGTTTAATACTCTATAAGGGAACCTTCCCTAAAGTTTTAGTTGGCAATCACTTCCACTCTAAGTGTTAAGTACTACATATATTCCTTAATATTGGTTACGCTTTGAAATTTGTATCCGAAGTTTGAAAACTTTGTCCACAACAGTACAACATATATCAAAACATTATCGTGTGGGATCTTTTAGATTCGTCTCGGCATTTATTTTCAAAAACTTTTAAGTTTTTATGATATTTTCTCATACGCAATTGGATATATTAGTGGTCAAGTTGAGTCCATTGCAAATAGTAAGTGTAACAACATCAATAACAAATGTAGTATCTTGTTTATTACTCCCTCCGTATTTTTTAGGAGTCACATGTTGACCGGCACAAGTATTAAGGAAGTACAGTTTTTGAATATAATAATGATGCAAGTGGTGTAGTTGACAATAAAGAAATATAAAAAAAACAAGTGGGGCATAAAAGTTACCAAAAATGGAATTGTTTATGATTTAAGTGGGGTCATAGGAAAGTAAAAAATAATAAACAATCGGGGAGTGGGAGTAAAAGTTACCAAAAATGAAATTGTGACTCCTAAAAAAATACGGTCGGAATTAGTAATTGTGACTCCTAGAAAAATACAGCCAGAAATAGTAATTGTGACTCCTAAAAAAATAGGGAGGGAGTATTAATTTGACAATTAGACACAACATATCACTTCCAACTTTCTTTAATCTTGCTTATCATATTTTGATCAAGCGATACTACAAAATGTCCTTTTAAGCCTGTCAAATATAGATTGCCTTAAGATCTTATTACGGTCTTCCTTAATATATGAATCTTAACCATTTAGTTGACTCCTTTCAAATTGAAATAAACTTTAAAAACCATAAAAGACTATTAATTAGCAAATCTATCCACTTGAAACGTGTATATGTTAATAATTTAAAATATCAAACAACCCTAGTGGTCATGATACTATACTCAAGAGACATGAATTTAAAGGAACTTGCTCGTAAACCCTAAATTTTGCTTAATTCTTAAACCATTATGCACAAAAATGATTATTCATAAAATATTTATGAAATCGTATAGGGAACGTAAATTACACCTCGAATATTCCTAGATTATAGAACATAAGTACATAACAATATTGGGCTAGTCTTAAATACCAAAAACAATAACACCTCAAACAACTTAAATAAACAAAAGAAGAACAAAGCATCTAAGCTTTCTGATGCATCAGTATCCACTTACCCGTACCTTCTAGGAAGGACTGAGCAAGTAACCCTTCATGTATATCATACTGCAGAAGAACAAATCTTAGTCTACATCCTGACACCTACATAATTTGGTGAAGCACTTGATCCTCTGTCTTCCTGTTACCCCCAAAGACTCTCTCATTCCTTTGAATCCAAAGACTGTAAACTGTTTCAGCAAATAGAATTCTGTATAGTTTACCAGGTCTTGTCTTTCTCTTGGCCATTTTAATGGCTTGCTCAGTTTCCGCTGCGAACTCTGTTATCGGCCTGCTATGAAGCAAAAGATCAAGAATTTTCTTCCATACCCTTGCTGAAAAAGAGCAACACCTAAGAACAAATGCTGACAAGTTTCATCAGCACCTTCACACAGAACACAGACATCACATTGAATACCCCATTTCAGAATTTTATCTTTAGTTGGAAGTCTACCATGAAGAGCCATCCAAAGAATAAATAAACTCTTCGGGCTTGCTATATTGTTGCAAATTACTCTTCTCCATCTAACTTTCTCAAGCACTCCATGCATACTCAGGTACATCTTTATCATAGTAAACTGAGCTTCTGTGAAGAAATGCTGCACACCAGTTCGCATGATCAAATCTCTGCTAGCCCAGATTTTCTTAAGGAGCCAACAAGAAGCACTGTTGGCATTGTCATAATGTCTTTCCCCTTCACATAGTAAGCATCCACCCATCTAACCCAAAGCGTGTCCTTTTAAAAGGGAAGTGCCCACAACAATTTACACAAGGAAGCTTTGTTCCACTTATGACAGTCTTTAACATTCCACCCTCCAGCCACTCTTGGCTTACAAGTATCATCCCATGCAATAGGAGACCTCCGTGAGTTGACCATATCACCAGTCCGCAAAAAGGTTCTACACACCCTTTCAATTTCTCTAATCACTTTCTTGGGAAGTAAATGCTTCATCATTCTTTACTAGTAAATTAAGTACTCGGAGCCTTGAAAAGAAAGAATTCAGTACTCAACGAAATCTTGTTTATACTAAAAAATTAAGTACTCGAAAAGAAATCTTGAGTTTATACTAAAAACTTAAGTACTCAGAGTCTCAAAAGCCTTAAACATTGCTTAATCTTGATAATGCATAAACTTGTAAATAGGGAATTAAAATACAGTTTTTTGAACAGATAATCAACTGATTTTTAGTAGTTTAAATCATATTAGGAAGATGGGAGTAACAGTGATGCATATGTTGAGATGGTTGTGTTGAACACCTTACAGCATAGAATTAGAAATGAAGATGTTAGCAGGATAGTTGGAGTTGCGGATTCTGAGGCTAAAATAAGGGAGAATCATCTACCCTGATTTGAGCATGTGAGATGGAGATTAGAAGATGCGCCAGTAGAGGGTTAGGATCACGGGGATCTTAAAGGAAGCCGAAGGGATTGGAGATGTCTTGGATGGAAGGAGTTAGAATGATATGAAGAGCAGGGTTTACACATTTGATAAAAGGGAGTTGAAAGAGAGAGATAGAGGATAATGGTTGACGATCATAAGATATAAAACCTTGGTTCATGTAGTCGATTCCATCATTGGGAGTAAGGCTTCAATATTGTTGGTGTAATAGATCAACATAGTCGCATCAAGCAAGGCTTGGCCTAGTGGTAAAGGTTTGGCCTCATAACCTCAAGGTTATAGGATCAAAACCCCACTAGGGGCTCTTTGGGAGTGAGGATTTCCCCTATAATCCCCCCTCACTTCCAATGAGTCTGACCTGCAAAGCTGGCTAAAAATACCTGTGCGAGGTACCAGTGCAGTAGGGTCCTTCATCTTACCTTTAAAAAAAAAAAACCAAAATATAGATCAACATAGTCTTGTTTAATTCTTGCTATCATTCTCATGCTCAACATCTACTAAACAACCCAAAAGTTTAAAATCTTAACATCAGAATTTAAACAATCTGAATTAGGGCATAAGACCCTAGAATATTTATAAATTTTTTAAATGCGTGATAATTATAATAATAGTAAAAAAAGTTAATAATACAAACACCAACAGCACGCAGCAAGCGTTGCTTGTTCGTTGTTGTGATGTTGTTAGCCAGGAGAGAGGGGCTGGCTCGTGTGAAGATGACAACGAGGATGATGGTGATTATGATGATGAAGCAACTGCAACAATTGAAGAGGAGAGGCTTGAGCAGCAAAGAAAAGTATTAAAAAAAATTATCACAACTTTCAGCCTAGTAAAAAACTTGAAACACGACCTCATTAAATGGTCCTCCCCTTTTATACGGCGTACTAAAAAGTCACTCAAAATAACTTAAATATTTTTAATAAAATACCAGTTCATTTAATCTATTAAATAATAATGCTCTTATAATGACATTAATATTATTTATCTTTAAAGTATAATACATTTCCTTGAAAAATGTTTAGTAAAATGCATAAAAATTTGAACTATTACAGCTTTATGTTTGGGGTAAAAACATCCAGAATTGTCATTAAATGGACAAGTCTGATGCTTGCCCATAAATTTTGTTACATACTTGTTACCTAATACGAGTACGTGTCACATTTGTATATGTTGCTTCAGTTTGATTTATGTGGAGTGTTAATATTATGGGCAAAGAAGAGAACGGTACGGCTTGAGAAGCCTGTGAGCAAACTCAAACATTTAACTTAAATAAAATAACCAAGTTATATGGCTTACAAGTAGAGCTGTCAAAAATCGACCCGACCCGAAAACCGACCCGAACCCGACCCGAAATTACTGGGTCCTGAACAAGATTTTGTGACCCGTAACCCGATTTTATCCGAACCCGAACAACCCGAAAAGGAATGGGTCAAAACCCGACCGAACCCGTTTTAGACCCGACCGATTGAAAATCATTGTATTTATAGTAATAAATGAGATTATGAGAAAATTTAAGCATAAAAGACACGTTGTTTTTACTATTGTTCTGTGTAATATGATTTTAATTTGAATTATACGCCATTTTATGATTGAATTTGACAAAATATAAACTTTCGTAGGTAAACTTGTTAACTTGTGCCAATATTTTGTATATTTTTCACCTAAATTAATGAAAATATAATGCGCGTTTTAAAATCTCTCAACCCGTTGGGTCGACCCGAACCCGAAAGTTCTGGGTCTTGAACAAGCATTTGTAAACCCGAACCCGAAATTGATCGACCCGATTCAACCCGAACCCGAAAGTAAATTTTTACAACCCGACCCGACCGACCCGTTTGACAGGTCTACTTACAAGTGAATCTTATTAGTATTGATTACTCCCTCCGTATTTTAAAAAGATATACACTTTGACTAACACATAGTTTTAGGAGGGTGGGTTGAATTTATTAAAATAAGATGAAAGTGGGGTAGTGGGTGAAATATTTATTATAGTTAAAAGATGATGAGAACGATAGAAATATTAATATAGTGGGAAGTGGGGACCAAAACATGTCAAAAAAGGAAAGTATATCTCTTTTTAAAACAGTCGTTTAAGGAAAGTGTATCTCTTTTTAAAATACGGAGAGAGTATCAAGTACTTTTGAGAATCTCATAGTATCCGCAAAGCGTTGGAAATAAATATCATAACCCAAGTTTGAGTTTACGGGCCAACCTGAGGCGGCTTATATTTTGTTGTCTCCCCTACTTATCAATTCCGGTGAATGATCCGACTCATTCTTGTTAATGTGTGACCATCACCTTGACCTGCCAGCCTTCTCTCTTGTACTTGTTTTTCCTTTCCAAAGAAATGCACTCAAACAACATCATTGCCTGGTTTAGCGTTCATGATGAGAAGTTTTCTGTTTTATAATGTTGTAGATTCCATATGTGGTCGCTCCCCAATTTGCTGATGCTTCTCAATGCCATATTAGCTACCCAATGCCAACAGCACCTCCTGGCGTTCAAAGAAGTTATTCAACTGGCAAAGAGTGAAAATGGTAGTTCGTTATCATCCCCGTCTTTGGCTTTTTTCTGTATCGGTTTTTCCCTTTGTACAGGGGTTGTCGAACATGTATTATTATACTTATTGTATCATCATTAGGTCATATGAGGGACAGGTTCATGTTTCAATTGATCTCGTGGTTTTGTAATGGTCATTTTGAAAAGCGATGTGAAAAATGAGCTAGCAACTTGTAGTTTGTCGATTTGTTGTGCTATATGGGTTTATGAGAGTTGTATGCAGCTCTGTATAATATATTTTGTTGTTTTGGTGCAAAGTTATCTTGTAAATTTAAAAGAATTGCAGAAAATGAACTAAAATAGGTTCTGCATGCCATTTGTACAACACTGTTGTTGATTTTTACAAATTTCCTTTTTATGTGGTAACTTCATACTTAATGTTTGGGCTCCCAATTGATATTCAATTGGGCCACTAAGTCCAAAGCCCAATGGCTCTAAACAACAGCATCAAACCTACCACTATGGCTATTCAGCCATCCATTAAGGCCCAAGGCCCAATAGCAATAAATGACCTATGGGCATTTATTGTGCAAACACTATAAATAGGCCACCAAGGCTCACACCTCAAGGTACGTCCAATTTATCGCCTTAAGACTACTCTTCTAGAGAACTTCTCTCTAGAATCCGAGCATCGTTCTTACTTAGGCATCGGAGGGGCTTTTCTCGGAAACACCCCCGAGGCTAGTGACTTTGCTCTTGTGCAGGTGAATTCGGACTCGACTCATTCAAGCAAGCAAGATCTTCAACACATACGAAAGGGCCTTCATTCGAAGCCCATTGTTTCCATCTTTACAACACCGGAACAATTTGGCGCCGTTTGTGGGGAAGAACACTTCAAAGCCTTTGAAAGACATTAACCACCTCTTTCTGCAAAATGGTTAATGATGTTATCAACAACAATGATGACGATATGATAGTGCGGTCAGATTCGGAATCTGACGAAGAGGAGCACCCTCAATCGGTGGCGAGGTCACAGCCAAGCAGAGCTACGACCGCCACAAACGCAGGACCTCTGATTCCAACTAGGGAAGAGCTCATTGCGGCCATGACCATCATGCAAAACTTCCTCTTCAATGAGAAGCAGCAAGGATTGGCAAAAGACCGCAGAGAAGAGAGGAGGACCAGGCGAAGGCTGAACGAGCCGCCCAGTGTAGAGGTGTCCAGACCCGAACGAGAGCTCCTTCCCTTGACAGGAACACACCTGACGTCGAGATGGATGGAGAGCACGTGGGACACCCAAAAAAGGGCACAACAACAACCAGATTGGTTTGCAAGACCATCGCCTACTCCAACAGCTCTCCAAAGCGAATCGACTACTCATAACACTCGGATCTGAAGCTCGGTGCTCAGCAGGTTGAGGCCCTCGGTCCACTCAAGGTTAAGACCCTCGATCCATACGAGACTCGGGGTAGGCGAATCAAGCAGATCTGGCGAACGACCCGAGGTCAGTAGCCAAGAAAGAAGAAGAGACAGGAGGCATGATCGAACCCCTAGCCCCCATCGTACGCCCGAACGTTCTAATCACAGAACCTCGGCGAACGAAGGCATCAGGGCTAGACTCGGGAAAAGAATCATGACTCCCACGTCATCCCCTTTCTCGGACGAGCTGATCATGGAAGAAATACCGAAGGTGAGGCTGCCAGCACACCTGACATATAGCGGAATCACAGATCCGAGGGATCATGTCATCTCCTACGAACAGCAAATGTTCTTGAGCCCCTACTCCGAAGCATGTTGGTGTAAATATTTCCCAACCACGCTAACCGGAGTGGCGGGAGAGTGGTTTAGATCGCTGCCGAAGGGATCGATCAAAAGCTGAAAGAAGCTGAAAAAGAGATTCTGCACACAGTTCGTGAGCAACAATCGTCCCGAGCGAACCACAGCAGAACTGACCTCAATCCAACAAGAAAGAGACGAAAGTCTAAGAGAGTTCATGGCCAGATTCATGAAGGAATCAACAAACATACCAAACTTGCAGCCAGACGTGGCCATCTTCGCCTTGAAGCACGCGCTCCAGGAAGGGAAATTCCGTGACAAGCTCTCGATGAAAAACCCCTCCAAAATAGCCGACGTGCTCCAAATAGCTGATGCATTCATCAGAACCGAAGAGTTCAACAAAGCTGCTGCAAGGTTGAAAGGATCGTCGGATCCGAGAGACACAAAAAATGCCCAGAGCAAGCCCGAGGGCAGCTCAAGGAAAGGGAAGGAGAAAGTAGGAGTTAGAGAAATGAGCCCGAAGAAAGACGGGAGAAGGGGTGAACTTCAACCCAAATACGCTAACTACACTCCACTGACTCTGCCCCGAAAAGAAATCTTTAGCCTCAACAGAAATGATGAAAAGTGGAAACTACCTGGGAAGCTCAAGTCCAACCCAGCTCGGAGAAACAAGAACAAATGGTGCGAGTTTCATGATGACTTCGGTCACCACACCGAGGAATGCAACTCGCTGAAAGACAACATTGAGGACCTCGTTCGCCGAGGTTACCTGAAACAATACTTGTTAGACCGAAGGGAGGAAAAAGAAAAGGCCGCAAGTGGCAAACAACACGAGCAACCCCAGAAAAGGGTCTACGAAGCAACAGGGCACAAGAAGAATGACATCCTAGTGGTGTTCGGGGGACAGAAGTCTGGCCAGACTAGCAAGAAACACCTAAGAGCTCTCACCCATCGAGTCAACTTCAGCGCAGTGGGAGACAACCAACCACACCCCCCGAACATGACCTTCACTGCCGATGATTGTTTCGGAGTCTAGTACAAACATGACGATCCTCTAGTCATCTCCATGGACCTCAATAACCACAACGTACACCGAGTGTTGGTCGACGGAGGAAGTGCCATCAACATCATCTTCAGAAACTGCTTCGAGCAACTGATCCTCGAAGAGTCAGAGGAAGCATTGACGAAAGTCAGTTACCCCCTGATCGGATTCAACGGATCCGCAGCTATCCCTCGAGGAAAGATCACCCTGCCAGTCACAGTGGGCGAAGGCCAAGCAGCAAAAACCCTTCGGGACGAATTTTTGGTAATGGACTGCGACTCCGTATACAACGTAATCATGGGAAGAACCATGATTCACAAGATGCAAGCAGTCCCCTCCACATACCATCAGCTGATGATATACGTCTCGGACGCAGGATTCGCCGAACGAATTAGAGGTGATCAAGAGGTTGCAAGAAGAACCTGCCACACCGCCGTCCGAAAGCCCAAATTAGGAGACGGTTCCGAGGCGGAGAAAGATGCTCCTGGAGAGGAGAGCGAGGCAAAAAGGAGAAAAGCAAGCACGAGCAGCTTATCTCCCGCAGAGGTGGATGCCCGCCCCGAAACCCTATCTCCCGAACCAGATCAGGAAATGGAGGATATCTTCCTCGAAGAAAGTTCAGACAGGAGCGTCCGAATAGGCAAGGGCCTAAGCTCGGGGTTCCGAATCGATTTGATCCAACTGCTCAGGGATCACAAAGACATTTTTGCATGGTCAGCAGGCGATATGCCAGGGATAAATCCGAAGCTGATTTGTCACAAGCTGGACGTCAACGCTGAAGCTCGGCCAATCAAACAAAAGAAGAGGAATTACTCCTCGGAGAAAAACAAAGCCATCGCCGAAGAGGTGAAAAAGTTGCAGGAAGCCGGATTCATCGAGCCATGCATGTACCCAAAATGGTTGGCCAACGTGGTGATGGTCAAGAAAGCGAACGGCTCTTGGCGAATGTGCGTGGATTTCACAGATCTGAACCGAGCCTGTCCCAAGGACTGCTATCCCCTGCCGAGGATAGATCAATTGGTTGACTCCACCAGCGGCCATGCACTGGTCAGCTTCATGGATGCCTTTTCAGGCTACCATCAAGTGTTCATGCACCCCGACGACAGGGCGAAGACAGCATTCATCACGAGCGCAGGAGTGTTCAACTACAAAATGTCGGCGCCACATACCAGAGGCTAGTTGATCACGTCTTCGCCGACCAGAAAGGGAGGAACGTCGAGGTCTATTTGGATGACTCCATCGTAAAAAGCATTAAGGAGGAAGACCATGTCAAGGACTTGACAGAGACCTTCGGAAACCTGAGGAAATACAGCATGAAGCTGAACCCAAAAAAATGTGTCTTCGGGGTGAAGTAGGGGAAATTCCTCAGATTCATGGTGAGTGAAAGAGGAATCGATGCGAACCCGGACAAAGTCCAAGCAGCGTTGGATTTACCCGAGCCAAGGACCAAGAGAGACGTGCAGAGGCTAACCGGCAGGTTAGCCGCACTAACAAGGTTCATATCAAAAGCCTCGGACAAGGGAGCCCCTTTCTTCAAAGCACTAAAACCAAAGAGCCTCCCCGGGGGAGAAGCAGAACCAGTCAAGAAAAAGGGGGTCCCGAGGAAGGTGGACCCCGAGCTGATATGGGAGCAGGAGCAAAAGAGGCTTTTCAGCAACTCAGAGCCCACCTAGCTCAACTGCCGACACTGGCCAGACCAAAGGAGGGGGAAACCCTGTACCTATATGTCGCAGTCAGCCCTGGAACCGTCAGCGCAGTGCTTCTTCGGGAAGAAGAGAAGAAACAACAGCCAATCTACTTCACCAGCCAAACACTCACATGGGCCGAAACTCGGTACCCGCTCATCGAGAAAGTTGCATATGCGGTGGTGGTAGCTGCACGAAAACTGAGGCCGTACTTCGACTCCCACCAGATCACAGTACTAACCGACCAACCACTCGAGAAAGTACTCGACAAAATAGAGAGGTCAGGAAGATTGGATGTCTGGGCCTTCGAACTATCAGAGTTCGGCATCAAATATCAGCCGAGGACCGCCATCAAAGCACAGGCGTTGGCAGACTTCTTGGCCGAGTGCTCATACCAGGAAATGCTGGATGATACGAAAAGCACTTGGGAGGTCTTCACTGACGGATCTTCCACAGTAAACGGCTCAGGAGCAGGAGTTTTACTAATCCCCCCAACGGGGAAAAGCATAGAGTATGCATTGGAGTTCGGATTCAAAGCAACTAACAACGAGGCCGAATATGAGGCCGCAATCGCAGGGATAGAGCTTTGCTTATCCCTGGAGGCCGAGCATGTTTGCCTCAAAACTGATTCCCAGCTTGTAGCCAACCAGATCCGAGGGGAGTATGAGGGCAAGTGGCCCAGCATGACAGCTTACTTAGCGAAAATTAAATCCTTAACGTCAAAGTTAAGATCCTTTGAAGTCATTCTCATCCCCCGAGGACAAAACACGCAAGCAGACGCACTGTCAAAACTCGCAAGCTCAACACTCATCGACCTAAACAGGTCGGTCCACGTGGAAGTTCACCAAGAAAGAAGCATTGATTTGCTACCCCCCACAATATGCAGTTTACGTACCGAACCCAGCTGGATGGACGCAGTAATTGCATACAAAGAAAGGGGAGAACTTCCCGAAGATAAGCTACAGGCGAGAAAGCTGAAAAGATTCAACAAGTGGTTCATCATCAACGCCGAAGGAGAGCTCATGAGGAAATCATTCTCCGCTCCACTGCTAAAATGTGTGGGTCCAACAGACGCTGACTATATCCTAAGAGAAATCCACCTCGGGATATGCGGAAACCACATCGGAGGCAGGACATTGGCACACAAAGCCCTTCGGGCCGGATACTGGTGGCCCACTATGGTTTCCGAGGCAAAGCAGATGGCAAGGAAATGCGAGAAATGCCAAAAGTTCGCACCAGCTATCCATCAACCAGCTCAAACCTTACAATCAACACTGTATCCCTTACCATTCGCACAGTGGGGGTTAGACATCATTGGTCCCTTCCCCTCAGCTACGAACCAGAAGAAGTGGTTGATTGTAGGAGTCGACTATTTTAGCAAATGGATCGAAGCTGAAGCTGTCTCCTCCATCACCGAACCTCAGGTCCGCAAGTTCATATGGCAGAACATCATCACAAGGTTCGGCATACCAAGACTGATGGTCTTCGACCACGGGAAACAGTTCGACAACACCCCGCTACAAAAGTGGTGCAAACAGTTCGGCATACACCTAGCTTACTCGGCAGTTTGCCACCCACAAATCAACGGGCAAGCCGAAGCTGCAAACAAACTCATCCTCAACGCACTCAAGAAAAGAGTCGAGGATGACAAAAACAAGTGGTTAGAAGAGCTACCCGGAACGCTATGGTCCCTTCGGACCACCGAGAAAGAAGCTACTGGGCAAACACCGTTCCACCTTGTATATGGATCCGAAGCTGTCATTCCTGTGGAAATCGGAACAGAAAGCTTGAGGATCCAGGCATACAACAGGTATGATGGACTCCAAGGAGAAAGCAACAACCAACTTCTGTCTGAAGCTCTCGACCTACTAGACGAAGCTCGGAACGATGCGAGGACACTCAACGCAGCTTATTTGCAGAGGGTCAACAAGCATTACAATCGAAGAGTCAACGCCAGACCCCTAAAAGTCGGTGATCTAGTACTCAGAAACGCCGCCTCGGTTCAGAAAGGACGGATCCATGGCAAACTCTCAGCCACCTGGGAAGGACCATACATCATCCATTCCGAAAAAAGGCCAGGCACGTTTATGCTGAAACAGTTAGATGGAACATTCTTGAAGAACCATTGGAATACCGATGTTCTCAAGAAATATTTTGTATGATCTCTGTCTGTAAACCAAGTAAGTTGTTTAATGAGAAGAGGAAAGCCGTTTGGCACCATGTGTTTCATTAAACCTATCTCTATATTTCAAATTCACTGTCCCTTTATATATACATGCAGCCTCGGATCTGATCAATCCGAGACTAAAAGCAGGTTGACTTTGCCCATTCCTTGATAAAATGCAAGAAATGACCAAATCATACACTTCGGGGAATCGTCCAGAATCCTCGGATTCGCGATACCCAGATAAACCTTGTTCGCAACAAACAGTCCCTCGAATCAAGTTATAAAACTTCGGCTCAGATCCACGGATCGCCAAAGTCATAACTAAGAGGCAGACTAGCGATCTCTTGCCCAGGTTTCCGAACCACAAAAGATTGGAAAAACAATTCAGACCTCTGAGCAGATCGACGGATTTGAAGAGTCTGGAAATTAAAGAGTCTCTTAGCAGATCTACGGATTTGAAGAACTCGCAAAATTAAAGAGTCTCTTAGCAGATCTACGGATTTGAAGAACTCGCAAAATTAAAGAGTCTCTTAGCAGATCTACGAATTTAAAGAACTCGCGAAATTAAAGAGTCTCTTAGCAGATCTACGGATTTGAAGAACTCGCAAAATTAAGGAGTCTCTTAGCAGATCTACGGATTTGAAGAACTCGCAAAATTAAAGAGTCTCTTAGCAGATCTGCGGATTTGAAGAACTCGCAAAATCAAAGGGTTTCTTAGCAAGTCTGCGAAAAAGAAGAGCTCGAAAATCTACGGATTTAAAGGCAAAGACTTAAAACTTCGGAAGTGCAAAAAATCGAAAAGAGGCAGCCAAGTAACAAACATTCATTTTTCATTCAATATTCGGGGGAAGTACAAATACATCAAACAGCTCGGTGCATACCCGAGGACCCTCAAAAATTGAAAACAAAATGAAACAGTTAAAATCGGCAGCCATCAACAGACAATACCGGCCTACCGAAGTACTAAAAAAGCAAAAAGAAACAAGTACAACGCAGCGCCGAGGCAAAAGGGGGAAAGGAAAGCACACATTCGGAAGTCCTCAACTGGAACCGACCGACTCTGAAGAAGACGACTGCCCGAATCCCTAACTCTTGGGAGTCTCAGGAGCAGCCCCTAGGGGAGCATCCTTCGAAGAACCCCCAGCAGTAGTGTCACCTTCGGAATTCGCCTTCTGGGCCCGAGCCTCTGCAAGAGCAGCTTGGCGTTCAGCTTCAGCTTCGTCTCGATCAGCCTGGCACTCCACCAAGTGATCCTGGGCCCGCATCCAGAGAGGAACTTTCTCATTCCAAGGGAAATGAGGCATGTGCTTCGCAAACATGCGCCGAGCACCCAGGATACCATTCCAGTACTGCTCTCTACACTGATCAGCAGTATAGAGGTCAACTCGCTCTTGCTCCAACTTCCGAATGGCCTCATCCTTCTCTCGGATCTTCAGCTGGAGAACAGGCACCTTGTCAGCTTGGTTCTGAATCATCTCCCGATTCTTGACAAACTGACAAAGCCTCGCCTCCGAATCCTTGCTCTGCTTATCAGCCGCCTCAAATTTAGACGTCATCTCCTTGAGAAGTCTGTCTTTTTCTTCAAGTTCGCTCGCAAACTTGGCGGCCATATCTTTCCTCTCCTTGTCGAAGGAAGCTATTTTTTCAGCATCCTCTTCGACTCGGAAGGTGAGCTTTCCAACTTCAGTCCCGATCTGCTCAGCAGAAGCTCTAGCCTCGCGACTGTACTGAAGGTACAGCTGCTTGACTTCCACAAGCTCGGAGAAAAGCTGCCCAGCCTTCTGGTCCAACATAGGAATATCACGAGCGTAAGCCTCCTGATATCTCCTCAGTTGTCTCTCCTCAACCGAGCAGCACTCGGAAGCGAACGAGGACCAGAAAACAGCCTGGGAGCGAAGGAAAGATGAGCAAAAGTAGGAAAAACATAAAACAAAAACACAAATCAAAGAGAAAATCCAACACTTACCTCATTCAGGTAGTACTGGGCCATCATAGCTGGGTTCCTCTCTTCAGCTCCAGGAATAATCCACTGCGGATTAGCCCGAAGAAGATTCTCCCGAGCAGCTTCGGGACCCACTAAAGATCCCACGTGAGCCATGGGATTCTCTCCCAAAACCGGGGCCCTAGCATACCGAGCCATCGCCTCCCTTACTTCCTCGGGGATTCGTTTCAGCGGAACATCCGAGCAAGGGTCAGCATGAATCAATCTATCCAGGGCCGAGGTCGAAGTAGAACCCAAAGTTGAGTGGCGCCTCTTCCTCGTCAGACCCTGCTCGGGCTGCTCCTCCTCAGCAGAGGGAACATCCTTCTCAGCCTCGGGAACCTCAACATTGGGGCCTGTGAGATCCACCATCTCCTTATCTGGACTTCTCTCTCTTTCGAGAGGAACGTCAGCAGATTCCTTCTTCTCCTCGGCCACGATAGGGACATCCGAGCTAGGAACAAAGTCGGCTTCAATCGCCTCCATCACCTTGGTGATATCCTGGATCTCGATCCCTAAAGCAGTAGACGGCTTCAGCGGAGAGGGGATGGTATCTTCCTCAGCCAACGGTTGATCCACGGGCGGCGGTTCCGCAACCACCACACTCTTTAACTTCTGCCCTGGCAAGGGCATGAAGTGAAGAAGGTTCTTGGGAGGAGGCATGTCTTCCGAAACCGTTTCCTACAAAACAAGCGTTCAAAAATCAGCTTCAAAAAAGGAAAAGACGGACTACAAGAAAGCTCCTAAATCAGAGCAAATACCTTCTCCGAGGACTGAGAAACCTTCGCCTTCTTCGGATGCGCAGAAGACTTCAGAAGAGTGCTACCCTTCCTTTTCCTTTGATCCTAAGAAAAGGAGACCAAGGATCAATAAACTCAGAGGAAGACAAAAGAGGAAATAAAGAAAAAAGGTGAAGTACCCGGTTCCTAGATAAAGAGATATCTATCCGAGCCGGGGATGAAACCGAAGGAACGGCACGCGGCACAGCGTCAGTCCCAGGACCCTAGAAAGATGGTCCAGGACCAAGACGTTAGCCGACGGCCAACCAAAGAGAAAGAAAAGACAAACAAAAACCGAGCCTATAGAAACACTCACCGGATCCGAAGTTGTCCTCAAAGCAGGAAGCACAACCTTCACTGGAACAGCTTCGGGAGAGGAGGCAGAATCCCACGGATCAGCTCGAACTTCGGATATCCGAGCAACACCCGAAGGAGACAACACGTAATCCTTCAGGCGAGGATTACGAGGATTCTCTTTCCCGAACTTGTAATCAGGAGCCGAGTCGTGAATAGTTTTCAGATCAAAAGAGATGCCCAAAATCTCAGGATCAAGGCAGCTAAAGCCGTACTCTGTAAAAACAAAGTACAAAACGAGTCAGGAAAACGAAGGAAAAAAGAGGAGGACAAACTCACTGAAACACGGTCCCAGCCGAAAGACACCTACCCCTGTCAAAAATCCTGCTGAGACCGGCGACAGCAAGAATGTCCTCCCGCAAGATGTAGTTAAGGTTCGGGAGCCAGCTAGACGGCAGTTTATAATTATCCTCCCGAGCCAAGAACCACTGGAGGAGATCCACGTAGTGTTGATGGTTCCGATCCGGAGCAGCCACGCCCCCCATATCAGGATCAGGAGTCACAAACCACTTTGGAGGGCGATAAAAATTGGGGTGCTTCGGATCCGTCGGCACGCAAACAAGCAACCACTCCGTCTTCCATTTATGGTCAGAGCTAAGGTAAGGGTATGCCGTAATATAGTTCGGCTCCCCTTTCCTTCGGGACTTTTTGTTGATGATGGTCCACCAACCATACCCATCACCCTTGGAAGCATGGTTGAAAGACAGATCGTGGAGATCCCGAAAAACGGCGACAGAGCAGGGAAAGTTAACGAAGTCGCACACCCATCTAAATCCGATGATGTGCCTCATAGACTTGGGTGTAAGTTGGGCCAAACTGATGTTGTACGACACCAGGAGCTCGGAAATGAATGGATCCAAGGGAAAACGGAGACCGTTCTCCAAGTGATGAGTGTACACACAGATGAACCCCCTCGGCGGATGAGTCACCCGAGGACGCTCCTGATCGGGAAGCTCACACCAATACCCCAAGGCGTGCTGGATTCCGTATAGCTCCTCGGCCCTCCGATGGTAGTTCCCCAGCTTCGCCTCCACTAACCAGTCACCACTGACCGATTTCTCCAACGGACCATCGATCTTGGTGGTCTCATGCAAGATCGGGGCATACTTGCCCTTCGGATCAGCTTCAGTCCAATGAACTGGAAACTCAGGGTAAGGACGGCGTACACCCGAAGAACCAGCTTTCTTACCAGAAGTAGCACGTTCAGACACACCAGACCCACCAACAGCACCATCTTTGGAAGCGTCCCAACCAGTCGAACGTTTCTCCACCGGCCTCTCTGAAGGCCAACCCCTTGAAGTCTTTTGTACCCTTCCCGAAGGTACATCCTCCCTCTCACTAGAGGAGCCAACGACGAACTTACTTTTGCCCTTATTCTTTGCCATGGTCGCGAATTCTCGGTCTAGGGTTTAGATTGAGGAGTAGAGGAAAGAGCGAAAAAGTAAGGAAAATTCAGAAACAAGTTACCTTTTTCCGAAGCGGAATTCGCCGACAAAGCGAACGACACAAGTTCCCAAAGTCTAGAGCGGACCGAATTCCGTAGATCTGAAGAAACTCGAAAACTGCGATCGCCAGAAAAAGAGAGGAAGTGTGTTTGAAAGAGAGAGAAAGTAAAAGTTTGAAGAGAGCTAAGCGCCCAGTATTTATAGAAAAAAAGAGGCGCATCAACTTCTTTTCAAACCCACGATCTCCACGACACAATACAAGTCCCAACACTTGTCATCAATGCAAATCATCCCTTTTCGAAAAAAGAGAGGGAACTTTTGGACTTCTGACAACTGGAAACCCACCCATTTAATTCTAAATGGACCGGGTCTGGGGGGCATGTTGTTTGGGCTCCCAATTAATATTCAATTGGGCCACTAAGTCCAAAGCCCAATGGCTCTAAACAACAGCATCAAACCTACCACTATGGCTATTCAGCCATCCATTAAGGCCCAAGGCCCAATAGCAATAAATGACCTATGGGCATTTATTGTGCAAACACTATAAATAGGCCACCAAGGCTCACACCTCAACGTACGTCCAATTTATCGCCTTAAGACTACTCTTCTAGAGAACTTCTCTCTAGAATTTGAGCATCGTTCTTACTTAGGCATCGGAGGGGCTTTTCTCGGAAACACCCCCGAGGCTAGTGACTTTGCTCTTGTGCAGGTGAATTCGGACTCGACTCATTCAAGCAAGCAAGATCTTCAACACATACGAAAGGGACTTCATTCGAAGCCCATTGTTTCCATCTTTACAACACCGGAACACTTAAGTTTGCACTGTTTTCAGCTAGAGTTTTAAAGCTTCGTGTTCAAGACGAGATGAATTCGAGCTCAAGTAAACCGCAGCATTAGAAAGGTACACTCTTGTAGGCACTATGCATGAACCACACGCGTCTACCATGTCTTAATGTCTAGTTATGAATGTGCCAATTGAGAGTTTGTGACTGTGATTGACGTACTCCATTATTATATACTCCTTGCGCTCCTCCCCTGAGTCTGATCCGTTTGCGTTTTTGCAGTCTTAAGAAACGTGTTTGACCACTAACACTAGGGATGTTCATTAGTGGGTACCCGGCTTCGGGTACCCGCACATGCGGGTAGTCAAAATATCGCCCTGTGACCGACCTGCGAAAATTGGGTATCTAATTATCACGGGTCGGGTAGCAGCGTACGCGGTTTCTTTAACTTGTTATTTACAATTTCAAAAGACGGCCCCTGTAACATAATTAATTAATAATCGATGACACTTAACGAGCACATCTTTTCCGACTGACTCCCTGTATAGTAGTGTATACTGCATTACCACATAATTTTAACAAGTACTTCAACAAGTTTCTTGCCATAATTTTTAGATGCAAGGGAAGCGGCAAGTTAAGTAGAGGCAACAACAACTTTAACAAGCAAGTACATGTGCAACTGATATAAGAACTATATTGCATTCCCTTCAGCCTCATTTCAATGTCAATGTCGTCTATAATAAGATATGAAAACTCGTACTTGTAATACATTTTTTGCTATTTTGTTTTCGAGAGGAATCTTTTCATGACATCAAATTAGAAATATGAATCCAATTCCTCAAAAAAAGAAATATGAATCCAAAAAATCATCATATTTGTTTATGCCAAATTTCGTATGGACGATCTTTGGTTAGGACATAGACGACTAGATAAAATAATTATGCAAATGACAGGAAATAAATGACAGAAAATAAAGAGAGACGAGACAAGAGATGGTGACGCGGAAAACCCGAAAGGGATAAAAACCGCGGGTGTCAATGAGTCCACCTATCCACTATGTTACTGGCATAAAAAGCCTCGTTGAATACAAGTACATTGTTTATTCGCGTGTATATATAAATGTAGCTAATAATAAGGCATAAGTGAAAGGGAGTATACGGGTGGAGTGGGATACTCGAGGAAGGTACTTGTGAATTGAGTAAATATACGACAATGGCCGTCATTACCATGTATAAGGGGTATTGAGAAAAAGATGTATTTTTATCGGAAGAGATGATGATTATAGCTAATGAGATGGAGTATTTGTGGTGAGATGTACGTGGGTAAGCTAAGGTAGAAAATGATGTCTCATGGAGTGTAGCAAAGTAACAACTAACAAATAGTAGTTGGGATAATGGGTATTAGTAGGGTAAATGGAGGAAGGTAGTGGTTAGATATGGAGATTAGCCGTGCCCTCTCATTGCAGACTCATGATTTTTATATAGTACTAGGTCAAGCATAGAAGACAGAATAATGTCGTCAGTTGTCCCTTGATACTCTCAACTGATCCCTTGATTTCCTCTAACAGTTTTCTTGATCCTTGCTAGCTTCTTTGACCTTGTCCAACAAGCATGAAGTGGAGATCACAACTCCATAAATGTAGGAACTGACTGCGACACGTGCGATACGGAACGACCCATAACAATAGCCCCCATTTTCCTAATTGCAGCGAGCCGGAAGTTAGGAAAATAATCTTCGACGCCTGTCACCACGTTCATTTTCTGTCGACGCCAATCTATCATTGTCTTCGACCTGTCCGTCGTCTTCCGTATCTAATCTTTGATCAACGACGTCGCCTTCTGGTGTCGTTCATGATCTTCGAGGTCACCAGATGTCGTCATGCGAGCAATGATGCCTTCATGTCGTCGTCGATGTTATCAATCTTTGATGTAAACCTGATATCTTGTGGAAGAACCGTTTAGCTTATAAAATAATAGAATGTAATTCTTATGAAACCTGCGCGGAAACATGTTAAGACGTGATGTTAGTTAGGCATCTGGCGTCATGGCCAACTTTTGTATCTTCGTCTGTCGTCTGATGCTTACAGGCGTCACAGCCAACTGTTGTATCTTAGCCTGTCGTCTGATGTTTACAGGCGTCACGACCAATCATTGTATCTTAGCTTGTCGTCTGGTGTTTGCAGGCGTCACAACCAACTGTTGTATCTTAGCCTGTCGTCTGATGTTTATAGGCGTCACGACCAACCATTGTATCTTAGCTTGTCGTCTGGTGTTTGCAGGCGTCACGGCCAACTGTTGTATCTTAGTCGGTCGTCTGATGTTTACAGGCGTGCCTCTATTTTCGTTGTTGTATGATATCTATCGTATGCAGGCGATATAAGCCTCTTCGTTTGTTCGTAGTCATGCGAAGAACTTTATAGAAGGAATTCGTGTCGAGTGGGCACATGGTCGAATAATTTTAGTCAGATGTAATGTCGTGTGAGGGTAGGTAGCAGGCGACTAAGTTGAAGTTACAGGTGAATGAAGTGGGTGGTTCGAAGTAACCTTATGACGAATGTCAAGAAGAGTCGAAGGTTTATGAGGTTTCCTATAACATGAGGACAAGGGGTAAGATGTTTTGATGGAGCAGTCTATGGGAGAAGAGTTTAGCCTATGGGATTTTCAGAAGAGTAGTTTAAGTAGGTTTCGAGCATTCTGGGCTGGCTTCCTTTGTCGTCAGTGTTGAGGAGGAAAGACGTGAGTTTGCTATTTTATATTTGGCGATTGGTTAGCCGTTTGGACGAGTGTCGGGGGTGCATACACGTTGTTAGCTTAAAATGTTGTTTATGCTATCTCTATTGTTCGTTGTGGAATAAATGTCACTTGTAAGGTACTCAAAGAACGAAGTTATGTG
This sequence comes from Spinacia oleracea, assembly GCF_020520425.1. NCBI lineage: Eukaryota > Viridiplantae > Streptophyta > Magnoliopsida > Caryophyllales > Amaranthaceae > Spinacia > Spinacia oleracea. The sequence continues at coordinate 125,795,172 of NC_079491.1, forward strand.
CACATAAATAGTACCTGCGTCGTCTGTAGTGGTCGCGCTTAGAAGCGACACGTCGTCGTTGGGATCCAATAAGTTTAAGGGTTATGACCATGGAGACGTCGTCGCTTGTAGTTGATAGCGTCGTTCGTTGATGTCGTCTTCTGATGATGTCGTTCGTTGCTGTTGTCGTTGGTGATATCGTCAACAAGTGATCTATAGAGAATAGAAAAGGTAGAGGTGGACGTTCGCTTGATGCAATGTTAGCGTTGATTTTCAAATGAATAAGATGAAACATAAATATAGTATAATTGCGTTTGGAAAGATATATTCAATGCGACAAATAACAAAAACTGAAATTGAACTTTAATCGTAGTGTAGTAAAAAATGTAATAAATTAATTACCGCACGAAGTAAGTGTTAGATATTACTTAATATGGGCTCATGTAACGAAATTACGGCGTGTCGCTGACTGTCCCTTGATGACGATTCTACAATCAACAGCATTGTCCTGATGTCGTGACACCTCTCGTCGCCGATCTTGTTTTCATTCCTGAGATCATTGTCATCGCTTGTACCATCGTCATCACATCTAGCGTCGTACCGTCATGTTGAATGATGACGCATCGCTGGTCTTGACACTGTCCATTCCAACGTTGGTCGACTTATTGGTTGATCCTCGCAATGTGGCACAAGAAAGAACATATGGTTAATGTGAATTCCTTATACTGTCTTAAGAAGTGGACTTTTTCTTAACGTCTTTGGTAAAATCATTTGACAAACTTACATTACAATATGTCGTAAATTCAAATACATGTGAACTCTTTATAAATTACCTTTCTTGTTAATCGGTTGACGTCTTATCACTTGTCATCTTTGGGAAACCCAATGACTTTTCTTTATCCGCCTATTTCGACATGTGATAGTGGTTGAGCCCCCAGTGTTCGTACATTTGTCTTAGCGTCGTACCTGTTACCAAAATCTTACGACAAGATCATCATGAAAATAAATTGTATCACATCGTTAGTTAAATTTCAAAGTTGTAACAAGTATATTAAACTGAACGGGAGTATGTACTATCTTGCCCCCCTGTGGCGGCTTTAGGAAGATATCATGACTGAAGTCGGCCACAGATATGATGACGTTCGTTTATATTTGACGCCGTACATGCGTGCCAGCATGATGCAACCTCTAAACGTCTCATGTGTCATCATGGTCATTGATGATGATTATTCGACATTCCGATTTCCTTAGCTTTCTTGGTAGTCTGGTGGCGTCGTGTCATCGGTCATTGCCATCTCGTGGCGTCGGGGCATACCGTCATGATCAAGGTAATCTGTTGTCATTAATATACATACTAACGCGTATCGCGGCATGTCGTTAGTAAATGAAAAATAGTTATCACGGATGATATATGAGAAAATTTCAATAGGGTATGAGATGTTAGTTTATAAAATTTTGACGTCACTAATAAATGAATTGAGTCACTCATACCATTCGATTGTGTTGATGACCCTCACGATCTGCGATGTACGTGGCAGCGACAATACGTGTATATTATAAATAAAAGATAACTTACTTCGAAAGTATGTTCGTACCTTTAGCCCCCATTGATATTCATGTATCACTCAACGATCTGTTGGCGAACTTACGAAGAAATATATTGTTAAAATAAAGATGTTCGATAATTACTTCTACGTACCATGTTTAACGCCAAGAAACTTCTTGTCGTCATAGGGGTAACCAGAATGGTCGCGTCCTGCTGTCGTGACTTGCTGTCGTGGCGTCATGTTGTGTCGTCGTGACCTCATGTCGTGTCGTGACCTCGTGTAACACTTCTAACGTTGGTCGCCTGCTTTACTCACGACCTTGCCAAGCGACACGTCAGTACCTGTAGACAAGACAGTACCTTGTCACCTGCATTATAACGTCGGTCGCCTGATGTACTCATGACCTAGCCAAGCGACACGTCAATACCTGTAGACAAGACAATACTTGGCGACACGACATGATCAAACGACAAGTGGTGACGACGTTAGTACAAAAAGTAGGATAACAACGTATAGCATATATTTCAAAGTGCTTTTGGAAATTAAAACAAGCAAAGTATACTATATAAAAAGCAAATCAAGTATACTATATGAAAATTAAATGAGATAGAGTATACTATATGCTCCCCTGTGGCGACTTCAGGACAACTACAAATTCTCCTATTTGATACTTGGACTGAAGTTAGCCACAAAATCTAGTATTGCCGACAATTTGTTGTTGAATCTCCATTTGTCGCCTTCGTTTTTGGAGACGTCGTCGACTGATGTGGAGGTGACGTCGGACGAAACTATGTTGACGTCATGTCATTGGTGGATGACGTCACGTGTCCGCATCTGGTTTAGTGACAACAAGGACTAGAAACAATATTAGTTTAAATTAAAATCACTGGGGTTGAGTTTTATACCATACTTCTCGTGACGTCAAGTGTCAAATCGTCTCGAGATCTTATCAAGGTACGAGACAACTCATATTGTATCTTGTTTGTGGTGACATCTGCATGATGGTCCGTGACGTCTAGACCGAAACCTGTCACGTATTCGAAAACGAGGCCAAACGATTAGAGTTGAATATTATAAATATTAGTACCTATTTTCGATGTCATCAAGCGTTGGTGTCGTTGTTGTCACGATATGCATCATCTAGGTTGAATTCGACCACTCAGACGCGTCACTTCTATTGATGACACCTGCTGATGTCGACACCTGATCTGGCGACGACATGTACCCTGACGTCATTCCATATTCCATCGACCAACGAGCCTGGCGACGACACCTGACCTGTCGACGACACCTGACCCGTCGACGACGCCTGACCGTGGACGACACCTGACCCGTCGACGACACCTGACCGTCGACGACACCTGACCCGTCGATGACACCTGACCGGTCGACGACACCTGACCCGTCGACGACACCTGACCGTCGACGACACCTGACCCGTCGACGACACCTGTCATGTTGACGACATGTGCCCTGACGTAGCTCCATCTTATGGTGGCGACAAAGTATGACAACAATCCATAGCCTGGAGACAACTTTATTGGTGAACCCAAGTGGGTCGGATATTGTGTTTGAGAGGATATTTGTGGATATGTGTTTGAAGATAAATCTAGCCATCTCCCCACAGACGGCGCCAAACTGTTTATGCCAAATTTCGTATGGACGATCTTTGCTTGGGACATAGACGACTAGATAAAATAATTATGCAAATGACAGGAAATAAATGACAGAAAATAAAGAGAGACGAGACAAGAGATGGTGACGCGGAAAACCCGAAAGGGATAAAAACCGCGGGTGGCAATGAGTCCACCAATCCACTATGTTACTGGCATAAAAAGCCTCGTTGAATACAAGTACATTGTTTATTCGCGTGTATATATAAATGTAGCTAATAATAAGGCATAAGTGAAAGGGAGTATACGGGTGGACTGGGATGTTGGAAATTCTCATTGGGAAACACAAAGGAAAAAAGGGTGAGTGAAAATTCAAGAGTCCCACATTGGAAAAACTCTTCATATTCCTCTTGTTTATTAATTGGGGAATGAGTGTAACTCTTGTTTAAGAAAGTGTGAGAATGGTATGGGTGGACACATCACACACGCGCGCGCGCGCCGCGGGCCGCGGGCCGCGGGCCTTGGGCCTTGGTACTTGGGCCTTGGGCCGTGGGCCTTGGGCCTTGGGCCTTGGGCCTTGGGCCTTGGTACTTGGGCCTTGGTACTTGGGCCTTGGTACTTGGGCCTTGGTACTTGGGCCTTGGTACTTGGGCCTTGGTACTTGGGCCTTGGTACTTGGGCCTTGGTACTTGGGCCTTGGGAATGCGGTTCGCGGGCGTGGGGTGGGTTTTGTGGGTCAACCCTATTCTTTTTGGTAACTGGACCGTTTTGCTTAAGTCATTGTTACGGGAATCTGTATTGATTACGTAACCGTTGGATTAATTACCATTAATTACGTCCGTTACTACATTCAATGTCTCTGACCGTTTTTGGCTGTTGCAACATTCATTCCCTCAGCCGTTTTTGTCTGTTGCAATGCTTTCCTTCTAATTATTTAAATCAGAGTTTCAGTTCCCTTCACACAAAAAAATCATACACACAAAATACGAAAACACATTCTTTCTCTCACACAAAATTGCTCTCGGTTTTGGGCATACGTTCTGACTCCATCCGGCTTTGTGAGTGCACACAACGTCGGAGTTGCGCTAATCCTGGAGGGCGACCGCATTCTGTTCTACTGCACCGGGAGGTAGCGCGGAATCGTCTTTTAGGACAGTGGGTGTCCACGACGCAACAATTGTTCTTCGTTCAGTTCATCGAATCAGATAAGTTTGTTCTAATTTTCGCTTTAATCGCAACAATCTAAAAGACGATTATTATGGCTTTGACTTCCAAATTCATGATTCCTGATATGTCTAAGTTAGAACCTCTTGATGGCAAGAATTATAAACGTTGGGCTGTTAGGATGCGATTCTATTTAGAACAAATTGAGATTGCTTATGTGCTTGATGACGTTGTCGAACCTGATGATGAAACTGAATTGCATGCTTTTGAGTTGAAATTTGCTAAAGATGATAGGACATGTAAGGGCATGTTGCTGCATCATATGTCGAATACTTTGCTTGATATCTATATGGGGTTTAATCATGCTAGGGATATTTGGGATGCATTAGAAAAGAAATATGGAACTGATGATGCTGGTACTAAGCGTTATTGTGTCAGTAAGTGGTTAGCTTTTCAAGTCCAAGATGATAAACCAATTATTGATCAGATTCATGCTTATGAAAATATTTGCATTGCTATGGCTGCCGAGGGTTTGAGTATTTGTGATATTACCCTTGCTATAGTTTTAATTGAGAAACTCCCACCCTCTTGGAAAGATTTTCGTAATCAGTTAATGCATAAGAAAAAGGACCTTACCTTAGAGGAGCTTGTAGGTCACCTGAAAATTGAGGAGGAAAATCGTATTAAGGATAAGGGTCAATCTGTGTTTTCCGGGTCTGCTAAGGCTAACCTTGTAGAACCTAAGCCTCATGCATATTCTGAAAAGTTTAAGGGAAAGGGAAGTCCTTTCAAGCCTCAAGGGAAACCAATGAAGTATAAGTTCAAGGGCAAGTGTTTTGAATGTGGGAAAACTGGTCACAAGTCTGTAGATTGCAGATCCAAGAAGAAGTCGGATCAGAACCAAGCCAACCTTGCTGAAGCTAATGAAGTTTCTAATCCTAACCATTTTGTTGCTGTTGTTTCAGAAGCTAACTTGACAGGTAATGTTGCTGAATGGATCGTTGATACTGGAGCAACGAGACATATTTGCACCAACAAAGACATGTTCACTACCTACGAAAAAACTGATGGTGAAAATGTCTTCATGGGTAATTCAGCTTCTGCAACTGTTCAAGGCAAAGGGAAGATCGTTCTCACTCTTACCTCTGGAAAACTTATTACTCTTACCAATGTGTTGCATGTTCCAGAAATGCGTAGGAACCTGATTTCTGGTAGCTTGCTAATGAAGGCTGGATTGAAGCTTTCATTTGATTCTGATAGGCTTGTTATTACTCATAATGGGGAGTTTGTGGGAAAGGGTTTCTGTAATGGGGGTTTATTTACTCTTGATGTCAAACTTGAAATTATGAATAAGAATGCTAGTACTTCTTCTGTTTATATTGCTGAGTCTATTGATTTATGGCATGCAAGGTTGGGTCATCTTAACATTGCTTCAATTAAAAGGCTTAAACAACTTAACTTGATTCCCAGTTTTTCTAAAACTGATTTTGCAAAATGTGAAGTATGTGTTGAGGCCAAGTTTGCAAAGAAGCCATTTAAATCAATAGATAGACAAACTAAAGTACTAGAGCTTGTTCATAGTGACTTGGGGGATTTTAAAAATTATGAGAGCAGGGGTGGTAAAAGGTATTATATTACTTTTGTTGATGACTGCTCAAGATTCACCATGGTTTATCTTCTCAGGTCAAAAGATGAGGCTGAGGAAATGTTCCTCAAATACAAGGCCGAAGTGGAGAACCAACTTGATAGGAAGATCAAGAGACTTAGGAGTGATAGGGGTGGTGAATATGACCCTAACACTCTTAAGGCATTTTGTGAGCAGAATGGGATCATTCATGAGACAACGGCTCCCTACACACCCGAGCAGAACGGGATTGCTGAAAGGAAGAACAGAACATTGAAGAACATGATGAATTCTATGCTTATTAGTTCTGGGTTTTCTGATAACATGTGGGGGGAAGCTATATTATCTGCTTGTCATGTTTTAAACAGGGTACCTCACAAGAAGCTAGACAAGACTCCATACGAAATATGGAAGGGTCGTGCACCTAACCTAAGTTATTTGAAAGTGTGGGGGTGTCTAGCAAAGGTGGCTATACCCAGCTTCAAAAGGGACAAGATTGGTCCTAAAACAGTTGATTGTATTTTTATTGGTTATGCTTACCAAAGTGCTGCATATCGTTTTCTTGTTAAAGGTGCTAACAATTCTTATGCAGGTGGTAACATCATTGAGGCAAGAGATGCCGAGTTTTTTGAAACAGTATTTCCTTTGAAAATATCTTGTATCAATGATGTGCCTTCTTCTAGCACTTCTTCTAGTATGCCTGTTGTTGCTCCTCCCACCTCTGATGTGAATTCTGAATTGGAGCCAAGGAGGAGCAAGAGGGCAAGAAAGGAAACCAGTTATGGTGATGATTTTATTACTGCTTTCTTAACTGAACCTTACTTGATTGATGATGACTTTGTTTATGTCTTTATTTTGAAAGATGATCCTAGGACCTATGAAGAGGCTATGAAATCTGTTGATGCAGTGTTTTGGAAAGAGGCAATAGATAGTGAACTTCAGTCAATCCTAAGTAACAATACTTGGGAGTTGGTTGATCTGCCTAGGGGTTGCAAGCCCATTACTTGTAAATGGATCTTTAGGAAAAAATTGAAATCCACTGGATCCATTGACAAGTATAAGGCTAGAATTGTGGTAAGGGGATTCACCCAAAGGCATGGTATTGATTATTTTGATACTTATTCTCCTGTCACTAAAATTGCTACTATTAGAACTTTGATTGCTCTTGCTTGCATTCATGATCTTGTTGTGCATCAAATGGATGTTAAAACTGCATTCTTAAATGGTGATTTGGATGAGGAAATTTACATGGTTCAACCGGAAGGGTTTGTTGTTCCTGGTCAAGAGAATAAGGTTTGTAAATTAGTCAAGTCCTTGTATGGGCTTAAGCAAGCTCCAAAGCAATGGCATGACAAATTTGACAAGACTATGACAGGTAATGGGTTCCATGTAAATGAAGGTGATTCTTGTGTTTACTCTAAGCATGATTCTGATGGTTGTGTGATTATTTGTCTTTATGTGGATGATATGTTAATTTTTGGGACTAATTTGGATCGAGTAAATGAGACAAAAAGTTTTCTAAGTTCTAAGTTTGAAATGAAAGATATGGGTGAGGCAGATGTGATTTTAGGAGTGAAAATCAAGAGAACTCCAAATGGCATTTGTCTTAGCCAAGCTCACTATGTTGAAAAGTTACTTAAAAAATTTAACTCTTTTGACGTCGATCCAGTTAGGACTCCCTATGATCCAAGCATCCACTTAAGGAAAAATAATGGTGATCCTGTTAGCCAATCTGAATATGCTAAGATTATTGGTAGTGTTATGTTTCTGATGAACTACACTAGACCTGACATTGCTTATTCTGTGAGTAGATTAAGCGGGTATACTCATAACCCAAGTCATGAACATTGGGATGCTTTGAAGAGATTTCTCAGGTACCTTAAGGGTACCATGGATTGGAGTTTGCACTACTCCAAGTTTCCAGGAGTTTTGGAAGGCTATTGTGATGCTAACTGGGTTTCTGGCAATGATGAAATTAACTCTACCAGTGGTTATGTTTTCACCCTAGGGGGTGGAGCTGTGTCTTGGAAATCTTGTAAACAATCTTGTACTGCTATGTCTACTATGGAATCTGAGTTTATTGCTCTTGAATTGGCAGGTCATGAGGCAGAATGGTTGAGAAATGTGCTTGCAGATATTCCGCTGTGGGGGAAGCCAGCTCCTTCAGTTGCACTTCATTGTGATTCGCAAGCGGCTATTGCTGTGGCAAACAACCATGCCTACAATGGGAAGAAAAGGCACATTCGTTTGAGGCACAAGGCCATCAAAGAATTGTTGTCAAGTGGGGTGATATCACTAGACTATGTAAAGTCTGAAATGAACATTGCGGATCCGTTAACGAAAGGCCTATGTAGAAAACTAGTTTTGGAAACATCGGAAGGGATGGGCCTGAAGCCCGTTGAATGAATTGTAAAATAATGAACTCCTACTCACAGAGTTCAAAGGACGACATTATTGTTATAATTCGGAAGCTCAAAATTTTATTTTTTGTCCATCCCCTAGATGTTATAATGTGCTTGCTACAATAGGAAAGAGGTTGAGCATACGGCTCTTAATGAACCCATACCATATGTTTGGTGGTGTGAATGTAGCTCACACTTGATGGGATTCACCTACGTAGGTGTGGAAGTGTGGCCGCTTCCTATGAGAATTGCGATGTGGGCTATTCTCTAGAGCACCTATGAGCATATCCAGGTCGGACGTATGGCCAGTATAAGGCGTCACTTTATTCGCGGAGTCAGAATGTCATACATATTCAGTTGCGTGCTTTAAGTGACGGGTTTCTATCTCCCTATCAAGTTCAATACGAAAGTCACTTGGTAGGAAAGAGATCATAGCTTAAATGTCACTAAGTGTTAATTCAAGTCGAAAGACATTGACACCTATTCAATTGTTTTGTTTGCCCAAAACCAATATCCTTCTCCTTTCTTTTCTTTCTTTTCCGCATATTCGAACCTGTGGGGGATTGTTGGAAATTCTCATTGGGAAACACAAAGGAAAAAAGGGTGAGTGAAAATTCAAGAGTCCCACATTGGAAAAACTCTTCATATTCCTCTTGTTTATTAATTGGGGAATGAGTGTAACTCTTGTTTAAGAAAGTGTGAGAATGATATGGGTGGACACATCACACACGCGCGCGCGCGCCGGGCGCGGGCCGCGGGCCGCGGGCCGCGGGCCGCGGGCCGTGGGCCTTGGTACTTGGTACTTGGTACTTGGGAATGCGGTTCGCGGGCGTGGGGTGGGTTTTGTGGGTCAACCCTATTCTTTTTGGTAACTGGACCGTTTTGCTTAAGTCATTGTTACGGGAATCTGTATTGATTACGTAACCGTTGGATTAATTACCATTAATTACGTCCGTTACTACATTCAATGTCTCTGACCGTTCTTTCTCTCACACAAAATACGAAAATACACACAAAATACGAAAACACATTCTTTCTCTCACACAAAATTGCTCTCGGTTTTGGGCATACGTTCTGACTCCATCCGGCTTTGTGAGTGCACACAACGTCGGAGTTGCGCTAATCCTGGAGGGCGACCGCATTCTGTTCTACTGCACCGGGAGGTAGTACAGTGGGTGTCCACGACGCAACAATTGTTCTTCGTTCAGTTCATCGAATCAGATAAGTTTGTTCTAATTTTCGCTTTAATCGCAACATGGGATACTCGAGGAAGGTACTTGTGAATTGAGTAAATATACGACAATGGCCGTCATTACCATGTATAAGGGGTATTGAGAAAAAGATGTATTTTTATCGGAAGAGATGATGATTATAGCTAATGAGATGGAGTATTTGTGGTGAGATTTACGTGGGTAAGCTAAGGTAGAAAATGATGTCTCATGGAGTGTAGCAAAGTAACAACTAACAAATAGTAGTTGGGATAATGGGTATTAGTAGGGTAAATGGAGGAAGGTAGTGGTTAGATATGGAGATTAGCCGTGCCCTCTCATTGCAGACTCATGATTTTTATATAGTACTAGGTCAAGCATAGAAGACAGAATAATGTCGTCAGTTGTCCCTTGATACTCTCAACTGATCCCTTGATTTCCTCTAACAGTTTTCTTGATCCTTGCTAGCTTCTTTGACCTTGTCCAACAAGCATGAAGTGGAGATCACAACTCCTTAAATGTAGGAACTGACTGCGACACGTGCGATACGGAACGACCCATAACAATCTTCATGCCAAATATCTCTTAATATCAAACGATTATCCAAATTGACAAATCAATAAACAAAAGATCCTTGTATACAACGAACAACGGGAAGGTGAATAGCAGAACAAGCGGAAATTAAATCACAAATGCATAATAATTAAAAATTAAAGCAATAAATCGACAAAACATCAAGAATCCCTGGAAATCAAATGGTAGCGTGAATCAAATCAGACGAACAAGACAATGAACGAAAATCATAAAAATACTATTAATAAAAAACAATTACATATTTCGTCCAACATTCGTATAAATTAATAGAATTAACAAAATTCAAAGAAAAATAATCACGATGGTACAGGCGGATGTTATAAGAGAGGCTAAGACCGTTTGAGAGGAGACCAACTGGCAGAGCAGGAGATAAGGCACCGGCGGGCACTGAGAGTCTGGGAGAGACGAAGAGGAGAGACGGAGAGGAGAGGTTGAAACGGTGGAGATTGGGCCTTGGGGATCCTAGAGAATGAGAGAGACGAAGAAGACAATGAAAATGAAAAGAAATCCTAAACTATCCATGTATCCAGTAAGGCAATAACTAACTATCCAGATTTTTCTAGTTAAAAAAAATTAACGGGTATTCTGGTACCCTATTATACCAAAATCAGACACGTACCCGACCTGGATTCCCGCAAATTTTAGCGGGTCGGGTACCCGACCCGTGAATTCAACAATTTTTTAAAAAAAAATACCCAGTTAATTTGAAGCGGGTCGGGTATTTTTGAACACCCCTAACTAACACCTATAAGTTGACATTAGTAAAAATTATGAAAATTTGATATTTTGAAAATATATGTTTAACCCCATTGTTAGGGGTGCAAACAAGCCGAGGCGAGTCGAGTACTACCCTGTTCATGTTCTTGTTCAATTCATTTAGGCGAGCTCGAGCCCAATCCCGAGCTTTCAACCGAGCTCTAAAATTTGTTCAAACGCGGTTCACTTAAGTGATTTTGTGTTCGTGAATGTTTCATACGTCTCGTTTATTAACCGAGTCGAGTTCATAAACGAGTTTTGCACTTTAAAGTTTAACCATTTGAAAAGATAATTTTGAATGTGCATTAATTTAGCATTTGTAAATTCAAAATATTTTTATTATATGATATAATTTTTTTGTTGAAATTAAAGTTAGAATACGATTTTTATCTATGATCATAAAATTATGTATGGAAAGTTCGATTATGAACAAATAGACGAGCTTGTTCATGAACATAAATGAACGAGTATACGTATGTTCACGTTTAAGCTCGTTTATTAAACGAGATTCAAAAGTTGTTAAAGCTCAGCTCATTAAAAAAAACGAACATGAGCGAGCTTTAACCGAGCCCAAACCCGAGTAGATTATTGAGAGTCTCGGCTTATTTGCACCCTACGAATCGTATAACATTACATTCCCCACTTAGTACATACTTTTATCGATAAATATTACTCCGTATTTGAGATTTATGGTCAAAGTTTGATACATCGACGATTCCCAAAAGCAAATGGAACATATTTGAAGGACGGGGAGATTACTTCACTTAACAACTAACAAAAATTGTCATCATTTTAGGCTTTTAGCTAATAAATACTATTACAAAACAATGACATGTAACAATGATGTATTGACCTAGTAGTTAACACTTGTGTACAATAGATTTCAAATTCAAATTCTCTCGCCCCTATTTGTAATTTATATTGCTCTTGTGGTTGATTGTCAACCAAAAAAAAAAAAAACAATGGCATGTCAGGATCAAGGGCTTTGTAGGGTGTGTATAGTATTATAACTAATCAGATTTCAGAGGCCTAAAATAGACGTATGACTATTCCCTTAGCCGTTACTCGTTAGCCACTTAGCCCCATCAGGAAGAGGTTAAGGCCCTAAAACTATTAAGGTACATTTCACATTTGCATGTGCTAAAAATGCACAAGGAGCAAATGAGTTTGCGCCAATATGAAAAAGGTAGGTCCACAATCCTCCATTCAGGCGAAAACCTCCTCAAAAAGGAGAGAACAATTAGCCATACATAAACAATTTGGCCATACAATGAGTCACAATGTTAAAAACCCAATACATGAATGACCTAACTAAAATTATTTCCAATGGAGGCTCAAATAAGGACTTGAAATGAGAAAAGAAGTTGTTAAAGAAGAGTCCACGTTGGACGAGTTATTAAAAATGACGACAGTTATCATTTTTTATAACTCTTTTTAATGGGGTTTTTTCATCTACAAAGGAAAGTTTGTTTAAAAAAATAATATCTTTTGTTCCGGTGTTGAAGCGGATGAAACAATGGGCTTCGAATGAAGGCCCTTTTTGTGTGTGTTGAAGATTTTGCTAGCTCGAATGTGTTGTGTCCAAATCAACCTGCACAATAAACAAGTTACTAGCCTCGGGGGTGTTTCCGAGGAAAGCCCCTCCGATGCCTAAGTAAGAACGATGCTCGGATTCTAGAGAGAGAAGTTCTCTAGAAGAGTAGTCTTAAGGCGTGAAATGGACGTACCTTGGTAAGTGAGCCATGACGGCTTATTTATAGTATTTGTGCAATGATTGCCCTTAGGTCATTTATTGCAAGTGGGCCTTGGGCCTTGATTGGTGGCTGACTAGCCTTTTGGATTGTAGTGCTTGCGGGTTTGATGCTGTTGTATTAAGCCATTGGGCTTTGGACTTAGTGGCCCAATTGATAGTCAATTGGGAGCCCAAACAACATGCCCCCCAGACCCGGTCCATTTAGGAATAAATGGGCGGGTTTCCATGTTTCAGAAGTTGGAAAGATTTCCCCCCTCTTTTTTCAAAAAGGGGGCGTTTGAATCCGTGCGCTAGTGGGATAGGTGTCCAAAGGACGTTCCAGATGCGGTGTCCATCGTACGGTCCAGAATGTAGCGGAAGTTGGGCGGTTTTTCGTGCCAATGTCTATAAATACTCGACCCAAACCACATTTTGAAACTTTATTCACCCAAATCTCTCTCAAGCTTTCCCAGAAATCCGGTGACATTTCTTGTGAGTTTTCTTCAGATCTTCGTGAACTCGTCGAGAATCAGCTTCGGGTTTTTACTCCGTTCGACTTATCGGCTGTTTCCGATCCGAGAAAGGTAATTTGTTTCCCTTTTTGTTGCTTTCATTTCTCCAATCTATATCTTCGGCGTTCTACCCTATTCGAAGTTCTTTCCATGGCCGGAGGAAGATGGAAGAGGAAATTCAACACCGCGTCCTCCTCTAGTGGTTCAGAGGAAGATGTGAGGAACGCCCCTTCCGAGGTTGAGGAGCGTGTAGGAAGCGGAGCCCAAGCTGGGTCAAGCCAACGAACTGGGGCCACTGGCCGATTTGTGGTTCGACCTTTCTTCCCGAGGAGGTGGGAGGAGGCGGATCCCGAGTGTAAGCTCGCGGCTTTGTTCAACGACCCTACTGAGATTGCTGGTCCTGACGGTACTGCTGTTGAGGGGGAGTGGTTGGTTGTTGCTCGGAGGGAGCGTTATGATCGGCTCGCCGAGGATCTATACGGCATTCAGCATGCCTTGGGCTACTGGTGCGAGCTTCCTCTTCAGCCACATGCTCGGGTGACGAGGCCGCCTCCGGGCAGGATAGCGGTGTATCTCCACCACTTTGATTACGGGCTTAGGTTCCCTTTAGACCCCTTCGTGTCCCGTGTGTTGGAGGAGTACAACATCTCTTTGGCTCAGTTGACGCCGAAGTCCATGCGTCACATAATCTCTTACCGCTGGACGTGCGACTTCCTCGGTTACCCTCCTTCTATCGAGGTTTTCAAGGAAATGCACGAGCTGGCGCGGAACCAAAACGCGGAGCACGGTTGGTGGGCGATTAGCAACAAAAGGCTTCGGAAGGGGGATTCGCAGTACATAACTGCGTTTCCTTATGTCTCCTCGGTTCACAACTGGAAGAAGCAATGGCTTCTAGTGCGAGTGCCCGTGGATCCGAAGCATCCTCACTACTATTCTCCGCCGAAGTGGTTCGTGAGGGTGGACCCGGAGATGTCGAGGGTTGGACCCGTGGATCTGGGGAATCCGGATCACGTAGCAATGTTGGAGTGGTTCCGAGCGAAGACAACTAGGGAGCCTATGCACTGGCTTCCTAATTTTCATTATATCACTCGGGAGGCTATCCTTGCTGATGCCGGTCTCAGTAGGATCTACGATAGGGGTGAGAATTCTCGTGCTGAGATCGTGCTTCGGCGGAGGTGTTCGCCTCTCTCTTGGCCTGTTTGTGACTGACCCTTTTTTCTTTTCTCTGTGCAGCATTTGGTGAGGCCGCTCTTGATCCCGAGGTGTTGGGATACAAGTTGGAAGGTGGGGAGATTCTCTCTAACTTCCCTCCTTACGATTTTAAGGCTAGCAATCCTCGACAAACGAGGTTAGAGAACGCCCGGTTTTCGGCTCACGCCTTGGCCCATATTGACGACGTTCCGGGCGACCCTTGGTCTGCTGATCGTCCTGGTGACGCGGTTCCGAGACAGACTGTTCTCCCTGAACTGGTAACTACTTCTGATCCGGTAACTTCCTTGCTGTTTGTTTGCGTGGTACTATGCCTTTTTTCCCGATGTGGGGGCTCACCTCGTTTTATCTTCGTGCAGGGTCCCGAAACGACAGTTGTTGTCCCTGTTGTCTCATCTTCCTCGTCTCCTCCTTCCTTCGCTGTTCCCGAGGTGAGTGCACTTCTCTTTTCTTGTTCTTCAGCTCGGTTTTTCTTGCGTTCTTACTTTCCTGTGTTCTCCAGGAGTCGCAGAGGTTAAAAAAGCGGAAGTCTTTGGAGGACGAGGCTTCTCGGAAGGGGAAGTCGGCTGCTAAGGAGAAGTCTCCGAGGAGGAAGAAGAAGAAGTCTTCTTTCTCTAAGGTAACCCCCCGCCCCGAGGTTATCGAGTTTCTGAGTCAACGTCCCTTTTTGACTAAGGAGAGGGTTCAACAGGTTGTTGCCTCGGATCCCAGTCTCGCCGAAGCATGGGAGCGGTATCTTGCTCGGCAAGAGAAAGAGATGGTTCTTCCTGAGGGTCTGCGTCGCTTCATCCCTGTTCCGGGCCAGAAGCTGAAGAGCGTCGCTGTGTTGGTGCCCAATGAGCAGGTGGACCAACCGTTGGCCGAGGAGGCAACCATTCCCTCGCCGCTGAAGCCTTTAGGGGTGATCGTTGAGGACATCACCCTTGAAGTGGAGAGGGGGGAGGAGGATATTCCGATGGCCTCCGCCGAGGTGCATGCTTCTGAGGGGGCTGATGCAGTGGGTTTGGAGGAGGATCCGAAGGCTCCTCCAAGGGTGCTCGTAGATCTCACCGCCTCAGATGCTGCTGAGGATGTCCCTTCGGCGGCGGAGGGTGCTGAACAGCCCTCAGTTCTGGTTTTCTCTGAAAGGGGTGCTTCGGAGAGGCGCGGTACGAAGCGGGTCCGTGAGACCTTGGGCTCCACCTCCACCTCTGTTTTGGAGGGGTTGGTTCATGGTGACCCGTGTTCCGAAGTTCCTTTAAAAAGGATTCCTTTGGAGGTTCGGGAGACTAAGGCCCGCTATGCTCGCCCTTCTGTCCTGGGTGAAGACCCTGCTGCCCATGCGACCTCTATGATCGACCCCGAGGCGGCCCATGAGAACTTGCTGCGCGGGGTCTCGCAGTTTCGCATTCCTGCGGAGGTGGCGAACCATCCCACCAAGATGGCTCAGTACCATCTCAACGAGGTAATTTTTGCTTATTTTTGCTTTATTGCTTTTCCTTCTTCTGTTTTTGTCGTCAGCTAAGTTTGCTTCCTGTTTTAGGTCGCCTATTGGAGCTCTTTATCTGCTGTATGCCAATCTCATGATGAGAGAAGGCTCCAAAGGTTCGAGGCACTCTATGCTCGGGACATTCCCAACCTTGACCAAAAGTCCAATTTGGTCGTCTCCGAACTTGCGAAGGCAAGGGAGGAGGTTGCCGATTTCACCAAGGAAGGGGGGAATGCCCTGATGGAGATTGGAAAGGAGGTTGGCATTCTCGCTTTCCAAGTAGAGGAAGATGCTGAGAGGTACAAGGCCGAGTCGCAGAAGCATGCTGCTGAGAAGGCTGACTTGGAGAGTAAGCTCCAAGGTAAGGACACCACGATTGTCGGCCTTCGGGAGAGCAACAACCTTCTTCAGGCCTCTGTCGACCGAGTTCCTGTTCTCGAGGATGACATCAAGCGTCTGAAGGAGCAGGTTCATGACCTTGAGCAGAGGGGCTCCAATATGTACACTCTTGAGCAATGTCAAGACATGTACTGGGAGGGGATCCTCGGTTGCCGCATGATGTTTGCTAAGAACATGCCTGATTTTAAGTGGGCGGAGAATGTGCCCAAGTGGCTTGCAGCCGAGGACAACCAAGTGGAGTGCCAAGCTGACAGGGATGATGCTGCCAAAGCTCAGGAGGCAGCTGCTAAAGAGGCGCAGGCTCGTAAGGTTGCTTCGGAAGGTGACACCACTGCTGGTGGTGCTTCCCAAGCTACTCCTCAGGGGCCTGCTGGCGAAGTCCCTTAGAAACTCGGGCAGCCGTCTTCTTCAGAGTCGGTTGGCTCCAGTTGAGGGTCTCCGAACTTGCGCTTAACTCTCTCCCCTTTTGCCTCGGTGTTGCGTCGTACTTTTAATAATTTTTGCTTTCTGTGTACTTCGGTAGGCCTATTTTAATCTGTTGATGGCTGCCGATTTAACTCGTTCATTTTTATTTTCAATTTTTGAGGGTCCTCGGGTGTGTGCCGAGTTGACTGATGTGCTTGTACTTTCCCCCCGAATATTGAATAAAAATGATTGTTTGTTAATTGACTGCTTCTTCTATCTTTTCTACCACTTCCGAAGTATTTGTTTCTCGCTTTTGAGTCCACCACCTCGCTAAGTTATTTCCTTGTTTGCGAATTCTCCTGATCCGTAGATTTTCCGAGACTCGTTTCGAGTTTTGCTTAGGTTCTGCGGGTGGATTCTTTAGCTTTGGACTTTGTCTTTTTCCCTGGAGTTTCGCTTCCGAGCTTCCCAGATTCGAAGGTCTGTTAGGAAGCTACTCTGAGCTTTTTAACTCCTGACGTATTCAGTCTGCTTCTGAGCTTTTCATATCCGTGGATCTGTTTTAAGTCTGCTTTTGAGCTTTTCATCGTATGTAGGCGTGCTTAGAGTCTGCTTCTGAGGTCTTCAGATCCGTGGATCTGTTGAGTCTGCTTTTGAGCTCTTTTGGTATTTGACATTAGAGTCTGCTTTTGAGCTCTCCAGATCCGTGGATCTGTTAAGAGTTTGCTTTTGAGCTCTTTGGAATTTGACATTAGAGTCTGCTTTTGAGCTCTCCAGATCCGTAGATCTGTTGAGAGTCTTCTTTTGATCTCTTTGTCGTTTGTAGACATGTATAGAGTCTTCTTTTGAGCTCATCAGATCCGTGGATCTGTTGAGTCTACTTTTGAGCTCTTTTAGTGTCTACTTCCGTTCTTCCGAGTTCTTGTGGTTCGGAAACCTGGGCAAGAAATCGCAAGTTTTCTCTTAGTTATTACCTTCGGGAATCCGTGGATTTGAGCCGTACTTGCTATAACTGTATTCGAGAGACTTTGTTGCGAATGGAGTATCCCTGGGTACCGCGAATCCGGAGGTTCTGGACGGTACCTTGCGGGTCGTTTTTGAGTTAGCTATTTCTTGGGCCTTTGGAACCCAAGGAATGGCTACTTCGGGTTGATTTTAGCTTCGGATTGATCAGATCCGAAGTTGCATGCATAGTGATAGAATAAAAAGACATAAGGATATGTTTAATGAAACACATGGTGCCAGTGGCTTTCCTCTTTTCATTAAACGACTTACTTGGATTACAAAAGGAAGGAAGTTAGATCATACAAAATATTTCTTGAGAACATCGGCATTCCAATGGTTCTTCAAGATTGTTCCGTCTAACTGTTTAAGCATAAAGGTGTCAGTCCTCTTTTCAGAGTGGGTGATGTATGGTCCTTCCCATGTTGCCGAGAGTTTCCCATGGATCCTTCCCTTCTGAACTGCAGCGGCGTTTCTGAGCACTAGGTCGCCGACCTTTAGAGGCCTGGCATTGACTCTTCGGTTGTAGTGCTTGTTGACTCTTTGCTGATACGCTGCGTTCAGAGTTCTGGCCTCGTCCCGAGCTTCATCTAGTAGATCCAATGATTCGGACAGAAGTTGGTCGTTGCTTTGACCATGGACTTCATCATACCTGTTGTATGCCTGGACCCTTAAGCTTTCTGTTCCGATCTCTACGGGGATGACAGCCTCGGAACCGTAAACCAGGTGGAAGGGCGTTTGTCCTGTGGCTTCCTTTTCGGTGGTCCGAAGGGACCAGAGTGTTCCTGGGAGCTCTTCTAGCCATTTTCTTTTTTCGTCCTCGACTCTCTTCTTGAGTGCATTAAGGATGAGCTTGTTTACGGCTTCGGCTTGGCCGTTGCTCTGAGGATGGCACACTGCTGAGTAGGCGAGGTGGATACCGAACTGTTTGCACCATCTTTGCAGTGGTGTGTTGTCAAATTGCTTCCCGTGGTCGAAGACCATTAACCTCGGTATCCCGAACCTTGGGATGATATTTTGCCAGATGAACTTGCGGACCTGCTGCTCCGTGATGGAGGAGACTGCTTCGGCCTCAATCCACTTACTGAAGTAGTCCACCCCCACAATCATCCACTTCTTCTGATTCACAGCCGAAGGGAATGGACCAATGATATCCAAACCCCATTGTGCAAATGGTAAGGGGTACAGTGTTGCTTGCAAGGTTTGAGCTGGCTGGTGGATTGCAGGTGCGAACTTTTGGCACTTCTCGCATTTTCTTGTCAGCGCCTTTGCCTCGGAAACCATGGTAGGCCACCAAAATCCAGCCCTTAGTGCCTTGTGTGCCAGTGCCCTGCCTCCAATATGATTTCCACATATGCCGAGGTGGATTTCCCTTAGGATATAATCGGCATCGGTTGGGCCTACGCATTTCAGCAGTGGGGCTGAGAATGACTTTCTCATGAGCTCTCCGTTAGCGTCAACGACGAACCACTAGTTGAACCTTTTCAGCTTCCTTGCTTGCAGCTTGTCTTCGGGAAGTTCCCCCCTCTCTTTGTACGCAATGACTGCGTCCATCCAGCTCGGTTCTGGACGCACATTGCACACTGTGGGGGGTGGCATGTCAATGCTTCTTTCTTGGTGTACTTCCACATGGACTGACCTGTTCAGGTCGGTGAGCGTTGAGCTTGCAAGTTTGGATAGTGCATCTGCTTGTGCATTCTGACCTCGGGGAATGAGTATGACTTCGAAGGATCTTAACTTTGACGTTAAGGATTTGATTTTTGCTAGGTAAGCTGTCATGCTTGGCCATTTGGCCTCGTACTCCCCTCGGATCTGGTTGGCTACGAGCTGAGAATCAGTCTTGAGACAAACATGTTCGGCTTCAAGAGATAAGCACAGCTCTATCCCTGCGATTGCTGCCTCGTATTCGGCCTCATTGTTGGTTGCTTTGAAACCGAACTTTAGGGCGTACTCTATGCTTTTTCCCACTGGGGGTATCAGTACTACTCCGGCTCCCGAGCCGTTCACTGTGGAAGATCCGTCAGTGTAGACCTCCCATGTTCTCTTGGTGTCATCTAGTACCTCTTGATATGAACATTCGGCCAAGAAGTCTGCGAGTGCCTGTGCTTTGATGGCCGTCCTCGGCTGATACTTGATTCCGAACTCAGACAACTCGAAAGCCCAAGCAGCCAATCTTCCCGACCTTTCTATCTTGTCTAGCACTTTCTCCAATGGATGGTCAGTTAGCACCACTATTTGATGGGAGTCGAAATAGGGTCTTAACTTCCGAGCTGCTACCACCACTGCGTATGCTACTTTCTCAATGAGCGGATACCGAGTTTCGGCGTCCGTCAGGGTTCAGCTAGTGAAGTAGATTGGCTGTTGTTTCTTTTCCTCCTCTCGGAGGAGCACTGCGCTTACGGTCCCAGGGCTGACTGCGACGTATAAGTATAGAGCTTCCCCCTCTTTGGGCCTGGCTAGCGTCGGCAGTTGAGCTAGGTGAGCCCTGAGCTGCTGGAATGCATCCTTTTTCTCTTTCTCCCACGTCAGCTCGGGGTCCACTTTCCTCGGGACGCCTTTCTTTTTGATGGGTTCTGCTTCTCCTCCTGGGAGGGTCTTGGGTTTGAGAGCTTTGAAGAAGGGTGCCCCTTTATCCGAAGCTTTCGATATGAATCTTGACAGTGCGGCTAACCTGCCCGTTAGCCTTTGCACGTCTCTTTTTGTCTTTGGTTCGGGCAGATCTAGCGCAGCCTTGACCTTGTTCGGGTTCGCGTCTATTCCCCTTTCGCTCACCATGAATCCGAGGAACTTCCCTGACTTTACCCCGAAGACACACTTCTTCGGGTTCAGTTTCATGTTTTATTTCCTCAGGTTGGCGAAGGTCTCGGCCAGGTCTTTGATGTGATCCTCTTCCTTCACGCTTTTTACTATGGAATAGTCCACATAAACCTCGACGTTCCTCCCCTTTTGATCGGCGAAGACGTGATCAACTAGTCTTTGGTAGGTGGCTCCGGCATTTTTCAATCCGAAGGGCATTATTCTGTAGTTGAACACTCCCGGGCTCGTGATGAAGGCGGTCTTCGCTCTATCGTCGGGGTGCATGAATACTTGATGGTACCCTGAAAAGGCGTCCATGAAGCTCAGCAATGCATGGCCACTGGTAGAGTCTACCAGCTGATCTATCCTCAGGAGGGGATAGCAATCTTTTGGGCAGGCTCGGTTCAGATCAGTGAAATCGACGCACATGCGCCATGAGCCATTGTCTTTTTTGACCATGACCACATTGGCCAGCCACTTGGGGTACATGCATGGCTCGATGAAGCCTGCCTCTTGTAGCTTCTTCACCTCTTCGGTGATGGCTTTGTTTTTCTCCGAGGAGTAGTTTATTTTCTTCTGTTTGATTGGCCGAGCCTCGGGACTGACATCCAGCTTGTGACAGATCATCTTTGGGTCTATCCCTGGCATGTCAGCCGCCGACCACGCGAAGATGTCTTTGTGATCCCTCAGCAACTGGATCAACTCTATTCGAAGTCCCGAACTTAGGTCTTTGCCTATTCGGACGCCTCTGTCCGACTCATCCTCTAGGGGAATGTCTTCCATCTCTTGGTCTGGTTCGGGGGAAAGGGTTTCTGGTCGAGCGTCAACTTCTGCGGGCTTTACCAGGCTGCTCGACCCCGCCTTTCTCCTCTTGGCATCCTTTTCTTCACCTGGGGGAGAACCCTTCTCATCTTCGTCCTCGGGACTATCTCCTAGCTTCGGCTTTCGGATGGCCGTGTGACAAGTTGACCTTGCCACCTCCTGGTCGCCCTTTATCCGCTCGGCGAAGCCGGCATCCGAGACATACATCATCATCTGATGGTATGTGGATGGAACTGCTTGTATTTTGTGGATCATGGTTCGTCCCATGATGACGTTATACACTGAGTCGCAATCCATCACCAAGAATTCCTCTCGGACGTTTCTCGCTGCCAGGCCTTGACCGATTGTGACAGGTAAGGTGATTTTTCCTCGGGGGATAGCTGCGGATCCGTTGAATCCGATCAATGGGTAGCTGACCTTGGTTAGTGACTCTTCACCCTCTTCGAGGATGAGCTGCTCAAAACAGTTCCTGAAGATGATATTGACGGCGCTTCCCCCATCGACTATACTCTGTGGACATTGTGGTTGTTGAGATCCATTTCGATCACCAACGGGTCGTCATGTTTGTACTGGGTCCCGAGGCAGTCATCAGCAGTGAAGGTCATGTTCGGGGGGGTAGGCTGATTCTCCCCAACATTGCTGAAGTTGAATCGGTGGGAGAGAGCTCTTAAATGTTTCTTGCTGGCGTGGCCGGACCTTTGTCCTCCGAACACCACTAGAATTGGTTTCTTCTTTTGCCCCTCGGTCTCATAGACTCTTCTCTAGGCTTGCTCTTGTTGCTTTCCAGATGTTTCTTTCTCTTTTTCTTCTCTCTCCGTTCTTCGGTCGAGCAAGAATTGCTTTAGGTAGCCTCGGCGGATGAGGTCCTCGATGTTGTCCTTCAGCGAGTTGCATTCCTCAGTGGTGTGGCCGGAGTCATCGTGGAACTCACACCACTTGTTCTTGTTCCTACGGAGAGGGTTGGATCTGAGCTTGTCTGGTAGCTTCCACTTTTCATCATCTTTATGGAGATTGAAAATTTCTCTTCGGGGTATAGCGAGTGGAGTGTAGTTGGTGTATTTGGGTTGAAATTCACCCTTTTTCCCATCCTTCTTTGGGCTTGCATCTCTCGCACCCACCTTCTCTTTCCCCTTTCTCGAGTTGCCCTCGGGCTTGCTCTGGTTTGTTTTGTTATCTTTCGGATCCGAGGATCCTCTTAGCCTTGATGCGGCTTTGTTGAACTCTTCTGTTCTGATGAACGCATCTGCCATTTGGAGCACGTCCGCTATCTTGGAGGGGTTTTTCATTGTCAGTTTGTCTCGGAACTTTCCCTCCCGTAGCGCGTGCTTCAAAGCGAAGATTGCCACGTCTGGCTGTAGGTTTGGAATGTTGGTGGATTCCTTCATGAATCTAGCCATGAAGTCTCGCAGGCTTTCGTCCCTTTCTTGCTGTATAGAAGTTAGCTCGGCTGTGGTTCGTGATGGGCGATTGTTGCTCACGAACTGCACACAAAACCTTTTCTTCAGCTTCTTCCAACTTTTGATCGACCCCTTCGGCAGCGATCTGAACCATTCTCTTGCGACTCCTGTCAGCGTGGTTGGGAAGTATTTGCACCAACAAGCCTCGGAGTAGGGACTCAGAATCATCTGTTGTTCATAGGAGATGACATGATCCCTCGGATCCGTAGTCCCGCTGTATGTCAGGTGTGCTGGCAGCCTCACTTTGGGGATTGTCTCCATGAAAATGTCGTCCGAGAATGGGGACGATGCAGGAGTCATGATCCTCTTCCCTAGCCTCGCCCTGATACCATCGCTCTTCGAGTTCCCTCTAAGAGATTGCTCGGGGGCGTGTAAGGGGCTAGGAGTTCGGTCACTTCTCCTTCTCCTTCTTGACTGGCCACTGCCTTCGGGTTGTCTGCTGGATCCACAGGGGCTACCCAGCCTATCATGAACCGAAGGTCGCAGTCTGCTATGGACCGAGCTTCGGATCCGAGTGCGATCACTTGCTCCGCTTTGGAGGGCTTGCGGTGTTGGAGACGGTGTTGCGAACCACTCTGGCTGCTGCGCAGCCCTCTGCTGTGTATCCCATGTGCTCTCTCTCCACCTTGTCATTAGGTGCGTTCCTGACATTGTGGAGAGATCTTGCTCGGGTCTCACATTGTCCTCGTCAGTCGAGGGCATGTTCAGCAATACCTGTCGCCTGGCTCTCCTCGCCTCTCGTCGTGCTGCTGCCTGGGCTTGTTCTTTCTCGTTGAAGAGGAAGTTCTGCATGATGGTCATGGCCGCGGCGAGCTCTTCTCGAGAGGGGAGTGGTCTGCTAGTCGTGGCGGTGGCCCTTGTTGGCTGCGACCTCGCCACTGAGTGCAGCTGTTCGCCTCCATCGGATTCCGAATCCGTTTGGACAAGGACATCTCCCACCTGGTTGTCATTGTTGGGCATTTCCATTTTTTACGTGGAAAGTGAAGTGTTTTTTTTTTGGAGCTTTCAAGTGTTCTTCCCCACAGACGGCGCCAAATTGTTCCGGTGTTGAAGCGGATGAAACAATGGGCTTCGAATGAAGGCCCTTTTTGTGTGTGTTGAAGATTTTGCTAGCTCGAATGTGTTGTGTCCAAATCAACCTGCACAATAAACAAGTTACTAGCCTCGGGGGTGTTTCCGAGGAAAGCCCCTCCGATGCCTAAGTAAGAACGATGCTCGGATTCTAGAGAGAGAAGTTCTCTAGAAGAGTAGTCTTAAGGCGTGAAATGGACGTACCTTGGAAAGTGAGCCATGACGGCTTATTTATAGTGTTTGTGCAATGATTGCCCTTAGGTCATTTATTGCAAGTGGGCCTTGGGCCTTGATTGGTGGCTGACTAGCCTTTTGGATTGTAGTGCTTGCGGGTTTGATGCTGCTGTATTAAGCCATTGGGCTTTGGACTTAGTGGCCCAATCATCTTCATTAATAAATGAAAATTTACTTTTCAAGAGTCTCACCACTGGATAGTTAAGTTTTAAAAGGGGTTTTTAAAAATAAGGACTCGCCACTTTAGGAAAAGAAGCAATTATTAAAACATAGAAAAAAAACTCCAAATGAAGGCTCACCAAAGGTGATGCTCTAAAGCAGAAATAAGCTCAAATTTCTGTCAAAAAGAATGAGAAACGAGTAGTTAGATGAGAGATAAGTAATTAAACGATTATGTAATCACATTTTAAAAATTATAAACGAGTTTGATTTACCATATAAATGGCTTTACGTTTGTCATGAATGCATTTTTTATACCATTAGTTATTTTAAGTACAATAAAGGTAAAGAATTCTTTGAATGGCTATCAGCAATTCATTCGAGATCATCCCCAATCCCATGGGTTGAGGAAATCGAAGGTAACCCTGTTTCTCCCTCAACTTTGCGTTTTGGTAGTATTAGGGGAAATCTTAATACGGATTTTGAATGTGCTGCAAATCATGATACGATTGTGAATAATGAGAACACTATAAATGGAACGATGAGTGCAACTAATGTCACCATAAACAGAGTACCCATGAGTGGAACAGGGGACCTTGCTGTGATTGAATTGGAGGATATCCAAGAGGAAATCGATTACTGGAACTCTGCGACTATGTGTTATGTGGTTGGAGCGAATCCCCCTATTCATGTAATGGAGGGGTTTGTTCGTCGAATCTGGAGAAATATGGGGGTGGAGAAGGTGGTTGTTGTAGCAAAAGGGGTGTTCCTAGTTAGGTTCACAACCATGGCTAGACGCGATGAGGTGTTGGCTTCTAAGAGGCCCTTTTTTGACAGCAAACCTGTTGTTCTTAAGGCATGGACACAGGATATGGATTTCTCAAAGGAGGATTTGAGATCTGTGCCCATTTGGGTTAAGCTACATCAGCTTGATTTTAAGTACTGGGGTGAGAAGAGCCTCACTAAGATTGTAGGGAAACTTGGCACTCTTAAGCATGTAGACAGTGCTACTGCAAAGAGGGATAAACTTTTGTTTGCAAGGGTACAGGTTGAAGTGAGTGTGGAGCAAGATTTTCCTGATAAACTGCAGTTCATTAATGAGAAGGGGAGTGTGACTGAGATTGGGGTTGAGTATGAATGGAGACCAGTGGTGTGTTCTCAATGCAAGGGTTTGGGACATGAGCTGGCTAAATGCAGGAAGAACATGGGTAGAAGGATATGGGTGCCAAAGGTTGTGGTGCCTCTACCAGCTAATCATGGTAGTGTGCAGGTTCAACAATTCCAACCTGTCCAAAATCCTAGTAGGAGAGTGAGTCCTAGTCCTGCTGGTATTAGTGTTGGTAATCATTTTCAGGTGCTTGGAGTGGATCATGGTGAGGATCAGGGAGATGGTGGTGGTGGGGTGAACCCACAGCAGTGTGCTACTGGAGGAGGGGACTCCTCTGGAAACAATGGATAGGATCATATCTTGGAATGTGAGGGGGATCAACACCCACAAAAAGCAATGTGAGGTGAAATCTTTCATTCATTCTCACAAAGCTGGGTTGGTTGGTCTTCTGGAAACTAAGGTCTCTCAGTCTAAACTGGGAGATTTGTATATAAAAATGTTTAGTGGTTGGTGTTTTACAACTAATAATAGCAACTGTAAGGGTGGTAGGGTAATGGTGGCTTGGAACCCTAATGCTTTCACTGTGTCTGTGTTGGGGATGTCTAGCCAGATGATACATTGCCTGGTCTGTCCTAGAAATAGTCATAAAGAGTTTTTTTGTACCTTTGTCTATGCTTTCAATCACAATAATGAGAGGGTGGCATTGTGGAAGGATCTGTGTGGGATTGGTGGGAACATGAGTAAGCCCTGGGTGGTGATGGGTGATTTTAATTGTGTTTTGAATGTGGAGGAGAGGATTGGTGCACCTATTAGGCATCAATCTATGGTGGACTTTAGGAATTGTGTTACTTGTTGTGGGTTAGAGGATGTGAAGTCAGCTGGTCATTTCTTCACATGGAATAACAAGCAAGAGGGTAACAATAGGGTGTTCTCTAAAATTGATAGGGTCATGGCTAATGATCTGTGGATGCAGCTCTTCCCTAGTGCAGAAGCTGGTTTTCTCTCTGAGGGTTTGTTTGATCATTGTCCCATGGTGTTGTGTTTGTATCCATGTAATAACACTACAAGGAAACCTTTTAGATATTTTGACATGTGGAAGCATGCTGATGGTTACACTGAGTTGGTTAAAGCTAATTGGGATAAGCCTGATGTGGGTACTTCAATGTATCAGGTGGTAATGAAGCTAATAAGAATGAAAGGGGTGTTCAAGCAATTGAATAAAGATGGTTTCAATGATATCCAAGCAGCTGATTTGAAAGCATTGCATGAACTGGCCCAGTGCCAGAGAGAGTTGCATATGAATCCAAATGATAGTGATATTGTTGATAAGGAAACTGCAGCTGCAAATCATTACAGGATTGTGCATTCAGTGTACCTATCTTTTCTGAGACAAAAATCTAAAGTGGCATGGGCCAAGGGGGGTGATGAGAATAGTGCTATCTTCCATAAGAGTATTAGGGCTAGAGTTCTTCATAATTCTGTTTATGCCATTCATGACATGGAGGGGAACTGGGTGTGTGATGAGCAGTCTGTGGCTAATGCCTTCTTGCAGTACTATCAGAAACTCTTGGGGTCCAATACAGCTCATAGAAGCTGCATTATGCCTGAGATTGTTGCTGCTGGACCTGTTTTGAATACTGTACAAGGTCAATGTTTGACTACACAAGTCACTGGTGATGAGGTGAAGGCTGCTATGTTTGCCATTAATGGGGATAAAGCACCTGGACCAGATGGTTTTGGGAGCCACTTCTTTAAGGAGAACTGGCACATTGTGGGTGGGGATGTTACTAAAGTTGTTCTGGACTTTTTTAGGACTGGAAAGCTGCTGAAGGAGATAAACTCTACAACCATTACCTTGATTCCAAAGACCAAGTGTCCTGCTAGTGTTACTGAGTTCAGACCAATCTCATGCTGCAATGTAATTTATAAGTGCATAACTAAGATCTTGTGTGAAAGAATGAAAGTGGTTTTACCTGAGTTGATTGCTGAGAATCAGGGGGCTTTTGTCCATGGGAGATTTATAATGCATAATATCATGATTTGTCAAGAAATTGTGAGACAGTATGGTAGGAAGAATGCCTCTCCCAGTTGTTTAGTTACGCTAGATATGCAGAAGGCTTATGACACCATTGAGTGGGATTTCCTGGAGGAAATGCTACTTGCTTTGGGGTTTCCTTTGCAGTTTGTTGCTTGGATCTTGGTTTGTGTCACTACCCCTAAATTCTCTTTGATGATCAATGGTACTTTACATGGTTTTTTTGCTTCAAAAGGGGGTTTGAGACAAGGGGATCCCCTTTCACCCTTGTTGTTTGTGGTTTGCATGGAATACTTATCCAGAATCATGCTGAATTTGGGGCAGGAAAAAAGGCTTTAGATATCACCCTAGATGCAAAGCTACTAAACTCACTCATCTGTGCTTTGCAGATGACTTGATTCTTTGCTGTAAAGGTGATTCTCAATCCATTCTCATGATGATTCAGAGTTTCAAAATCTTTTCTGATACTTCTGGTTTGAAAGCTAATGTGCAAAAGTCAGCCATTTATGTTGCTGGCATGAAGCAAGCTGATTTTACAAAGGTGGTGGAGATCTCTGGGTTTACTGCAGGAAGCTTTCCTTTTAGGTATCTTGGGGTGCCAATCTATTTTAAAAGGATTACTAATGCTGACTGTGAGTGCCTAGTTGATAAAATGATGGCTAGGATTAAAATCTGGAGTTCTAGGAACTTATCTTTTGCTAGTAGAACTACTTTAATCAATTCTGTTTTGATGAATGTGCATGCATACTGGGCTCAGGTGTTTGTATTGCCAAAACACACTCTTAAAACTGTGGTGGCCATCTGCAGAGCTTTTCTGTGGCAAGGTTCTTAATTTAGCTCTAAACCTGGGTATATAGCATGGGATAAGGTGTGTACAGCAAAGAAGGAGGGTGGTCTAGGAATCAGGAATGTTCAGATTTGGAACATTGCAGCTTTGGGGAAGTATGTGTGGGCAATTGCTAGAAAGCAGGATATTATGTGGGTTAGATGGGTTAATGCCATCTATGTGAAAGAAGCAAATTGGTGGGGGTATCAGCCAAAGGCTGATAGTGGGTGGTATTGGAGGAAAATTTGTGCTGTCAAGGAGCAATTGAAACAGTACTATGATGAGAATAGCTTTGCTCAAATGCCTAAATATTCTGTGAAGAAAGTTTATCAGCAAATGGTGGTGCACCACCAAAAACTTCCTTGGTGTTCTGCAGTATGGTGTAGAGCTGCAGTCCCTAAACATAGAGTCATTTGTTGGCTCATGGTCCATGGGAGACTACAGACTAGATCAAGGTTGCAAAAACTGGGGATATGTGACACCTCCATGTGTCTGATTTGTGACAGTCGTGAGGAAACTCACCCTCATCTCTTTTTTGAGTGTTGTTACAGCAAGGCTTGTCTGATGGAGATCAAAAGATGGCTTGGCATACCAGGCTAAATTGTTCACTACATGGGTTTGATCAGATGGATTCAATGAAAGAGCAAGGGGAGCAAATTCCAGAAGAAGGTTCATTATACTGCAGTTAATGCTGTAGTGTATGCCATTTGGAAAGTCAGAAACGATGCACTATGGAACAACAAGGTTCCTACTGTAATGCATACTTTCAATTTTGTGAAACAAAGTGTTATAAATAGAATTCAATGTATAGGGGTGCCTGATAGTGATACTGTACAGCAATGGTGGCAGGAGAGAATTGTGTAGTAGTGGTCTACTTGGTCTGTTTTCATGGCTGGTGCCATGTTTGGTTTTGGTCTGGCCTTGATTCAGTTGGCTAGGGTCCTTCCTAGAAGGTTCTTAGCTTTGTTTTCTTGGCTGTTGTTTGTAAAGGGTGTTTCTTAATCAATGAAATGATTGCTCTGATTTATCAAAAAAAAAAAAAAAAAGGTAAAGAAATGTGTCTAAAGAGAATTTTTTTTTTCACAAATGGTAATACTATTATTAGGGTTGGAAAAAATAAAATTATTTCACTTAAATTCATGTTATTCCTTTTACATAACTTTTAAGTTTGGAAGAGCGTCTGGAGTTACCATATTGTGATTGTATATGTATTGCTGATGATATTTATCTAGTAGGTTAAAGTTTCAGAGTGTGTATCCTAATTAAGATATATTGAGTCCAGTCATGCTAAACACATGCTACGGCCTAACATATGTTTACAAGGAAGAACTTAAACAACACAAATTAAACTACTGTAGAACACAAAATTAAGTATATGCACAATTATTGTGTGGATGATTTCGCAACCAATGATCGACTTCTTGAACTCGGAGAGATGACATGTCACACGTATGGGCAGGACATCACGAGCCATACTTAACCAACGTGCTATCACAATGCACAATATTGACCCACTGGGTCAACTACCCACCTTACATGGATGCTTACATGTCCGTTTACATGACATATCTTATTGCAAAATAAATATTAAATTGTACTTAAGGTCAACCTAGGAAAGAGGAGTTACTTAATGCTTTCTTGGGAACCTTTATTAGTATTACACTCTTAATTAGATCAATCAAACATCGAAAATAATAAGCCTTGCCATGATATTTTTTATTTATTTTTGCAACTAAGAGCCTTCAACAATGGTATCAGTGACATTACTTTTTGTTTTTGATCTTGTAATTCATAAACAAATTAAACCTCGTAAGATCAACTTTAACAATTTAGCATAGTACATTAGTACGTATGTATATGAACAAAGAAATATTTTACATTCTTAATTAAAAAATAAAAAAGTAATTATCTACTACGAGTAATTAATATTTTTGCAAAGTAACCTTCAACGAATATTCAAATAAAGTGATATTTGTAAGTGCTATACGCAGAAGAAAGCTCTTAACCGGAGCTTTTATATGTGTCTACTAATGAATGTGTTTTGAATTTTTGTAATGATTTTTATTTTAACTTTTTTTTACGGGATTTTACTTTTTCTTATACTAATATCAAAGTATGTTATATAAGAAGAAGTACCTTTTTTTTTTCGGAAAATCATTTAAAAAGTACCTTATACGTTAATTTAGATATACTAATATCAAAGTGTTTGGTCTAATCAAATTAAGTTATGGGCCAATAATACGACGATGTTGGTCATTATTGACTATCATTAGCAATTGATTGGTTGGTCATTATTGACTCACATTATCATGCGATCTACATCACGATTTTAACATTTTCAACTATTGAAAAATGAATTATTTATTTATTATAATTATTATTATTATTATTATTATTACCGTGCTCGATCGGGGATAATCCATCTATCGAGCTTTGTGACACATTAAACAATTTAATAAAAGTTTACTAACTTGAAAGATAACTACAAGGCATGTGCTAATTAAAAGGTGATAATTAGAGTTCGCAAATCGGGTTTGAGGCTGGTTATGGGATCAGTCTTATCATTTAGGCTCATATGCTCATAACGGATAATGATATACGTGTGTTAATGGGTGCCTACAGATTGAAATGTACAAAAAAAATCAAATCACGTACTACGCTTATCATCGGATTTCAGATATATCGGACCAGTTTTTTTACATATGTAGTGATAGTTACAAGTCATGAGCTCATCATCATCATTACAATCATCGTAAGAAGACATATTACACCAATTTCTTTTTGCATGTCAATTAGATTGTTCATAACCTTACATAAATCTATTAGTTAACTACATGGAAATAACCTATGCATCCTTAAAATGTGTCAGTTAACAAGGAGAGGTTGATTTGGTGTTTCAGAATTCTAATAATTAAAAGGTACTAGGGGAACCTATGCATCCGTAGTAGTCATACTTTTCTTTGTTGACTTTTAAATTTTGAGTTTGGACGAGCTTTAAAGATCAAGAGAACATGAACGAGCTTATAAACGAACATGAATTTCTTATTTTTGAGCTTAACGGTCGAACATCAAGTTGTTCGAGCTAGTCTCATTTATTAATTAGCTTGAAATTGTCCATACCCGACCTTTGACAGAGCTTTAACCGAACTTATTCACAAGTTGCTCATAAATCTATTACTATATACTAAAAGAGACACCAGGAATGACACGTGTCAATTCCTGGTGCGATTTTTTCCCGCCAAAAATCACTTTCCCAAAAAAGTGTATCTCTTTTTTCTTTTTTTTTTCTTTCTTTTTTTATAAACTATTTATGTATGGAAACAAAATTTAGTTTATAAACTATAGCAATAATAGATACGACGTAATAATAATTATTCTAAATTTGTAATATTTTAGTCAAATCGCTATATTAATAATGAAAAATATATCACTCAATATTTTTCTCAAATTACCATATTAGCATTTTAAATATGCACATTAGATGAATAAATTTAAACGAGTATGTTAAAAATGTTATAATTATGCAGTAGTTTGGGAGATAATCCGTTAAATAATTTGTAAAAAAAATTATTAAATTCCGTGCGTGCACGGGATCTAATCTAGTGTATTGACTAATTGACACCCTAATAATACCTCCTGAGTTTTAAATAAAACACTACAAGGTAAAGCTGTATGTAAACCATATATTTTAAAACCAATGGCTCATATTAGTGGGAATGGAAAATCATGGGGTGGGATATTGATGAGAAAAAATAGGACGAATTTTGGAAAAATACTATATGAGTCATTGATTTATTATTCAATGGTTGATATTACTCAAACCCTAACTTATAAAGTTATTTTAGAACTCTAGAAAATCCAAAACCATACCTGTTATATATACGTATTTCACCTTCCAAAATCCAAACCCATGGTCCACATTATATTTGTAGAGAAAGTGTATTATATTTGATGGATTGATGCATTAAAATGAATAATAATGGAAACCTTGAAGTGAAATGACTTTTCCCACATCGACACATAATGAAGGGAAGCAAGCGAAGAAGTTATATAAAATGATACTCCAAACTCTCTAATTTTTACATTAATATACACTCCGAAATCAAAATAGGTTTTGAGGAGTTGGAAATGATAGTTCTATAAGTATAGCTTATCTGTAATGGATCAACATTTAATCTCTTAATGCTTAAATTAAGATTGTTTTCACATGTATTTTCCGATCAAACTTTTGATGGATTTTTGTAGTACTCCCTTCGTTCTTGTTTATTAGTCCTCTTTTTGCATTGGATGTTTTTTTTATTAGTGCAACATGAATACATGATACTATTAAAGCAACTTCAATGATGAGCTATAAGGTGATGTAGTTAAGTTTGGTACATCAGATTTCTAGCTATAATTAATTTAAGGTACAAAATTTTACATTGGTTGTCTACAATACATTATAGCTCCCTATAATATTTAATTTATTTATTTGATCTAAAATAAATGATTCAATATCCAACAAGAATTTTGAGCTACCTGCTTAAAATAGTTACAAGATTTTGATAGCTACTTATGTCATTGATGTACCACCAATTGAGGTTGACATGAGTGGTTAAAGGCATTTTGCTCCATAACCAAGGTCTTGGGCTCGAGCCCATTGAGGTACCCGTGCAAACTCCCGCGGTAGATTAGTCCATTCGCCGAAGACGGTGAGAACTCCTCGTACGTAGTATAACAAAAATATATATATATTGTCATTGATGTACCAACGGTTGACTACCTGCTCACGTATTTTTATTTTTTGTGAGCATAAAACCTTTGGAGAAGCTCTTATAGGTAATTTTTTGAAAAAATATTTGTAACTTTATTTTTCTTTTTGTTGAAATGTTTTTTTTCCCCAAAATAACTTGCATTTTTTTTTTCTAACTTTTCTCTTAAAGAATTTTTTTTTTGTAAGAATATATTTCATCCCAAAAAATATTTATATGATCATGTTAATTAGAAAAACCAAAAGACAGTGGAAATACTAGCTGTTTTTTGACCAAAATCTTCCTATGATTATGTTAATTTCGTCAATGGAGATACAAACTGTTTATTTTTTACCTTGCTTCGTCTAACTTGCACACTTGCAAACTAGATTACTTAGAATTACGGAGTAGTAGATATGCAAAGAGTTCTTTTATATATAAAGCAATGTTAAAAGAATTTGATGTAATTAATTATCTCCAGTTTCTATGTGTTTAGTGAATTGAGCTTTCTCCCCATATTTATGGTGTTGTCTAGTTTTAATAACAAAGCAGCTAGTTTTTTGGGCCTTGTATTAATGATAAAACATTGAACATATCTTCAACCCATTTATGTCCAGTTGGCTGTCCACGTGGATCTCCACCTCAGCTGGGTAGTTTACCCGGTGGGTAGATGTAGCCTTCCCCATGTACTAGTGTCGTATTTACCTTGTAGTACGTTAGAGTTAATACTAACTTTCAATTAACATCAACATAATAGATGATAGATGTAAGATTCCCCCATAATTGACTAGTTAAGGAGTTGGGAGTAATTAGTTGTTGAACACGCAAAAATATCGTAGAGTAATTTATGTTTAAGGTGGGATGTTGGTAAGAAAGTTAGGAAGTAAATAGGTCTTCTAGAGTCCTAAATTAAAAGGGAGATTAGGATTAATTAAGATTTAAGAGAACAAAGTACAAAGTGGGAAGATCCCTTTATAGAATGTGGGTATCACGTTTCCTTTTCCACATTAGCAAATCCAGATCTTGGTTCAAATTGGGTTTCCTATCTTCCTTAGAACTAAAGTGAAACCATAAATAAAAATAAAAATAAAAATAAAGTAAATACAAAACCCCCCATCATATTCATCAATAACAACACAATTCTGCCCAATCACTGTCCCCTCTGCACTTTCGTCGGTGATTCTGTGCGGCTGCTGCTTCTATACTTAGTCTCCAGCCCCCATTAGATCTACTGTCTTGCTAGTCAACATTCAACTTTGAATTTCAAGATAAAACAAGGGAGAATTTCTGGGTTTTAGCTTCGAATTTGAAGAGAGAACAAGGAAATTTTCTGGGGTTTTGGGCAATTTCAGCTTCGAAATTTGAAGATAAAAACAAGGAGAATTTCTGGGTTTTGGGCAACTTAGAATAATGGAGGCGGAGAAGAAAGCGTCAGCAGTATCAGATGTGGGAGCATGGGCTATGAACATTGTCAGCTCCGTCGCTCTTATTATGGCCAATAAACAACTCATGTCTAATAGTGGCTATGCCTTTACCTTCGGTTTGTTTATTTTTCTCTGTCCCTCTTTTTTTTTTGGAATTTAATGTTTGTTTTTGCATGTTCTTCCCCTCCCCCCTTACTAATCTTGCAAGGGTTCTTAATTAATAGTCGAGTTGATAGTGTAATTTTGAACTAGTAATGTGTCAACGATTAAACCAGACCGAATGGATGGATGAATGGAGGGAGGGAGTAATTGTTATTGGATCTACTTTATCTGACATGAGTTGCTTACTGTCATACAGTTTGAACTGGTGTTGAATTTGGAATTTCTGTATTGATCCATATTTGAGTTGAGTAATGACTGAAATAATTTGAAATTGTAATGTTTGACAGCCACAACCTTGACTGGTTTCCACTTCACTGTGACTGCATTGGTGGGTTTGGTATCGAATGCTACCGGGTATTCAGTATCGAAGCATGTTCCTGCTTGGGAGCTCCTTTGGTTTTCTATTGTTGCCAACATGTCAATCACTGGGATGAACCTTAGTCTTATGCTTAATTCTGTTGGTTTCTATCAGGTTTGTGTTCTTCCATTAATACAAGGTTGCCTTAATTGTTTTGCATTTACCTTCTTAGTTTGAAAATACCACACAATCCCCGATCTTTGTCATATATTTGATTTGTTTTAAACAAAGACGATCTATTGACATCAGAAATACTTTCGGTTAGATGTTGAAATAGTAAAAATTAGACACAACTTAGTGTAAGGTGAAATAACGGATTTGATAATGTCGCCTTGTTTCATAGATTTGTTGTTTAAGAGGTATGTTTCTTTAACTAGGGTATTCGTGTCACGTTTGGGTTGCATCTAAGTGTCATACTCGTTAATTAATGAACATTTCCATGTTTTTTTCCAAAATGAATTAACGATTGTCCATATCCATGTTTGAGTTTCAAGGATCCCGGTATGGGTGCCAGCGGTAATATGAAGGATCCAAGTAACCTAGACTCTACACACTAAAGTAGACAGGGTGGTTGTACTAGATTCTACACACTAAAGTAGGCAGGGTGGTTGTACTAGATTCTTCACACTAAAGTAGACAGGGTGGTTGTACTATGAATTGATCTATAAAAGTCTGATGTGATGAGGATTCCAGAAAAAGGAGTTAGGGAGGTGGTGAGGAGACTAGTTATTACTCCGTTTGTTGTTGGATGGAAGGAGGGCTTTTTGTTGTATGTAGTAGTTGTTATGCTGGTTTGTCTTTGTATGTCTCTATGAGGCTCTTACATTCTTGTATCTCCAATTCTCCAGTAGTTGGTTTTGGAAGTGTCTGAATTCTTAAGGATGGGAAGAATTATGGAAGAGAAAGCGTTGCTTATCAAATTGATTGTTAACTAGTGAACATGATTGGAGTGTTAGATATAGTGGTCGAAGATGATAGTCTCCATATGCACACGACTGGATCTATAGGGCCTTCTGCTGGAGTATAACATGTATACTACTCGAAAGTCAAAACGGGTGGCTAAGAGAGCCACTTTTGTGAATATATTGAGTACTCTTAGGTGTATGTTATTCAATTGTTTCTCTTGCTCGTGTGATTAAATATGCTCCTAATTTCGTAAGTGTTGGCTAATTAGTGGAGTCCTCACGTCGTTATTACAGATATCGAAGTTGAGCATGATCCCAGTGGTTTGCGTTCTCGAATGGATTCTTCACAGCAAACACTACTCAAAGGAAGTCAAGATGTCTGTTGTCTTTGTGGTTATTGGTGTGGGCATTTGCACTGTAACTGACGTCAATGTCAATGCCAAAGGTTTTATATGTGCCACTGTGGCAGTGTTGTCAACATCGTTACAACAAATTGTGAGTATACATGCTCTGTACATTGCTCCATTTTGTCTACTAGTTTGTGTCTATTTGTGGCTATGTCTTCCTATTATTTATCTTTTGTTCTTTGAATTGGATTCTTACTATAACCCACTTTTCCCTTAAATGATAGGAGAGTTCCCCTCCCCTTTCCTTCCCAAGAATTGCGAGTACAAATACAAGTTGCTAAATCATGTCCTTTTATATCTATAAATTTGTGTCTATTTCTACCTAATCACATTTGGTAAGTGCCATTTTTTGAATTGGATTCTTCCCCTTGCTGACATTCTCTTAAATGTAGGAGAATCTTGGTCATGAACTTTAACATGTCTTCAATTGACATTTACTAAATATCCAACATCTGGCCTTCCATGAATCTTGAATTAAAATACATTTTTCAACTCTAAATTAACTATATTATTGTACACGTTTGCTTTTGATTGAAAAAACCGAAGAAATTCTTAACATTTATATATTCCAGTAACTTTTACAGTCTTCTGGAATATTGTGCTATTTTTTTGGTTGATATGAAAGCTTGTGTTATTTGTTGTAGAGCGACTGGTATGTCTTAGTGATTGCAGATGCGCAAAAGTTCTGTTTCTTTAGCAATTTTCCCAAAAGTAAAAAAGGATACACAACTATGCTATATCAATAGAGTATGATTGCTCTCTACTCCTTTAAATTCTCCGATGGGCTCATTAGCGTAAGGATTCTACTACAGCACTTTGTCTTTACTTGCAAGATCTACAGTTACTGTCTATATATGTGGACCATCAAGAAAGACAAACTCATTATCAATTGTTTGCATTAGATTGTTCTAATTAATATCCCATTATGATTGTCATTTTAAACTATTTGTAGTCTCTATGATGTGTTCTGAACCATATTTTTTGTTCATAATATGCCAAGAAATATAAAATATGACACAGGATGATATACTATACAAAAAAAGTTGATTCTTATATGACAAGGTCTTTGAGCAAAGTTGAAAGCTATGTGATTCAGATTGGTGTTATGACCTATTTTTGCATTGGGATATTTCTGTCATCAGTTGAAGATTTTCTTGTGTTGCAGTCAATAGGTTCTTTGCAGAAAAAGTATTCAATTGGATCTTTCGAGTTGCTGAGTAAAACTGCACCATACCAAGCTTTATCTCTTATAGTGCTTGGTCCGTTTATTGATTACTTTCTAAATGGAAAATTCCTATTGACATACAAGATGTCTTCTGGTGCTCTTGTAAGTACATACTACATACTACATACTACATACTGGTCTGTATTTTGATGGAATCTTATATAAAGATTTAATGCATATTATTATTTCCTTTGTGATGCGAAATTGAACTGCAGCTATTTATTATGCTATCATGCTCATTGGCGGTGTTCTGCAATGTTAGTCAGTACCTTTGTATAGGACGATTCTCAGCAGTTTCGTTCCAGGTGCTTGGTCATATGAAGACAGTGTGTGTGTTGACATTGGGTTGGTTGCTCTTTGATTCAGAGATGACTTTAAAGAACATAATGGGTATGGGAATAGCTGTTATGGGTATGGTTGTTTACAGTTACGCTGTGGAGCTCGATAAACAAGCTGCAGCTAAGGCAGCTCACCATGCCAAAAGCAGTCTCACAGAAGAGGAGATTAGATTGTTGAAAGCTGACTTGAATGTCTCTCCTGTCAAGGATCTTGAACTCGGCCAACAAAAGTCCTAAGTCGAATTCACAACAGTTTTGGTTCAATTACATTCTTGTTCGATTTATCACCAACCAAAGTTCCACATCCCAGTCTACATACAACAATGCCATGCATGTATTTCTATCAGATTTAGCTTGTAATCTTTTTTGTTTCTTACCATATTTATTAATTAATTGTTTCTAAAAAATTTAAGTGTAACATGTTTATAGACAAACGTCATTATCATTAATTAGAGTGCCAAGTCTTAACATTCTTGTTCTCTCGTCTCTGTGTGTGAGTTGTGATATGCAACTTAGTTTTCAAGTAAATTAAACCGTGATTTAGGTCTGTCAATCTACTGTTCGTTGGAGCCGATCTAGGTTTTCCAACAGAACATTCAGAGTACATTGTATACATAAAAAATGAAGTTGCAAATTTTTTAATATTTTTTTTACAAAGTTTGTAAAATTTTATGCAGTATTTGACAACGTACAATAGAAAATAAAATTGCAAATATCATAGAAAATGAAGAAGAAAGTGTTAGCTAAATAATGAATTGGAACGACTTAGCTGGATAATGCGTATGTACGAACTGAACCAATTGTCGTGCCGTGGCCGGACCACTGCTCTAAAAGACAATTCCGCGCTACCTCCGATGCAGTAGAACGCTTGCGGTTGCCCTCCAGGGTTTACACGACACCGAGAATTATGTGCACTCACAATCCCCGATTGGAGACCATAATATTTGCCCATAAAGAGAGGAATTTGAGAGAGAGATCGATTGTAATTGTCTGTGTATTTTTGTGGAAAAAGACGATGAATTTATAGAGAGGTTTTGGGAAACTGTAACAGCCATAAACGGCTAGTGGAGAAGTTACGGGAGTAATGGGGAAACTGCAACAGTCATAAAACCCGCATTCGCCAAGGCCCAAGGCCCTCGCCCGGCCCGGCGCGCGCGTGTGTGTTGTGACCACCCATGCCACTCTCAAGCATTCTTAAACAAATGTTTCCCTCAAACCCCCAAATATAAACATTGAATATGGTTTGTGTTTTTCCCATGTGGGACTTTTCATATTCCCACATTTTCCCACTTCCCACTCATTTTCTTTTGTATTTCTCACAAGGATTTCCAACAATCCCCCACAGGTCCGAAGATGAGAAGAAAAAGAAAGAAATAAAAGAATTGAATTTCTGGGCAAAACAAATAATTGAATAGGTGTCAATGTCTTGCGACTTGAATTAACACTTAGTGACATTCAAGCTAGAATCTCTTTCCTACCAAGTGACTTTCGTATTGAACTTAATAGGGGGTTAGAAATTCGTTACTCAAAGCACACAATTGAACATGTATGATATTCTGAATCTCCGGCAATAAAAGTGACGCATTATACTGGCCATACGTCCATAACCTGGATGCTCATAGGTGCTCTAGAGAATAGCCCATGCAATTCTCATAGGAAGCGGCCTCACTTCCACACCTAAGTAGGTGAATCCCATCAAGTGTGAGCTACATCACACCACCAAAAATATGGATATGGGTTCATTAAGAGCCGTATGCTCAACCTCGTTCAATAATAGCAAGCACATCATAAACATCTAAGGGATGGACAACAAATAAAATTTGTGCTTCTGAATTATTACACAATGTTCCCCTTTGAACTCATAGTGAGTAGGAGTTCATTACCTTACAATTCATCCAATGGGCCTCAAGCCCATCCCCTCCAACATTTCAAAAACTAGTTTCTTACATAGGCCTTTCGTTAACGGATCCGCGATGTTCTTTTCGGACTTGACATAGTCCAGTGATATCACTCCACTTGACAGCAATTCTTTGACAGCCTTGTGCCTCAAACGAATGTGTCTTTTCTTCCCATTGTAGGCTTGGTTGTTTGCCACGGCAATAGCAGATTGCGAATCACAATGAAGTGCAACTGAGGGAGCTGGCTTCCCCCACAGTGGAATATCTGCAAGCACGTTCCTCAACCATTCTGCCTCATGACCTGCCAATTCAAGAGCAATAAACTCATATTCCATAGTAGACATAGCAGTACAAGATTGCTTACAGGATTTCCAAGAAACAGCTTCACCCCCTAGGGTGAAAACATAACCACTAGTGGAGTTGACTTCATCATTTTCGGATACCCAGTTGGCATCACAATAACCCTCCAATGCTCCTGGAAACTTGGAGTAGTGCAATCCCCAATCCATGGTACCCCTTAGGTACCTAAGCAATCGCCTTAAAGCACCCCAATGCTCATTGCTTGGGTTATGAGTGTACCTGTTCAATCTACTTACAGAATAGGCAATGTCAGGTCTAGTATAGTTCATGAGAAACATAACACTACCAATAATTTTAGCATACTCAGATTGACAAACAGGATCACCTTTGTTTTTCTTTAAATGAATGCTCATATCATAAGGGGTCTTGATTGGATCGACATCAAATGAATCAAACTTTTTAAGAAGCTTTTCAACATAGTGAGTTTGGCTGAGACAGATGCCATTTGGAGTTCTAATAATTTTCACTCCCAAAATCACATCTGCCTCACCCATATCTTTCATTTCAAATTTTGAACTCAAATTTTTTTTTGTTTCATTCACTCGATCCAAATAAGTACCAAAAATTAACATGTCATCCACATAAAGACAAATAATCACACAACCAGAAGAATCATGTTTATAATAAACGCAAGAATCACCTTCATTTACATGATAGCCACTACTAGTCATTGTCTTGTCAAACTTGTCATGTCATTGCTTAGGCGCTTGCTTAAGACCATATAATGACTTGACCAGTTTACAAACTTTGTTTTCTTGACCTGGAACAACAAAACCTTCAGGTTGAACCATATAAATCTCTTCATCTAAATCACCATTCAAGAATGCAGTTTTCACATCCATTTGATGCACAACAAGATCATGAATGCATGCAAGAGCAATTAAGGTTCTAATGGTTGTAATTTTAGTTACAGGAGAGTATGTATCAAAATAATCAATGCCATGTTTTTGAGTAAAACCCCTTACCACAATCCTGGCCTTATACTTGTCAATGGATCCACATGATTTCAACTTTTTCCTAAAAATCCACTTACAGGTGATGGGTTTACAACCTCTAGGCAGATCAACCAATTCCCAAGTATTATTACTTAGGATTGACTGAAGCTCGCTATCAATGGCCTCTTTCCAGAAAACTGCATCAACTGACCTCATTGCCTCTTCATAGGTTCTAAGGTAGTCTTCTAGAATAAATACATACACAAAATCATCAGTAATCAAGAAAGGTTCAGTTAGGAAAGCAGTAACAAAATCATCACCAAAAGTTGTTTCCTTTCTTGCCCTTTTGCTTCTCCTTGGCTCTAAGTCAGACTCATTATTAGTAGTGGAAGAAGTAGCAATGGGTAAAACATTAGAAGTGCTAGAAGATGGTACATCATTAATGCAAGAGATTTTCAAAGGAAAAGTGTTTTCGAAAAACTCAGCATCTCTTGCTTCAATAATGTTACCACTTGCATAGGAGTTGTTAGCACCCTTAACTAGAAAACGATAAGCAGAACTTTGATAAGCATAACCAATAAAGATAGAATCAACCGTTTTGGGACCAATCTTGTCCCTTTTGAAACTAGGTAAGGCAACCTTTGCTAAGCACCCCCACACTTTCAAGTATTTCAGGCTTGGTGCTCGACCTTTCCATAGCTCATATGGGGTCTTGTCCAGCTTCTTGTGAGGCACTCTGTTCAAAACATCACAAGCAGAAAGAATAGCTTCCCCCCATATATTATTAGGAATCCCAGAACTAATAAGCATTGAATTCATCATATTTTTTAAAGTTCTATTTTTCCTTTCAGCAATCCCGTTTTGTTCGGGTGTGTAAGGAGCTGTTGTTTCGTGAACTATACCATTCTGTTCACAAAACGCCTTAAGAGTGTTAGGGTCATACTCACCCCCCCTATCACTCTTAAGTCTCTTGATTTTCCTGTCTAGCTGGTTTTCAACTTCAGCCTTGTACTTGAGGAACATCTCCTCGGCCTCATCCTTAGACATGAGAAGATAAACCATGGTGAATCTAGAGCAGTCATCAACAAAAGTAATGTAATACCTTTTACCACCCCTGCTTTCATAGTTTTTAAAATCCCCCAAGTCACTATGAACAAGTTCTAGTACTTCTGTCTGTCTATCTATTGATTTAAAGGGTTTCTTTGCAAATTTTGCTTCAACACATACTTCACATTTTGCAAAATCAATTTTAGAAAAGCTTGGAATCATGTTCATTTGTTTAAGTTTTTTAATTGAAGCAATATTAACATGACCCAATCTAGCATGCCATAAATCAATAGACTCAGCAATATAAGCAGAAGAAGTACTAGCTTTCTTATTCATAATTTCAATGGAAACATCAAGAGTAAACAACCCCCATTACAAAAACCCTTTCCCACAAATTCCCCATTGTGAGTAATAACTAGTCTATCAGAATCAAAGGACAACTTCAAAGCAGCTTTCATAAGTAAACTACCAGAAATTAAGTTCCTACGCATTTCTGGAACATGCAAAACATTAGTTAAAGTGAGTGTTTTTCCAGAAGTGAGAGTGAGAACGATCTTCCCTTTGCCTTGAACAGTTGCAAAAGCAGAGTTACCCATGAATACAATTTCACCATCAGTTTTCTCGTAGGAAGTGAACATTTCTTTGTTGGTGCAGATGTGCCTGGTTGCTCCTGTATCAACTATCCATTCAGCAACATCACCTGTCAGATTAGCTTCTGAAACAACAACAATAAAATTGTTAGGATCAGCAACTGCTTCAACAAGGTGAGCTTGATTCTGATCTGGCTTCTTCTTGACCCTGCAATCCCTGGACTTGTGACCAGCCTTCCCACATTCAAAACAGTTACCCTTAAACTTATACTTCTGGATTTTCCCTTGAGGCTTGAACTGACTGCCCTTCCCCTTAAACTTATCAGAATAGAAATTGCCCTTAGGTTCAACCAGATTAGCTTTAGCAGAACTAGAAAATACAGATTGACCCTTATCCTTAATACGGTTCTCCTCCTCAATTTTTAGGTGACCTACGAGGTCCTCTAGGGTAATGTCTTTCTTCTTATGCATTAACTGGTTTCTAAAATCTTTCCATGAAGGTGGCAGTTTTTCAATTAAAACAATAGCAAGAGTGATATCACAAATGTTCAGACCCTCAGCAGCCATAGCAATGCAAATATTCTCATATGCATGAATCTGATCAATAATAGGTTTGTCATCCTCAACTTGAAAGTCTAACCATTTACTAACACAATAACGTTTAGTACCAGCATCATCAGTTCCATACTTTTTCTCTAAACCATCCCAAATATCCCTAGCATGATTATATCCCATATAAATATCAAGCAAAGCATTCGACATATGATGCAACAACATTCCCTTACAGGTTCTATCATCCTTAGCAAACTTAACCTCAAAATCATGCAATTCATCATCATCATCAGGTTTCACAACATCAGAAATAACATACGCAACATCAATTTGCTCCAAATAAAATCTCATCCTAACAGCCCAACGTTTATAATTTTTCCCATCAAGAGGTTCTAATTTCAACATATCAGGAATAAGAAATTTCGACATATTCATAGCCATAACAGAATAATTGTCTTTTAGATTGTTAGCTAAATAATAAATTGGAACGACTTAGCTGGATAATGCGTATGTACGAACTGAACCAATTGTCGTGCCGTGGTCGGACCACTGCTCTAAAAGACAATTCCGCGCTACCTCCGATGCAGTAGAACGCTTGCGGTTTCCCTCCAGGGTTTACACGACACCGAGAATTATGTGCACTCACAATCCCCGATTGGAGACCAGAATATTTGCCCAGAAAGAGAGGAATTTGAGAGAGAGATCGATTGTAATTGTCTGTGTATTTTTGTGGAAAAAGACGATGAATTTATAGAGAGGTTTTGGGAAACTGTAACAGCCATAAACGGCTAGTGGAGAAGTTACGGGAGTAATGGGGAAACTGCAACAGTCATAAAACGGCTAGTGGGGAGTAATTACGTGATTAATGGAGCAGTTTCCAAAGTTAATGGGTTGATTAAGTCTTCTGACTTAATCAAACCGTCCTTGACAAAAAAGAATAACCCGGCCCACAAAACTCACCCCACGCCCGCGAACCGCAAGTACCAAGTACCAAGGCCCACAGCCCTCGCCCGAGCCCGGCCCGGCGCGCGCGCGCGCGCGCGTGTGTGTGTGTTGTGACCACCCATGCCACTCTCAAGCATTCTTAAACAAATGTTTCCCTCAAACCCCCAAATATAAACATTGAATATGGTTTGTGTTTTTCCCGTGTGGGACTTTTCATATTCCCACATTTTCCCACTTGCCACTCATTTTCTTTTGTATTTCTCACAAGGATTTCCAACAGAAAGAAACAAAGGGGGATAGAGTTTGGTTTTACTAATTTATACTACAATCTTCGTTCCTTAAAGATTTACCTTAATACGATAAATTAAGCTTAGTACAATAAATTAAGGAATCTTTTTGGATAGGAAAGATAATCTTTTTTTGAAATATGGGTGTGTGGTTAAATAAGGTGGATTCCTATTACGAGCTA
Organism: Spinacia oleracea; assembly: GCF_020520425.1. Classification (NCBI taxonomy): domain Eukaryota; kingdom Viridiplantae; phylum Streptophyta; class Magnoliopsida; order Caryophyllales; family Amaranthaceae; genus Spinacia; species Spinacia oleracea. The sequence goes on from NC_079491.1 coordinate 125,839,639, forward strand.
AAGGAGGATAAAATAGGAAAAAGTGTTAGAAAATGGAAAATAAAATAGGAAAACTTCTAAACGAAAAGATAATGATATTTAAGGAATGATGGAGTACCGAATGTGGGTTAGACGAGGCAGGATACACCGTTGGGGGACAGCGGGTGTATTAGCCCATGCCCAGTCTAAAAGAAAAAATAACGGATTTTTCATGAAATACCCCCGAGTTTTTGCGAAATTCACCAAAGGCCCATCGACTTTCAGAAATTCACCAAATGCCCCTCACCTTTAACTTAATACCCCATATACCCTTACACTTAACAGACGTTAAGTCTCCGTTAGCACGACTTTACTATTTTACCCTTACTTTGCTTTTGGGCGCCTTAACCTTTCCCTACCACTGCTACTCTCTCTCCCTTGTTCTTCCTCATTCATCAACCTTGACGGCATCCATTAATCACCAGAAAACACAAAAACGAATTATGGGCAATCGGATTTTTGACAAAATCTGGGCAGTCATGTCTTCAATTATTCCTCAAAGCTCCAGCAAAATCAATTCATTTGAAACCCAAACCCAACAACAAATTTCTGGAAAACCCATCTTTAATCCGCATGATATTAACCTAATTTGCTTCAGAATTTGGTTTATGATTCCCTGATCTGGTCTTCTCGTAGTGGCGGGATGGTGGTTTTAGTTCATGGTGGTGAGTTTTCTGGGTTGGTTGTATGGTCATGGTTCGTCGATTAAATTGTTATCTTCACCCCATCTACTTATTTGCCATGATTAGCATTTAAATGTTATTACTCTCATTTTAAGATCTATTGTTTTTGGTTTGTAATTGAATGATCTGGGTTTTTGTAGGATTATTGTTGAATTTATGTGATTTTTCGTTTGGTGGGATATGGGTGATTTTTTTAACTTGAACAAAAATTGATCGATTTTACATGAAATACAGTTGTTTTGATGTTTGGGTTTTTGGTAATTTCAGGAATTTGTGCAAAAAGGTGACATTTGGGGATGAAAAATGGGGTGGGAGCTATTCACGAGCAGAAGGATTATGGAGGGTCTAATATGTTTGAGGCAATTGAGGAGGCTTTAGAATGGAAATGATGGAGTGATACCAGATTTAGATGATGTCTAGTGAGGGGAGAAACGACCATGGAGAGAGTGTGGTAAAATCTAATGGAAGTTATGCAGTTGATGCGTCTGATATCCAAATATGATGTCTACAGGTGATGCTAATTGAGATTGTTTCCAGAAGCTTGAAAAAACTGTAAATGTCAGCTTCCAAAAGCTTTCGGTTTTGATGTTGATGCTAATTCACAGTCATATGCAGAAGTGATATTTGATGTAGTTAATTTTCGAAAGATGGATTTGTATGGCGAGGCTTCTACTTCCAGAGCAAGTTCAAGATCAGTGACACCCCTTGATCTTGGGATTAAACTGTTGAGCATCAAAATTGTTCTTTAAAAATATGAATATTTGGTGAATTGTTTTTCAATAAAGGGGTATTTGGTGAAATTAGTATTAAAATAGGGGTGCTTGGTGAAATTAGTATTAAAATAGGGGTATTTGGTGAATTGGAAAGTTAGCTAACAGAGCACTAACGGCGCGTCATTAGTAAGGGTATCTGGGGTATTAAGTTAAAGGTGAGGGGCATTTGGTGAATTTTTGAAAGTCGAGGGGCATTTGGTGAATTTCGTAAAAACTCGGGGGTATTTCATGAAAAATCCGAAAAAATAATGAAATTAAATGTAAAGTTGGCCCACTCCATCATCTTCTACCTCTTCCCTTCTCCATTTTCATTCCCCCATCATCTTCTACCTCTCCTCTTCTGCATTTTCATTCTCCATAATCTTCTACTCTCTCTCCCCATTTTTCTGTCCTACAGTAATGAAGGAAATAATGCCCTTGGTCCAAGTATGCATATAATATTAAGTCTAATAAATGCGGTTCAGTATTAATTAACAAGTTAATAATTCAGTGAGATCAAGTGAGCTGAATGCCTAGCTAGAGGCCGCTTCAGTTCAAGTGGAATTAATGATATTAATCCACAACTTACTCTTGACTGAACCCGTAGGGTCACACAAATAGTACGTAAACGGATCATGTATTTAATGGCATTAAATACTCCATCTATGGATATTCGGAATCGACGAATCTTGGTTTCAGTGGGAGCTGAGATCGTCAAAGGCAAGCAAGTGAATACTCCGGAAACGATGATATTGCCGGAAACGGAAATATGGATCGTATCGGAAATATAAATATTATCCAAGTAGTTGATGTTGCCGGAAACGGAAACATGGTACGTATCGGAAAATATTATTGGAAATGGAAATATTGCCGGAATCGGAAATATTGCCGGAAACGGAAATATTGTCAGAATCGGAAATATTATCGAAATCGGAAAATAATTTCGGAAACGGAAATATTAAATATTTGTTCGAAACGGAAATTAATTCCGGAATCGGAAATATTAAATATTGTTCGTATCGGAAATGAATTCCGGAATCGGGAATTTAATCGGAAGCGTATCGTACGAATTAGCATCGGACGAGGCTCGCTAGACGAAGGCCTAGCACGAAGCCAGGCCATCGCCCAGCAAGCCAAACGCAACAAACCACACGCCAAGCCTCGACCAGGCCCAACGCAATGCCAGGCCCAACCAAGGCCTGTGGCGCGCGCGGAGCAGTCGTGGGCTGCGACATGGGCTGCGAGCAAGAGCAGCTCGCGTGGGCCGCGAGGCTTGCGCGGGCTGTGCTCGTGCTCGTGCTCGTGTGCGGTTGTGTGCAAATACAAATCCTAAGGCTATTAGAATTTGTTCTATGATTAAATCCTAATCCTAATAAAGATAGAATTTGTTTAATAGAGTTTTAATAAGATTCTAATTAAATAAATTAGTATCCTAATAGGATTATAATTCCTTTCCATAAACTCTATAAATAGGTGCCTAGGGTCACATATTTATATTGAGATTTGAAGTATTCAAAAGGTAAGATTTTCAAGCAAAAATCAGCTAAACACTTGCAACCCATATTAGCCGAAAATCCTAGAACCTTAAGGGCGATTCTAGTTGGTCAAGCTTAAGGCGGATCCGGACGTGCTGTGGACTATCTACGGAGGGACGACACTTGGAGTCCTAAAGACTTGTTCTTGTTCGGTTCGGGCACAGCTAGGGAGGGAACGCTACAAAGTGTATGCATCTGAATTGTGCTAAATGATTATGTGTAAATAATATGTTTCCTGGCTTTATGGTTTTTCCACATGATTTATGTTTATTCATATGTATCATAACCTAATAGTGGTATCACGAGCCCCTTATTATTTTCATAATCTAAATAGCATGAACATGGTTAAATTTTACAAATTTGCAAAGAATTAAAGGGGTGATTAATTTTCGTAATTAATTGCAAATTGCGTTTATTTAATTATATGTACGCAGTTTTTCGACAGTTTCTTCGTTACTCATCCAAATCGAGTGATTTTTGTGTCAATTCCGCATGTAAAAGGCATTCTAAAATTTTGACAAAATTAGTATTCTTCGGCCGAACCCAGAATTCCCAAATTCGAAGCCTAACTATGACTTTTCGGAGGTTTTAGTTTTTCGAACGCAAAAGTTTGTAAATTTAAGATGTTAAATTAAGTATTTGCGATTCTTGTTGATAAATCTTGAGTTTTTGATTGACCTACAGTATATGTTTAACAATTATGAATGCCTAGACTTGTTAATTATACAACCTAATTTGTAATTATGATTAATTTGTTGAAATTCGAATAATTTAGAATTGATTTGTTTTTCGTAATTAATTAATAATTTAATTAGGTATCCATGATTAAAATCCACCATAAAAATTGTTAATTTATGTTAAATTTTTAATTTTTATGACCTAGATTTGAATCCATGTTAATCAGAAATTAATTGATTAATAAAATTTCGATTTTTCGCCCTAAAATTATGAAATTAATATGATTTATTAATTTGTCATTAATTTTGATATAAAAATTTAAATTTTTTATAAAGCACGCCCATAAATCTTGCACGCACAAAGCAATGGACGCTACGTGTTACCCTTAAGGGGTGTTGTATAGTGCGGGCATGCGACGACGAGCAAGGGAGCTCGTCGCCCATGCGGTACAATGCAGCGAGCAAGAGCCATGGCACACGAGCACAAGGCAGCACACTGCCCTTGTGTCGAGTGTTGTGCGCACAATGGGAGAGCGGGCAAGGGCGATGGGCCAAGGCGCAAGCCAACGGGCAGACGCGTGTGGGCAGCAAGCGTGCTGCGCCACAGCGCGCGCTGCCGCGCCCAGTGAAGCAAGCAGACGCGAAGCAACAGGCGCGACGAGTAAGCGGGCTGCGCGCAGCGTGGCCTGTGCTTGCTGCGTTGCGTGTGGCCTGCTTGCGCGGTGCTGTACGATCGGTCGAGGGGCGTTAAGCCTCGTGCACTCGACGAGGCTTGGGCGCAAGCCCAAGTGCTCGTCGTGCTACGATTGAGTCGTTTAGAATTTTAATTTGAAATGTTCAGTTCGGAAATAATTTTAATTAATTTTAAAATTAATAATTTAAATTGTTTTCTCGGATTTTAATTTTGAATATTATAATTATTATAAATTTTTTATTTATACTAATTATTTTACTAAAATTAAACCTTGAATTAATTTAAATTCATTTAATTCAACTGAAAAATAAAATAAATAAAATGGATTCAATTATATTTTTATACGAGCTTTAAATTTTAATTAAATTTGTATGTTTCCGGTTAGACTAGAAATACATTTTTATGTTTAAAATTAGTAAAGCATATGAATTTATTGGTTTAAGTGGGAGCAATTTTAGTCATAAACTCTTGATTAGGTCTACAAATCCTTTAAGGTTAAACAACTTGATTAGAATTAATAAGGACTGAATAATTGGTAGATTATTGGTGCCCTTAATTAATTGCTGCAAATATTTATGTGATGAAAACAACGTGTTTTTACTAACCAGCTATGTGGTCCATTCATGATAATGAATGGGTGAATTGTATATGTACTGTTTTGCAGGTTATGAAGTGACTAGTATGGCCCAAATAGGATAGAAAATATGGTCTGCGTACCATTAATTTGAATGTAATTGGTATAAAGCACCAAATTTGTTTTTCAATTCAAATATGGTCTGCGTACCATCAAATAGTTGTAATTAGTTTAATTATAGCTTATCCTATTTGAAGAAAATGGCGCCTCCCACGGTGAAATTCAAGACGGAGTTTCCAATCCATTTTCAAGACGGGCTTTGAAGTTGAAGCTTCAAGATGAAGTCGGGCCATACTAGATCACAATTATCTTATGCATGCTTTAAGTTATTTATTGCTTTTAAATATGTCTTAAATATGCATGAGATTGTGGCTTGATTATGTTGCATGATTAAGGATTTTAGTTCACTTAAAATCTAACCAACATAGTAAGAGCCTTAAGTTCCAAACTTAAAAATTGAGTTAAAAGGTGCCATGCCAAAATAACACTTACTTAGATATCCTTTACATCGATCTTAGTAACAGTTTTCCGCCATAGCGAGGTGTTACTTATCGATACTAAAGGGGTAAGGTACACAAATAATTGTGAGTACATGTTAGTTTTGGTGAAACTCAACGATATAAGTAAGGAGTCCTTTTATGTCGTGGCAAAATCGATAGGTTTACCTAATAAGTTCTTAGGCGTACCTATCAACCAAGAGTAGTTTCTAGACTATTAACAAAAGGCTTTTGCTTACCTAAAATGTTTTAGAATTGAGTCAAAATGCATAATGTGCTTAATTCTTCAATGGTTTTAGGGTCTTGGAATCATTTTATTCACACCTGCCGGAACAATAAAAATCGAATAAAATGCCAATAACTTGTTTAAATTGCATGATTGCTTTAATTTTCAAGTTATTACTCATGATAAATGTTTAGACTTTGCCTGCTTCAATGTATGTTTTAATTATTGTTTATAATTAAATATCTTGCACTGCAGTAAATCCTTTAGAAGGCAACAGTAACTTTCCTCGATTGGTAGTGAATCCAAGAACGATTCACGGAAATGAGAGAAAGTGAGCAATTTAAATGTACATTTCTTATAGCGACGTTTATGGTTGTTTTCGAGTATCAAAGTCGAATGGCAAACCGATTGGTGCTTGTGAATTCAAAATACAATGTAGTTTTGAGATCATAAAGCATTGAGTTTAAACACTCAGCCTTACCAATGGTTAACAACCTAATATCTTTGTCCATTTCATTCTCGAATGAGTCTAGTACCTAGACATTCGAATAGATCGATGCTTACAGAACTTTAGAAGCTTCTGGTAAGATCATCTAGTTGAAACAGAATATTCAACATAAATGGTAAGAACTTTGTTGGAGTGACATTGGACATGTCTAAACAAAGTATAAAAGTCAACAATAGGGATTCAATTCTTAAGACTATAAGAAAGGGTACAAGAAATAGGAAAACAAAGGAACAAATGAAAGAAATTTTACGATTTCGTTTCTACCTATAAGTTTATGTTTAAAGAATAGTGTCCTAGCAATCATACTTCCTTGGTATCATATACCGTTTGAGGTTCTTACTTCGGTAATAACTCAAACAATGGAAGCTAGGCTACACTAATGACCTATGTTGTTCCTAAGTTTTGGTTGATGACACACACATATTGCAAACTTCCTGATTGTGGTTGCTAAATGACTTTGAACAGGCATATGCCCAAGTTTCTATTAGGATAGGAACTTGAATAAACTGGTGAAGTTCCTGAGGTACACTTGGAACAGTCAATGGAGTTTCAGAGCTGGAAGATGTATCTGTTCCAGTTTGAAGTCACAAGAGGAGCAACACAGTTACATATCAAGAGTTCCGAATATCCACAAGAACTATTACAGACTCATAGCCAAGAGTTCCTGTGTTAGCTAGAGAGGAACTCATCAATGTTCCTTGGCTGGAACGTCTGAAGCTTCTGAGTTGCAAGTTCCAGACAAAGGGAAGACATGAAGTCTAGGTAGTCCACTGTACTTAGAATTTTATGTAAATATTAATTATGCTAATGGTATATAGAGTACTCAAGGAACTTATGATTTAATTAGGCCATTTATTTTATTGGAAGCGATTTTTATGGAAAACATTTTCATAAATAAAAACAAGTTTTGCATATTTAATATAAAATAGATTTACGTTTTATTTTATTTAAACAAAACTTATTTTCCTAAAAATTCTCCTAAGTTTTTGTAGATAAATAAAATCTGTTTTAAAGAAATATTTTAGGGTTTGATTGAGTCAAATCACTAACTGCTTTATGGCTGAACGTGGGAAGTGGTCTTCCCCTTGTTCCTCAAGTCAAGGGACGTGGAGACCAAAGTGCTGGCAGTTAGCAGTTGAGGTTTTGAAGGGAACTAACCCTAAGGATAAACACTATAAAAGGGAAATCGTTTTTGGTTTAAAGTACACAAACATTCTGAGAGTTCTTGCTTTCCTAAAAACGTTTTGTCTAAGATTTTCTAAAACAGTTTGTGTCCTAGTTAATTCAAAGTTCCTAAGTTCCTTATATCCACACAAAAGCATTATTAATATCTAGAGTTATCCAAACACGAATTATATTTTGTATTAGTAAGGATAGAGTTATCCTGTTTAGACTTAGAGTTTAAGTCTGAGAAAGAGAAGTTAAGGAGTTGTAATCGAAGTAGATTACTGTGAGGAACACGAGTTTGAGAGGAACTTGTGTTGGAGAGATTATTGTAATCGAGGCATTACCATAATAAAAGAATTCTCTTCTTGATTAGTATCAAGAAGTTTTCACAATTGTTGTTATTGTCTTCTCTATTCTCAGTTTCTTGATTGTTTCTTAAGTTCCGCAAGAAACTTTATCAAAGTTCTAATTACAATTCACCCCCCCCCTCTTGTGCGTGTTCCTACTGGAATAACAGTTGGTATCAGAGCCAGTACTCACCAAAACACAGGAAACCCTGTTTGAGTCAAGTTCCTGAAAGTATGAACTCACAAGAGAAACTGGAAGAAGGTTACTCGACACAAAGGCCACCTATGTTCAATGGCAAGTTCTACTCATACTGGAAGAATAGAATGGAGATATTCATCAAAGCTGAAAATTACCAAGTTTGGCGTGTAATTGAAGTTGGAGACTTCGAGGTAACAAAGACCAATGCTGAAAACGAGGTAGTTCCTAAACCAATGTCTGAATTTTCTAAAGAAGACTTTGATAAATATGAGATGAATGCCATGGCTGTCAAAATCTTGCATTGCGGGCTTGGACCTCATGAACACAACAGAGTCATGGGGTGCAAGAACGCAAAACAGATTTGGGAACTACTTCAAGTAACCCACGAAGGAACTAATGAAGTTAAGCGTTCCAAAATTGACCTTTTGATGTCTAAATATGAAAGATTTGAGATGCTTCCAAAAGAAACTATTCAAGAAATGTTCACTAGATTTACTAACATAACCAATGAATTAGTTTCTCTTGGTAGAATCATTCCCACAGATGAACAGGTAAGAAAAATACTAAGAAGCATGCCACAAGATGATCGCTGGAGAACAAAGGTCACTGCACTGTTTGAGACCAAGGACTTCACCAAGTTCAACATTGAACAACTTGCTGGTTCCTTGATGACACACGAACTGCATCTTGGAGCTGCTGTTCCCGAGAGCTCAAGAAGTCGAGGACTTGCTCTAAAGGCTGAGGAACTCGATGAATCTGAACCAGATGAAGAAGAGGCTGCCATGCTGGTCAGAAGAATGAGAAAGCTCTATAGGAACTTCAAACCAGGAAACCAGAAAGGAAGGAACTTTGCCAAGAAAATCACTAGTTCCAAAACTGAGCAAGGTTGCTTCAAATGTGGAGAAACTGATCATCAAATTCGTGAATGCCCTCTGTGGGAGAACGACAAGACCAGAGGAAAAGGGAAGGAACAGGTCAAAGATCGCTTTAACAAGTCTACCTTCAACAGACCAAACTTCAAAAAGGCCATGATAGCTGCATGGGGCGAAGCAACAGACTCAGAAGACGATGAGGAACAACCAAATGAAGAAACTGCAAATCTCTGCCTTATGGCTAGAACAGAAGGAACTGATCAAGTTCCATCAGAAGAAGTAAGTTCCTCCACTCTTCAGTGTCTCTCAAAGTCAAAACTAATTGAACTGTTGCTAGAAACTCTAGATGATTACAAAAAGCTAAGTATATTAAAAGCACAAAGTGATAGAGCCTTGGAACTCAGTAAAGACCACATAAATTATCTGAACAATATTAGATCTGATGTCCAAGGCAGGTTCTTTGAATTACTAGATAGAAATACCTCTATTAATGAGTCATTCGAAAAAATTAGAAATGAAAACATCCTTCTACAAGTTCAACTCAGTCAATATAAGATGTTTAATTTAAGTTTAGATCCTACAAAATCCTTGGAAATCAACATGGGAATTTTTAACATCGACTTAGAAAATTTAAACAAAGATCTGATCACCACAAAGAAACAAAAAGAGAAACTGGAAAGGGAACTATCCATGGCCAGGGCACAGAGACAACCACCTAAAGTTCCTCCCAAATGGATTGAGAATGCTCAATCTAAGAGAACAGAAGGATTGGGCTTTAACCATAAAAATAGTCATAAGAAGAAGTATGTGGATCTTCCTAGTGTAAAAGTCTGCTTCTCATGTGGAAGTGGAAGTCACATAAGTACTGAGTGTTCCAAGATGAAGGAACAGGATCAAAGAAACATAAATTATGTAAAGCAAAAATGGGTTAAGAAGTCTGAAGTTATAGTTGAAAAGGAACTCGAGGAAACCCGAGTTCCTGTAACTAACCTTTGATCTCTTTACAGATTCTAGTGAAGGGGAACAGCTCGTGGTATCTCGACAGCGGGTGTTCCAAACACATGACAGGAGACAAATCTAAATTCCTCTCACTAGAAGCCTACAATGGAGGAACTGTGACCTTTGGAGACAACATGAAAGGAGAAATTATTGGAATTGGAAAAGTTGGAAGGTCAAGTTCCTACGCCATTGAAAATGTATTTTTAGTCGAGGGTTTGATGCACAGTCTACTAAGCATCTCTCAATTCTGTGACAAAGGAAACTCTGTAAGTTTTACTTCTGAAAACTGTCAAATCATAAACAATAACACTGGGAAGGTTATTTTGGAAGGAACTCGTAAAGGGAACACATATTCTGTGGATCTTAATACAGTTCCCAGGAACAATCTAACCTGCCTCAGTGCCCTTGAAGAAAATTCCCTACTATGGCACAGGAGGTTTGGACATGCTAGTTTCTCGCTGCTTGACAAACTAAGATCAAAGGAACTGGTTCGAGGACTCCCCTCAATCAAGTTCCTAACTGATAAAGTGTGTGATGCATGTGCAAAAGGCAAGCATGTCCGAAGTTCCTTTAAATCTAAGAAATTGGTAAGCACCACAAAACCATTGGAACTCATCCATATGGACTTATGTGGACCAATGAGAATTCAAAGCAGAAGTGGGAAAAAATATGTATTAGTTATTGTTGATGATTACTCTCGCTTTACTTGGGTCATATTTCTAACAAGCAAGGATGAAACGTTTGATGAGTTTGTTACATTTTCAAAGAAAATCCAGAAAACCACAGGTCACCAACTGATCCATATAAGATCAGATCATGGAACAGAATTTGAAAACTACAAATTCGATGAATACTGCAAGGAACAAGGTATGGACCACAATTTCTCAGCTCCCAGAACTCCACAACAAAATGGAGTTGTTGAGAGGAAAAATAGAACCCTAGAGGACATGGCAAGAACCATGCTAATAGCCAGTTCCTTGCCTAGGAACTTCTGGGCTGAAGCAGTCAATACTGCTTGTTACATTATAAATAGAGTTATGATTCGAGCAATCCTAAACAAAACCCCCTATGAGCTACTAAAAGGTATAAAACCCAACATCTCTTACTTTAGAGCCTTTGGGAGCAAATGTTTTGTCCACAACAATGGAAAAAGGAACTTGGGGAAGTTTGATGAAAGAAGCGACGAGGCAGTGTTCCTAGGATATGCCTTAAATAGCAAGGCTTATAGAGTTTATAACAAAAGATCTATGTGTGTTGAGGAAAGTGTACATATAATATTTGATGAATCTAACAAAACTGACATAGTACAGGAACAAGAATTTTTCGAGATTGGTTTATCTCGTGCTGCAGAAAATGATGAGGAGTTCCAAATAAGCAAACACACAGCAAGAGGAACTGCTCAACAAAATCAAGAAGTTCCCGTACTAGAGGAACAAGCAGAAAACCAAGAAGATCCAGAAACAACACCAGAGGAACCCCAACAGGGAACTCAGGTCATAGAAGGAACTGACGAAAATGCCACAACACCAGTAGCTCAATTTCAACCTAAACCTTGGAAGCATCTAAAGTCCCACCCAATGGAACTCATTGTGAGTGACATCAGAAAAGGAACTCAGACAAGGTCACAACTAAGGAACTTTTGCGCATTCCACGCGTTCCTCTCCATATTTGAGCCAAGAAATCACACTGAGGCTCTGGAAGATGCTGACTGGATCATTGCCATGCAAGAAGAATTAAATGAATTCAAAAGAAACAAGGTATGGCACTTGGAACCCAAACCAAAGCACCAGAAGGTGATAGGGCTAAAATGGGTGTTCCGGAACAAGAAAGATGAACATGCAACAATCATAAGGAACAAAGCAAGGTTAGTGGTCAAAGGTTATAATCAACAGGAAGGCATTGACTTTGAAGAAACATTTGCACCTGTTGCTAGATTAGAAGCCATTAGAATCTTAATTGCTTTTGCTGCTTTCATGGGTTTTAAACTTTATCAAATGGATGTTAAATGTGCTTTCTTAAACGGTTTCTTAGAGGAAGATGTTTATGTGGAACAGCCCCCTGGATTTGAAAATCCCGAATTTCCAAATCACATTTACAAATTAGATAAGGCTCTCTATGGACTAAAACAAGCCCCTAGATCTTGGTACGAGAGATTATCAAAGTTCCTCCTTCAAAATGATTTTAAAAGAGGTAGAATAGACAAAACCTTATTCTTAAAATCTAGAGGAACTGACTTGTTAGTAGTTCAAATTTATGTTGATGATATATTATTTGGAGCAACTAATGAAAATTTGTGCAAGGATTTTGCAAGCTTGATGAGCAGTGAATTTGAAATGAGTATGATGGGGGAACTCAACTTCTTCCTTGGTTTACAAATCAAGCAAACCGAGGAGGGAATCATGATACACCAACAAAAGTATGTGAAGGAACTCCTAAAGAAATATGAGCTAGAATCAGCCAAAGTAAATCACACTCCCATGGGAACTGCTACCAGATTAGACACTGATCCAAATGGGAAAAGTGTGAATCAAACAAAATACAGAGGTATGATTGGATCTCTATTATATTTAACAGCCAGTAGACCTGACATTTCTTTTAGTGTAGGACTATGTGCAAGATTTCAATCAAATCCAAAAGAGTCCCATCTAACTGCGGTGAAAAGAATACTAAGATATCTTAAAGGAACTGATGACCTATGCCTTTACTATCCAAGAAGTGGATCCTTCGAGCTAAGAGGATATGCAGATGCTGATTATGCAGGTGACTTAGTGAATAGAAAAAGCACATCAGGTATGGTACAGTTCCTAGGTCCATGCATGGTTTCTTGGGGTTCCAAGAAACAGAATACTGTTGCTCTATCCACAGCTGAAGCTGAGTATGTAGCTGCTGCAGCTTGTTGCTCACAAATTCTATGGATAAAACAACAGCTAAGAGATTTTGGTATTATCTATGATTGTGTTCCTATCTATTGTGATAACACTAGTGCTATTTGTATTTCAAAAGATCCGGTTCATCATTCCCGAGTCAAACACATCCACATCAGACACCATTTCCTTAAAGATAATGTTGAGAAAGGTTTGATCAAATTAGATTTTTGCCAAACTGATCACCAAATTGCTGATATTTTAACTAAGCCTTTGAACAGAGAGAAACATGAGAAAATGAGAATGGAACTCGGAATGATCAAGCTAAGGTAATTGCCAAATTGGAGTTCCTCGAAGGCAAAAGCAAAAATCATGGTACATATAGACTATTACAAACACAAAATCTTGTGTGCAAACATAGTTGAAGCTTACCATCGTGGCAAATTCACTCACACTTCAAATGAGCAAGGTAAGCAGTTCCTTTCAAACTAGTTAAGTCAGAGATACGAAATTAAGCAAGTCAAAGTCAAACACAATTTTTTTTCATTTTCCTTTTATTTTTATCTATTTATTTTTTTTTAATTAAAAACCGAATACCCATATTCAAAGAATGTTTGGAACGGTTCCATTGGCAATAAATAGGAGAAACTCTTCACTTTCCACAATCAATCCATGCAACCCCCTTTCTCTCTCTCACACGCCTTCTCCACTGACATCACCTCTCCTTCCACCTATAAAAACCTCCACCATGGTTCTCACAAGCAACAACACTGATCTCACATCCCTCAAACGAAAGAGAAACCCTTCATCTCCTGTTCCCATGGATACCTCACCCATTCAATCGCCAATTCCTCTTCGATCCCACAATCCAATGCTCGCAATCACTCAGGGGGAACAAACCAACACTGACATCGAAATGAAATCCCCAATCTCAAACCCTAGATCCTCCACAAGAAAATCCAAAAAACGACGAGTGGAAGCTTCTGGTGAAAACATCGAGGAAACAGAGGAGAATGCTCAAACTCAGGGGGAAGCAAAAGGGTCCAAGAAACTCACTGCAAAGGAAAACAATCTGGTCGAGGGGTTCGCAATCAACTCAACATGGTGTGAAGCCACGAAATTTAAAGAGTTGATGGAAATCCTTGAACAACAAAAGTGGGTAAGTCTGTTGAGTACCTATGCCAAATCCCCCTTAATTCCTGAAGCTATGAAAGAATTCTGCAAGAACTTTGCATGTGTTGATAATGTATGTTCAAGTAAAGTGAATGGAACTCGCATCGAATTTGATGCCTCTTATCTGGAACAGCTGTTTGGTACACCCAATAGGGGTTTTGATATGTGGCTCAAAGGTCAAATCACAGTGACCATAGATAATGTAGATGAGAAAGATATAGTTGGTTCCATTGGAGGAGATTCTAAAGTATCCACCTCCACCTCACACAACTGCTTTTCACCTCTTCAAAAATTACTGTTTAATATTGTGTGGAGAGGTGTAGTTCCTCGAACTCAGAAAAGGAACATAGCAAGTCTGTTTGATGCATGTCTCATGTATTGTCTTGAAAGGAAAATTCCCATAAACTTTCCTGCAATCATGATCAAACACTTATCCACCTGTATCCCCAAATTCAAAATTCCATACTCCTCCCTTCTTACAGAAATCTTCAAAAGCTTCTCAGTTGACCTTAGCCCATACTTTGTGATTCCCTTAAAATCCACCCAAATCCTTCAACTTGAAATGCTCCATCTATTAAATCTTAAAGTGGTTCAGGGTAAAGTCATTAGGGCTGGAAAGGAAGAGAAACAAGATGAGGAAGATCAGGAAGGAATTGCAGTTAAAGAAGAAGTGGAGGAGGAGGAGGAACTCGAACAAATAGAGGTCCCTTTACCTCGAGGGAACAGGAAGAGTGTAGGAAAAAGAAAGAGCATGAGGGTAGCAATGAAGGAGAACAAGAAAAGAGGGCCTGTCTTCATGGAAATAAATGAGGAAGGGGATGTCAAGGAGATGCCCATAGAGGAGGATGCTGTTCCACTGAATCAAGAGGAACTGCCTGAAACTGTTAGGCCAAGAAAAAGGACACCCAGATCCTCCAAAAAGTCCAAAGCTCGTCGTGTTCCATCTGAACAGGAACATGTTCAAGATCATGGGGGTGCCTGGAACACAAAGGATGATCAGATATTGGAGCTAAAGGCAACAGTTGCTCGTCTGGTGGAACTACAGGAGGGAACAGATCACAGGATTAGCTCAATGCAGGCCCACATAGGTGCATTGGTTACAAGTGTCAAGACTCTCCAAAACGATCTTCACCACTACTCAGAACAAGCCAATGCAACTCGTGCCACAATCCTCACCAAGATCAACAATCTGGAATCTTTTGAGGAGACTGTGATAGAAGAAACTGCTGGTTCTGGTTCCCCATCCCAAGCCTAAATCACCCTATCCCATGTTTCTTTTATTTTTTGCCATGGAACAATCTTTTTAATTTGCTTTCGGTTTGTATAATTTTTAAACTTGGGTATTTGTTCCATCTTATTTTGACTTGCTTGGTTACACATATCTATGCTTTCTAGTCTTGATAATTACTGCTTGCTTTCAATTTATTGTATGAGTTAGTTTAATACTTTGAGGCTAGCTTAACTTGCCAAACGTTGATCGTGGGGCACTGTGTTTGGAATGGCTATATTTCGTGCTATGCTTTTTGTTGATGTCAACAGGGGGAAGTCATGGGTGCAAACTTCCAAGGCACACTCAATCCAGTTCCTGAATCAATCTCTCTGAATCTCTCTGTAAGCCAAGGGTGCTCCTCTTTCTTCTCTCTAATCTTTCTCTTTTGTTTTTCAATTTTTATGTTCTGTTTCACAATAGTCTGTATAAGTTCTTGTTTGTTTGTACTTACTCTCTTTGTAAAAAGTTTGCAAGTGTTGTCATCACCAAAAAGGGGGAATATTGTTGTTCCTAAGTTTTGGTTGATGACACACACATATTGCAAACTTCCTGATTGTGGTTGCTAAATGACTTTGAACAGGCATATGCCCAAGTTTCTATTAGGATAGGAACTTGAATAAACTGGTGAAGTTCCTGAGGTACACTTGGAACAGTCAATGGAGTTTCAGAGCTGGAAGATGTATCTGTTCCAGTTTGAAGTCACAAGAGGAGCAACACAGTTACATATCAAGAGTTCCGAATATCCACAAGAACTATTACAGACTCATAGCCAAGAGTTCCTGTGTTAGCTAGAGAGGAACTCATCAATGTTCCTTGGCTGGAACGTCTGAAGCTTCTGAGTTGCAAGTTCCAGACAAAGGGAAGACATGAAGTCTAGGTAGTCCACTGTACTTAGAATTTTATGTAAATATTAATTATGCTAATGGTATATAGAGTACTCAAGGAACTTATGATTTAATTAGGCCATTTATTTTATTGGAAGCGATTTTTATGGAAAACATTTTCATAAATAAAAACAAGTTTTGCATATTTAATATAAAATAGATTTACGTTTTATTTTATTTAAACAAAACTTATTTTCCTAAAAATTCTCCTAAGTTTTTGTAGATAAATAAAATCTGTTTTAAAGAAATATTTTAGGGTTTGATTGAGTCAAATCACTAACTGCTTTATGGCTGAACGTGGGAAGTGGTCTTCCCCTTGTTCCTCAAGTCAAGGGACGTGGAGACCAAAGTGCTGGCAGTTAGCAGTTGAGGTTTTGAAGGGAACTAACCCTAAGGATAAACACTATAAAAGGGAAATCGTTTTTGGTTTAAAGTACACAAACATTCTGAGAGTTCTTGCTTTCCTAAAAACGTTTTGTCTAAGATTTTCTAAAACAGTTTGTGTCCTAGTTAATTCAAAGTTCCTAAGTTCCTTATATCCACACAAAAGCATTATTAATATCTAGAGTTATCCAAACACGAATTATATTTTGTATTAGTAAGGATAGAGTTATCCTGTTTAGACTTAGAGTTTAAGTCTGAGAAAGAGAAGTTAAGGAGTTGTAATCGAAGTAGATTACTGTGAGGAACACGAGTTTGAGAGGAACTTGTGTTGGAGAGATTATTGTAATCGAGGCATTACCATAATAAAAGAATTATCTTCTTGATTAGTATCAAGAAGTTTTCACAATTGTTGTTATTGTCTTCTCTATTCTCAGTTTCTTGATTGTTTCTTAAGTTCCGCAAGAAACTTTATCAAAGTTCTAATTACAATTCACCCCCCCCTCTTGTGCGTGTTCCTACTGGAATAACAACCTACAAGTGGGAAATGAAGCATGGCAATGCTACATTAGTTGTAGGATCATTTGGTTTGTTTTAAGTCCTTTGAGAGGCTGGAACTTAATGGCTATTTTGTTCCATAATCAACATACCTAAATTTCTGCTTCGAACACAAAAAGACTCACATTCAAGAAAAACAAAAACAATGTTTGTTTGTTTATTTGAATGAAATGGTCAATTACGGGTTGAGTCAATATGCTTGATAAAAACAAACAAATCTTTAACAATAAGAACTTTACTAGGTTCAAATCAACCCCTTGATTTGTGTTCCACTAATCTTTGGCATTGTTGCTTAGACCATATCAACAAGTTAACGTTCTAAAGCTCTATTTTGATGGACTTTTGAAAGTTGATTGATTTCTAGATCATTCAAGACAAGCTAGTCTTACTTGTTGAAAGTAACAAAAGATATGAACTATTGTTAAAACGCCTAGACAATAGAGTTCAAAGCTAAAGAAAGATTTTATGACTTCATTATTTCACATAGATTTGAGTAATATAGGTTTATTTACTCAAAGTGATATAAGTTTGAATCTGTTTGGCTAGTTCAAGATTCAGAAGTATAAAATCCA
Source organism: Spinacia oleracea (assembly GCF_020520425.1). NCBI lineage: Eukaryota > Viridiplantae > Streptophyta > Magnoliopsida > Caryophyllales > Amaranthaceae > Spinacia > Spinacia oleracea. The sequence goes on from NC_079491.1 coordinate 125,857,149, forward strand.
CTTGGTAAGAAATCATAAAGGTCTAGGTTAGATCTTGTTGATGATTGCTTAAGTAAAAAATGATCATCAATGATTGTGTGTTGTAATTTCACGATCTAGCTCCATAAGATATGACATATCTAAGTTGGAATGATCGAAGTCAATTAGTACTTGATTTGATCAATGATGAATCATAAAGAATTTTCCTATAATTTCTAAACAAAATGCTCAACTACCACCAAACTAAACCAAATTCGTCAAAGCTATTGAAAAGTAATTTCATAATATCTTTTCATAATATATCTAAAGAGTTCCTAAACTCAGTGGGAGCTTAGTGTTTGTTATTCAACAAACTAAGGCCCAAGTATAGATATATGTTTCATTGTGATTTATTCAAATGGACACAAGGGTATTGTTTCTACCACGAATTTTTGAGAACATAATGTTTGTTTGCTCGAAATAATGTCCTTTTGGAGATTCGTTTCCAAAATGACAAGTGGGAGAAAATAGACCTCGAAAGTCTTCGAGGCGAACAACAAACATAAACGGACATTCCGGAGGCTTTTCGAAGTTCTTTAGAAAATCCAAACACGTATTCTTTAAGGACTTTAGAAAGGGATTTAAAGAATAGACATCTCTTAGAAGACTTTACAAGTGCTTCAAGGAGAACAAAATATTCAAAGAACTTTCAAGTGTCTGTTGATATTCTATCGTTTGATGTTCTATACCCTAGTAGGCATAGAGTTCAAGTCACTGAAACTATGAGATTCTTCTATTAGATAGTGAAGAAACATGGAGTTCAGGTCACTGAAGCTATGCGATTCTTCTATTAGATAGTGAAGAAACCTACAACTTGCAGTCAAACTATTATCATGTAGATTAATGAGTTTGTGACCTGTAAGAAAGCTATGACGAAACCCAGATTCCCTAAAATGGTTAGAGGCCATATATAGACTCAAATGTTTTAGTTGGTTAAAGGCCATAAAACATAACCAATGTTTTGATGACAAAATTGAAATTTTGTTGATTTGCAAGAATAGTTTCACACCTACTGGTTGCAAATTTGTTTTAAGGATAAAAACCATCAAACATGGAATTGTGTTCACACACAAAGCTAGATTAGTTTCTAAAGGTTACAAGCAAATTCACGACGTGGATTGTGTTGAAACCTCATGCATAATCATAATGCTCAAGTCTATAATTCAAGCAATGATTGCATATTGATACATATGGCAATTGGATGACAAAACGTATTCCTCAATCAAATGTTGGAAGAAACTATGTACATGGTATGTCATAGGATTTTGTGGATCCAAATAAATGCTTGAAAATGAAAGCTAGCTTATGAAATCTAAGTACAGATTTAAGCAAGCAATTGGGAATTGGAACTGCATTTTAAGTGAAGCTATTAAGTATTTTAGTTTCATAAAATGTACATGATTTTTATAGATGTATAAGAAGTTTAGTGGGAGTACATAAAACTTAATTGGTCCTATGTATATCACACACATATCTCTCTATTGTGAAACAACAATCAAATGCTAAAAGGTTAGGTTTGAAATTATTCATCAACGATGGACCAAGGCGAAACTTAGTACATACTGGGTATTAAGATCCATTTACAAAGATCTTATGATATTGTTTTGGATTAAGTAATGGCATTTACTAAATTAAACACGAAAGACTCCATTGGAGATATTCGATCCATATGAATAAATCTAAGTAATGAATGTTTGAACTATGTATAAGCATTTACTAAGTTAAACATCAAAGGATCTAAGTGATATTCTTAACCTATATTATATGTCAAAGAATTTAGCTGGATTTAGTATCTACTGAAACTACAATGAGCTAAAGTTACATGGATAGAATTCAATTGGGAATCATTCTGCAAAAGAATTTATCATGTATAATATAATATGAGGATCGCCAAAAACGTATCGTATGACTTTAGGCATGACGAACATATACCAATCTCTATTGATCTAAGTAAAGATTAACTAGATTGAGATCAAGAAAAACTTATGGTACTTGAAAAGGTACATAGGAATAGTTCTTAATTCAAGGAAATAAAGATATGCTAGATATTGATGCTACACGCATAAACACTGGCAAAGGATCAAGCAAGGTTCCTTTGGAGTTAACCATTGACAAAGACGAGCTAAAGAGCATCGTGTTTTGAAATGGCAACATGGATTGGAAACCATGGGTTGTTGCGTGGGAAATTAAATATTAATTTCTATGTTCTGAGATATAGTTGGAAAGTCTTCCGCATATCTATGAACTGCTTGGATAAGTAAATCCAAACAAAGCATCACTAGCAACCTAAACAGTTGAAGTAAAAGTACTTATTGCCTAAGAAGCAATAAAACAGAGTTGTTTATATTAATGAGTTCATCATTGAACTTGGGAAGATCACATGTCTGTTGACTTAATGGTTCTTCATTGCAAAATGCGTAGAACCACAAATGTAGTAAGAAAGACTAGATCACATAATAAACAAACTCAAAAGATCTTATCATCCTATCTCGAAAAACATTCGATGAAAAGGGTATTAAGATTGACAAAGCATGATAACTAAACCTATGCAACAAGTGAGAAACAACACTCACATTGTGGCACTGGAAATCAAGCATAGCTTTGAATTCCACGAACTGTTTTAAAGATGGGTTTGAGGCCCATGGTTGTAAAACATTGGGGTTGAACATTTATCATATATGAAATGTATTTTCATATTCCATTTAATCTTGGTTTAGTATTAAATGATAAGTCCCTTCAATTTGACGAAATATTCAAGATAGACTGTCAGGACTAGTCCTGTGACTAAGAAATGTCTATCAAGTGAACTTGAATGTCAAAAGTTGAAAATGGTCCCTGGTCGGAGTTTTCTATAAAGATGGACGCATAGAAAACGTTAGACGACTAGAATGCAAGGTGACTAGTAGTTTTGTTTCTTGAACTATGTGGACATGGCAATGTCGTAATCATTTGCATAGATACTTACTTTGGGAAGACTAGTATCGGACAGACCTATGAAACTTTACTGTAAGAGATGAAAATCTGTCATAAGTAAATTTCATTAAAATTATTAGACACTAAATCCTCAATACCTGAGTGATTTGAGATTACTTGTTTGAGAACTGGTTACTTTGACGTTGACCAACCGTCGCACCGTAAAAGGAGGCTATAAAGGCAACGCTCAGGTAATCACATATCAAACGAAGTCTAATCTCAAAATCGCAAGATTGGGATTGTCCTCCCATAAACCGGGATGAGATGCTTAAAAGTTGTACAAGGCCACTCGGAGAGCTAGAAACTGTAAAATGCATGGCCGTGCTCGGATGAATCATAGGCTATGATTATCTGTTTATTTGATCAGTTGAACTCTGAAACCGAGAAACACCTCTGGACATAATAAGGATGACAACTCTTACCTTATGTTCAAGAGCAAGCATCAAGCGACAAAGGAATTAGGAAATGCACACTTGTCCCTAAGGACAAGTGGGAGACTGAAGGAAATAATGCCCTTGGTCCAAGTATGCATATAATATTAAGTCTAATAAATGCGGTTCAGTATTAATTAACAAGTTAATAATTCAGTGAGATCAAGTGAGCTGAATGCCTAGCTAGAGGCCGCTTCAGTTCAAGTGGAATTAATGATATTAATCCACAGCTTACTCTTGACTGAACCCGTAGGGTCACACAAATAGTATGTAAACGGATCAAGTATTTAATGGCATTAAATACTCCATCTATGGATATTCGGAATTGACGGATCTTGGTTTCAGTGGGAGCTGAGATCGTCAAAGGCAAGCAAGTGAATACTCCGGAAACGATGATATTGCCGGAAACGAAAATATGGATTGTATCGGAAATATAAATATTATCCAAGTCGTAGATGTTGCCGGAAACGGAAACATGGTACGTATCGGAAAATATTATTGAAAATGGAAATATTGCCGGAATCGAAAATATTGCCGGAAACGGAAATATTGTCAGAATCGGAAATATTATCGAAATCGGAAAATAATTCCGGAAACGGAAATATTAAATATTTGTTCGAAACGGAACTTAATTCCGGAATCGGAAATATTAAATATTGTTCGTATCGGAAATGAATTCCGGAATCGGGAATTTAATCGGAAGCGTATCGTACGAATTAGCATCGGACGAGGCTCGCTAGACGAAGGCCTAGCACGAAGCTAGGCCATCGCCTAGCAAGCCAAACGCAACAAACCACACGCCAAGCCTCGACCAGGCCCAGCGCAATGCCAGGCCCAGCCAACGCCTGTGGCGCGCGCGGAGCAGTCGTGGGCTGCGACATGGGCTGCGAGCAAGAGCAGCTCGCGTGGGCCGCGAGGCTTGCGCGGGCTGTGCTCGTGCTCGTGCTCGTGTGCGGTTGTGTGCAAATACAAATCCTAAGGCTATTAGAATTTGTTCTATGATTAAATCCTAATCCTAATAAAGATAGAATTTGTTTAATAGAGTTTTAATAAGATTCTAATTAAATAAATTAGTATCCTAATAGGATTATAATTCCTTTCCATAAACTCTATAAATAGGTGCCTAGGGTCACATATTTATATTGAGATTTGAAGTATTCAAAAGGTAAGATTTTCAAGCAAAAATCAGCCAAACACTTGTAACCCATATTAGCCGAAAATCCTAGAACCTTAAGGGCGATTCTAGTTGGTCAAGCTTAAGGCGGATCCGGACGTGCTGTGGACTATCTACGGAGGGACGACACTTGGAGTCCTAAAGACTTGTTCTTGTTCGGTTCGGGCGCAGCTAGGGAGGGCACGCTACAAAGTGTATGCATCTGAATTATGCTAAATGATTATGTGTAAATAATATGTTTCCTGGCTTTATGGTTTTTCCGCATGATTTATGTTTATTCATATGTATAATAACCTAACAGGTAATTTCATCATTCTCTAGCTTGTTTATGAATTTCAACAATGTGGATTTAACATCACTTGTGTAAATTCGTATATATGGCTACAATATGTCATTTGGATATAGTCATCGATTATTTGGTCATCGCAGTTGGCATATTCGCACCAATCTATTACCTTGACATATACTACCTCCTTTTCAAAAAGATCTTTACAGTTACTATTTACACGGACTCCAATTCAATATTTAACTACTAATATATCTAATTTCGTATGTGAAAAAATTATAAAAAAATTGATATTCTGAAAATACAAATCTAACAAGATCTTACATGTAACGTTTTGATGTATATAATAGTGAGAATTTACAGTCAAATTTTTTATACTTTGGACACATTTTCCAAAGCGTAAAGAACTTTCTGAAACGGAGGTAGTACAAGTTATTTACTGAAAGTTTCTGCTCATTTATAATATCTCCGATTGTATAATATCTAATTCCATAAAAAAAAAATTGTATAATACCTAACCTTAAATATGCCATATAAACATTACTTGGTATTTTTTTGTTTAATATTTCGGACATCGGCCCACGCAAGATGCAAAATCAGAACAATTCTTTTGATTTTTTTTGAAAAAACAAAAGAGAAAATGTGAGCTAAGATGAGCAAGAGTAACATCATCGTCTCAGTAGTCAGTAGTACGCCCACATTAACTACAGTACATCTTCTCGGTAACTACAGAGTACTTCGTGTTTATGACTTGAGATTGAACCTGGTCTATTTTACGGTATCCAAAAATAAGCAACAATAACATCTTCTTGGTAACTACGAAGTACTTTGATATTAACGGGCATAGTTGATTAACATTGTACGAAATATTTCGTGTTAATAACCTGAGATCGAACATGGTCCATGTTACGATACCCAAAGATGAGGAACAATAACATCTTCTCGGTAACTATGAAGTACTCTGAAATTAGCTATTCTGTAGTTTAGTTGATTAACATTGTATATGGAATATTTCTCGTTTGTGAACTGAGATCGAACCTTGTCTACATTATGGTACCTGAAAATGAGCAACAGTAAAATCATGTTTGAGTTGTTTCACATTTCACATATAAGTAGAGCTGCTTTTTGGTAAACCCAACAAGATTAGCAAAGCATCTGTCTCATTTTCACAAGGACCCGCCTCACTGCTTTTTCTCTCTCCTCTTTCTTTCTTTATCTCTCTCTCTCTTTCTCTCTTTTTGTCTCAGTCCTCCGATCAATGTATCAACCCAGCCACCCCTTTGTCTGACCACTACTCACTCCTCACTACTGTTCTCACTCACTCTCTACTCTCTACTCTCTACTCTCTACTCTCTAAATTATTCATTTTATCAACAAACCAAATATGTGAAATTTCCACCATTTTCACAAATTCACTAGACCACAACTTTACAAGTGTGTACAAATTACAAATGGGGTCTGAGCAGAACAGATTTCCGCAGCAAGAACGGGTAATTAAAACTATCTCTTTTATTAGTTTTGTTTTTGTTGTTAAATCCCAGATCTGATTCTTTGTTTTTTCAGATGCACATATACATTTTATCTTTCCTTTTTTTAGATAAATAAAAACCCAGAAAGGAAACCCCAGAATTCACCTTTTTAACTATTTGGATCCCTGATTATCTGTTTATTTATTTATTTTTTGTTGATGGATTTTGTTTAGTGTATAGAATTGTATAATAATTCAGTTAAGAAATGATCTGAAATACCAAGTTGCTGCAGAAGATGATGGTTATTGTTTCCTTTGATATATTGTTACTGCTTGATTGGCTTATTGCTGGAATTGTTAACCTCACTTTATCTCCTTCGACTGGCGTTTCGAGCATGGGTCGTGTTTTATTGCAGTGATATAGTGTATTCATTGTTTGTTTTGTTTTTTTAGGATTGAGATTAGGAAAGTGAAAATGTAGTTAGGGTGCTTGAAAATTTCACAACAATGCAAATTGTCTTTTTGTTTTTTGGGGGTGTAGAGTGAGTGTCAAAGGGGAAAATGATGTATAATACTCTTAAATTGATTGCTTCTGTCCTTGATACTAAATTCCACCAACTCAAAATGATACTCTATAACGATTAGAACAAACCATCCACGTCCCTCCTTTGTTTTAGCTATGATATTTATTGGCTCTTTCTTGTCTATATTTTCATATTCTGTGAAACTGTGTTACTCCTACTTACTAGGGAGTATTTAAGAAAATTATGTACCAAAATCTTGTATTGTTATACTTTAGTGTGTCGATTTCACATGCTAATTCATTGATTTTCTTCTCAGCGTAAGAAATGGGGTGGATGTTGGGGTGGACTCCCTTGTTTTGGAGCACAGAAGGGTGGCAAACGTATTGTACCATCATCCCGTACACCTGATGGCAGCGCCGCAGCAAACCAGCCTAATGGAGCTCAGGGTGTTGGTTTACCCAACCAACCTCCTTCTTTACCTCCACATCTTCTTGCTCCTCCTTCTTCCCCAGCATCCTTCTCTAACTCGGCTATTCCTTCAACTGCACAGTCACCGCGTTGTCACCTCTCATTGTCTGCCAATTCACCTGGAAATCCTTCCTCCACTATGTATGCAACTGGCCCGTATGCTCATGAGACCCAACTGGTTACTCCTCCTGTTTTCTCAACCTTTACGACCGAGCCATCAACTGCTCCTTTGACCCCTCCTCCAGAATTGGCTCACCTAACAACACCCTCTTCTCCCGATGTCCCTTATGCGCACTTCCTTTCATCATCTGCTGATCTCAAATGTGCTGGTAAAGTTTATGCTTATCCATACTCACCTGGAAGTCCTGCTAGTAGTCTTAGATCACCCGTTTCAAGAATCTCAGGTGATGGTTTATCTTTTCCTGAGAGGGAACTCCCTTCTCACTGGGATGTTTCTCTTTCCCCTAGAGGTGCAAAACATCCAAGAAATGCTTCAGGAGGATGGCTTACTGACAACGGTTCTCAATCTCAAGCTTCAAACTTTTTCTGTCCTGAAACATTTGCTCAATTTTATCTTGATCAACCGCATTCTGGTGGGAGGCTAAGTATTTCCAAAGAGTCAGATGTCTACTCTAATGGAACTGTGAATCAGAGCAAGCAGAACAAAAACAGCAAGCAAGAAGCAGAAGAACTAGATGCTTACAGAGCATCTTTTGGCTTTAGTGCTGATGAAATGATCACTACTAGTCAATATGTGGAGATATCTGATGTTATGGATGATTCATTCACCATGATGCCTTGCACCTCTAACAAGTCACATGTAGAAGAAGCAACATTACTAGGATGGGGACATGGGGGCTCAAGAAGGTCGGAAAACAATTCACCTGGTGAAAAATCCGCAAAATCAGGATTGCAAATGAATGGAAGAGGTAGACAGGGGATAGTTTCATCCAAACAATTTGGAGGTAAGTTATGTTGGTCAGATGTTCCAACATTTTCAATTAATTGATTGATATACGCATCACATGTGTGACACTATATAACCTAGTGCGTCACTTCTAAGGTGGTTGGTTAGTCTATATGGTTTGGTCTCAGGTATTACTCCTCCCTTTTCTTAGCAAAGTAAAAAAAAATGGTACAGAAACTGTTAAAGCATGGTAAAATATACAACTGTTAACATGTCCTCTTGACCTTAAAACAAAATAATCCTCGAAGTCTTGAATTTAAAATTTCTTTTTTCATAATTTTTTTGTATTGTTGTTTCTTGACATCTCTTTTTATTGTACTGTGCTTTAATGACAAAGGTGGTTGCTAATTTAGAGTAATCTCGCTATTCTTGCAACAGCATATGGTGACAGTATCGTAATACTTTATGTCCCAAATGATAGCCTTCTTTGATTTTTGCTCTAATATTTTGATGTCCTTTTGAATACATGTATCAAGTTGGTAGAAAAGCCCTTGTAATAAGAAATATTCAACTAATCAAATTGGGACAGGAAATAAAATGCAAAGTAGGACATTGTGTGATAGAGGCAGTAGATTGGAAGTACTAGTCATGAAAAATAAGAAATATTTGACCAATCAAATTGAGACAGGAAATAAAAGGCAAAGTAGGACATTGTGTGATAAAGGGAGTAGATTGAAAGTACTATTCATGAAAAAAAATTATCTACTACATGGAGTAAAACAAAGATTAAGATGGCTTGTGGACCTTCCTGATTATTTGGGTGAGTGGGTTAAATAAATAGATGAAACAAACATTGTCATCCTCCTTTTCTTGTCTGTTCTTGTATCAAGCCTAAGACTGACAATTTGTGGCAGGCTTCAGGCTCAATATCCAATATGATTTTACAATTCTGGTTATTCTGACCCTAATAGTCCCCTCTATTATTGTTGAAATTCAAGACAATAATCTTGTATGTTGAGGAAAATTCCATTGGAAAAGGGATACATTGTGAAAGACACTTGTTCACTACATCAGTGATCAGTTGTTGAAGTGGATTTATGGGTGGGAAATCGACGTAGCTGGTGTATGATGAATAAAAGTCCTTTTGTTCTATTGATGCACAGATATTCAATTTTGGATCCACATTTCGGTTTTAGCAGAGGTTCATATTTCAAAACATTCAGAAACATGCTGAAGCATTTTAGGACTGGACCAAACTTTTTGGAATTGAAAAGAGACTTATTTTTTGGGAGAAAAGAGACTTATTTTTTGGGAGAAAAGCTGTCTTTCCTGTGCAAATAAGCCCCCTTTGTCGAATGAACCCACCATAGCCCCAATTTGACAAAAACACCACCATGTTCGGCCATCCCCATCTATGATCTGTAGTTATTTGTCTCTCTCTGCAAACTCACCCGCTGGATACTCTAGATGGGGCAGGTTTATCATGCAACTGTCTGTCTTTCTTTTCCAGCAATTGTCTGTTGCTCTTGTCTGTTGTATGAAGCAGTGATCCCTATGCTCTCTTCCTCCATTTTTGTTCATTTTCTTCTCAGTTCTTTCTGGTTGTTTGTCACTGGGGGGTGGATTCTAAAATCTAACAACGTATGTCTCACAAAAAAAAAAATCTGTGAAAAAACTTGTATCTTTTTATGAACAGTTAGTCATATTTCCTATCTTTTAAGATTTTACATTTCTCGGTTTTGGGGTTTGGGATGGAATAAGGCCCTTGTTTGTTGTCGGGTTAGGCTGGAGGGTGAAGGTTATCCAGAGGTAAGAGTCTTGAAATGAGGCACAATTGCAATTGTGATTGCAGTTACAATCATGGTGTTTTGCAGCTTTATCTTTGATTGAAACCAGGCAGATGTTTCTGAATCATGGTTCGTAATTGGTTTAACAAGTTCTTTTGTGCTACAATATTTGGTTGTTCATCTTAGTGGTAATGTGGTGATGTTCGTAAAGACATTTCATGTTGAGCTAATTTTCGTAGTAATAGTGGGCTGGAGAGGATTGTATCCTGTTTGTTGATAGCATAGAATTATAGATACCTTGAATGGGGCTTGTACACAAATATAATGTGCAAAACTTTCTTGAATATAGATGTGGAGTGAGATCTCTTCACGAATAACGATGTAGAACACTGGTGGGAATTGGGAAGGAGAATTACATGTGTCCCACGTGACAGCTTATGATGATTATGGCTTAACCTATGTTACTAGGACACGTGTAACAGTGTCGGACAGGATACTTGTCCAACTCCGTTTAGTTATGAAAAATTTCCATGTTTTTAGTCCAAAATGGAGTGAGTCCAAACTCATGTCCAAATGTCGAGGATCCCACAAAGGTACATGAGGTAAATGAAGAGTGCGAGAATCCCATGCGTCCATACGTGATGGCTTCTGATGATTGTAGCCCATTAGTCTGCTATTACTATTGCAAGTGCAACATTCTGAAATGAATCTTCAGATGTGCATTATTTTAACTAAAAGTTATCTTTTATAGCAGTGTATGTGAGCTGATTTTTAACTAATGCCATTTTGATGATTCAGATGATGAGCAGGTTGGAAATGTCTCTGGTCAGAGTACACCTAGCAACCGTTATAAGACAGACGATGAAGATATATTTTCGAATCTGGGAAAATCGAAAAAAAGCAGAAAGTTAAATATGGGTCTATCCTGCTCGGATGCTGAGATTGAGTATAGGCGAGGGAGGAGCTTGCGAGAATGTAGGGGAGATCTTACATGGCATTAGTTGTTAGTAGTTAGCTCTTGAGTTGGTCATGGTCCTTAATTTCGAAACCCCTGAGAATCTGAAGGCAACGTATGAGTGTTTTTGTAACAGGCAGCAGCAAATAGCAAGGGTCGGTCTAAACTTGTAACTGAGGTTATATGTATGTATGTCTGAGTTGATGATGTGCATTAATTGTCAATATCTGGTGTAGATGTTGCAAGCCGGTGTGCCATGGCCCTGAGTTGTTGTTTTTAATTTAGCTTAGTTGCTGGTGTGGGATAATTGTGATATAGACTGTGTTTAGTCGCAGTGAGTTGTAAGTTGTAAGAAGCAAGATACTTGAAATTGTTGATATTTGAAGATAGTTGAAATTGGTTATCCATCTAATATTACTACTAATTAATATGTAAAGTATATTCAATATGCATGATCAATTGTATTTAACTGAGCCTGAGGAACACAAATACAAAAACAAATAGAAATAGAAATACAGTAATGTTGGTGATGATTTGAATTAATTAAGTTGTTATTTTTACAATTATCAGGATTAGATTAATTGGATAAATGAAATTGGATGGATATATGTTGGTTGGATTATTGATAAATGAATATCGAGGACAGGGTTGGGTATTGGAAGATGGAAGATGGAAGATGGAAGATGGAAGATGGAAGAGGCAGCAGCAGCAATGAGCATGTTAATATGTTATGGTTTGATGCAAAAATCATAGGCATCGAAGCTTGAGGTAAAAGTAAAAGTAAATATGACCCCGAACACTAACAGATGGAGTTTGCTGTTGGATTAATTTATCTGAAGATATTCTACATACTACTGTAGTGAGTAGCTAATTAGTTTCATAATTGTAGCTTGATTCTTTTAATTAGTTTCTACATATTACCTGAAGTCAGATTAAAGACTAGCATATACCTGAAACATTAGACCTCCCTCAGCAGTTTTGTTTTTTTTTTTTTTTTTGGCATGAGCTTAAACTCAGCAGTTTTGTATGCTTACAGTAGCTTAATTACTCTGAGTTGCATATATGCAACATACACATCCCACATGTACAGGCCAGAGAGACACCACTTGATAAATCAAAAATAAATAATCTATCTTAATTTAATGTCTCATTTCAATCAGGAAGCTAAGCTACTATCTTAATTTAACTAACACATGCAGATTCAACAAAATAATCTTGAACAAAACTTTAACACCAGCTCATGGATCGAGGTTCAAACAACATGTACAGCAACGTACAACACTTACAAAACCCAATGCATCAATATCAGTCCATTGTTTACAAAAACATGATAGATTATAGATTATAGATCCATCAAACATGTAATTAATATAATCAACTTAGAGTAAGCATCAATTATCATAGCATGTTTAATGAACAAACAACGTAACTTCCATTTCAGTCAACGGATATAATCTTGAATAACAATAAACCATCAAACTTAATTAATAATTAACTCAAAATTAAGCCACCAAGCTAACAACTAAACAAGGTTACGTTTCTTAGAAATTAAAAAGACCAAGAGATCGAGATGACTTAAGCTGCAAATTGTGTCTCTGTCTCTGTCACTTAACACTTTCTTCCTCCTTTTTTCATTTGCTCCTCTAACAACTTCAACTGATCGCTAAGAACCTTAAACTTGTCAGCTTTAAGCTCAGCAGTTTTGTTATATAGACGGTCCCATTCCTTATCCATTTTTTCCAGAAAACACGAGCACAACCGATAAACAGCTTCTCTCTGGGCACCGGGATACTCAAATTCAAAATAGTTATATGTCAGAGCTTTGTGTAGAGAAGGATACAGTAAAGGTAAACCACTTCGGTTCACAACACCACATCGCTTCACTGTAACCGGTTGCTTCAATGCTCCTCTTTCCTTCACCTCCAAACGTGCCCGTTTAACTTGAGCTGAATCTTCTTTTTCACCATTTTCTTCATCTTCATCCTCATCCTCATCCTCATCCTCATCCTCATCCTCATCCTCATCCTCATCCTCATCCTCATCCTCGTCCTCGTCCTCATCCTCATCCTCATCCTCATCCTCATCCTCATCCTCGTCCTCATCCTCATCCTCATCCTCATCCTCATCCTCATCCTCATCCTCATCCTCATCCTCATCCTCGCTGTCTTCACCATTTTCTTCATCTTCATCTTCATCTCCATCCTCTGTCTCGTCTTCACCATTTTTTTTATCTTCATCCTCAGTGCCTTCACCATCTTCTTCATCTTCATCTTCATCCTCTGTGTCATCTTCATCCTCGGTGTCTTCTACTCTTTCTTCATCCTCGCTGTCTTCTACCATTTCTTCATCCTCAGTGTCTTCTACTCTTGCTTCTTCTTCTTCTTCCTTTTGTTTTTCATTCACTTTCATTGTTTCAGAAGAAGAGGACGAATTTGCCATTGTAAGAGATGTGAAGAAGAAAGAAGAAAGAATACCAAGATTAGTTGTGTTTTTTTTTTTACTACCAAGGAATACTACCGAGTTGCACCACAGAGGAATACTAAGGAGTAAGGAGTGGCTACCTTTATACTAACTACGACCTCATTTTTATTTTGTGAGACAGCTACTCCATAGTATTTTTTTATGCGATTTTCTATAAAACAATTTATGTTTGCCCTTTCAATTTCTTAATTCCATTTTTATTTATATTATTTTCTTGTAAGTTGTGATATCCCTTTACATAATCCGAAACATGACAATGATCAAGATCAATCAAGTTAAAGAGTTATCGATTACACGTTATCTTTCAAAAAATATTTATCTGTGCAATAACACCCTTCTTTACCATAGCTGCCCCTAAAATATTTACAATACTCAATGTAAAAATATAGACCATTTACTTATTTGATGTATGAATATCACCGATATTCTAAAAATCGTAAAATCCAACAATGATTAAGATTATCTTTTCTCTCAAAGATTCAAGTCTCAGTACTGAAAAGTAACTATATAACAAGTGGAAAATGATCATATATAATCAGTATCCTAATTTTGTCATTTAAATTTAAGTAATCTATTTATTTATAAGATTTCAAACCAAGTAAAATTTATAAATAGACATGATTGGCTTATTGCTTCCTTTTATTGTTATCCATTCTTGTTGCTTTAGTAATGTTTGAATAAGTGATTTTTTAAGAGAATAATAAACAAGAACTAACTAGGGTTTCCCATCAAAAAAATATTAAAAAAAAATAAACCAAGAAATGACCCGTTAATTATAGTTATGCTGCTAAGAATTGATTTTTATGTTAAGTGGAGTCATTTTTGTTTCATAGGGCCTCCAAAATGTTTGGGACGACCCTCGCAGAAACATTACACGGAGCTATCATCTAAATGTTACTTTGGGCACATAATCAAACTCATTACGGTGTATTAACTTGTCTAGAATATATTACGTGAGCGGGATTACTCATGGCGTAAAAATACCTTTAGATGTATGGTACACCCGATTATATCTAACAATTTTCATGAAGTATATTAATTTTCATGTATTTTTCAATTTCATCTCTAACCTTCGACCATCCATTCTCTCATCAACAAATTAATAATTATTTATGTCCAGCAAAACTAATGTTACCTTGGAAGTGACACATTTTGGTATGCATAATAGGTACAATGACACATTTCCCTGATGACCAAGTTTTGAAACACTAATGTAAAAGTGTACATATATTATGTGACAAACCACTAAATTAAGCACTTTAGATGGTGGTGTTGCGAGATTATCGAAGTAGGCAATGGGAGAAATATTAGAAATGAGATGGAAGGAGAAAAGGTAATATTAAAAATAATTTATTTTTATGATAGACATTTAAAGAATGTTTTAAAAAAATGATCGTTACTCATTAATTAGTCATAAAGATATTTTACAACAGTTGGGTATAGAATCAAATTAAAAAAAAAAAAAAAATTATTTTACACTTTTATACCCATTAACCAACCACAGTACTTGGCATACAGTGCATTAATTTTTCAACAAGATCACGTAAAGATGTTGTATATATTTTCTTATGCATGCTACGGATATTGATCGATGTGAATGTGAAAACATTGTCTAAGCACATTTCATTGAAACATTCCTAGCAAACAAGAACATTGTATTGATCTTCATTTCACAATGGTTAACTCAAAAAAATTAGAGAGGATCAAATATTTATTTTCCTCCACTACGATCTACATTAAGTACGCAAAAACGAAATCATGAAGTACACAAATAACATGGCTCATACTTTATTCATGTTGATATTTGATATATTCATATACATCTTCAACAAATAATTTAACCTTCGATGTATGGCTCTGTTAAGATATGTTAAGATATTAGATATTATTCTGTGAATATTCTGTAGAGTCCTAACTATGGTATGTTACCTAATGTGTACCTAGGGTTTAGGTAACTGAGTTGTACTATATATACGGGTGTGATTAATGAGAATGAGACGAGATTACACAATATTTGACATGGTATCAAGAGCCTAGGTTAAAAACCCTAGAATTTTTTTCCGCACGAGTTTGAGAGAGTTTGAGAACAGCGAATTCCTTCGCTTGTTGAGTACTGAGTTCTTAGGAGTTACAAATTCCTAGGGTATAACAATGGGTAACGAAGAGGAGCCACCACAAAAGACAATTGCCGCCGCCGTCGACCTAGACTACTATCTCGGGTCAGGTGACGGCCCCGGTATTGTCATCACCCCTGTAAAACTTAGAGGAGCGTCGAACTACGAAGAGTGGGCCAAAGCGGTTCGTCGCTCGATGATTTCAAAATTCAAATTTGGTTTCCTTGATGGGTCTGTGAAGGAGCCCATTACGGACGAGACGAAGATGAAACATTGGATTGCGGTCAATTCGATGGTGGTGTCTTGGATCACAAACACCATTGACGAGAGTTTGCGTTCGAATCTGGAGGACTTTGATATTGCTCACGAGTTGTGGAGTCATTTGAGGGCGCGGTACTGCGTCGTGTCGGGCACTAGGGTCTGCCATATTAAGATGGCTCTGAGTGGTTGCAAGCAGGGCACGTCTGAGGGCGTCATGGAGTACTATGGACGCTTGTCGAAGGTATGGAAGGAGTACGTACAGTATGCACGAGTTCCCAGGTGTATATGTCCGGGTTGCACGTGTAATATAGCGAAGCAGGTGGGGGACATCCATGATGAAGATCGTCTGCACTATTTCCTAATTGGTCTGGATGATCACTATGAAGCTATTCGTGCACAACTGTTAGCACGATCGCCGTTGCCAGGCCTCGACGAGGCGTACCAGACGGTTATGAATACCGAGACCATGCGCGCCAGGGCAGCGAGAGGTCCGGAGAGTGTCATGGCGTTCAAGGTCGAGACTAACGCTCGGTCGAGGTCGGGAGATGCGAGTGGAAGATTTTTTGGTCATTGCAACTGTGAGGGCCATGAGGAAGAAACTTGTTATCAGCTGATTGGATTTCCTGAATGGTGGGATGAGAAGAAACGAGGTGGAAGAGGGCCTGGTCGAGGAGGCAGGACGTCGATTAGAGGAGGCAGAGGAGCTCGTGGGGCAGCATCGTCGACCAGTGGTGTCGCTCGTGCCAATGCCGTAAGCAATGCCACAGGAGGGGCGACAGCCACTGTGACGAGTGGAGACGGATCGCAGGGTGCAGTGACGACAGCCAATCATGAGCTTGTTGGTGTGACGAAGGAGCAAGTCCAGCAAATTGTTGACATCTTGTCACGACCTTCAAACAAGTTGCAAGGTAATCTTGATTTACGATGGATTGTTGACAGTGGGGCATCACGTCATGTGACAGGTGATATTTCAATCCTGAGAAATATCAAAACATCAAGAAATCAACAGGTTGTGTTGCCAGACGGTCAACCTGCAAATTCAAATCAATATGGTTCGGTGGTTTTGGAGGATGGTTTCATGCTCGATAATGTTCTATTTGTGCCTAAATTGAACTGCAATTTAATTTCTGTAACTCAATTAAGTGACGAATTACATTGTACTGCTCAATTTACTAACAAAATGTGTGTTCTTCAAGACCGCTCGACGAGGATGGTGATTGGCGTAGGTGATCGACAGGAAGGACTATATTTTTTCTGTGGGGCTCCAAGGGTTCGTGTGCTAGCAGTGGAGTGTGTGGTCGACTTGTGGCATCAACGGATGGGGCATCCATCGGAAAAAGTGTTGCAGTTACTTCCTCATGTGAGTCATAAGATTAGGAAGAATAAAACAATTTGTGATGTATGTCCGCGGGCGAGACAATGTAGGGAGAGGTTTCCAGTTAGTGTTAGTCGTGCTAGTCGCACATTTGAATTGGTTCATCTTGATTTATGGGGACCCTACAAGACCCCCTTCGTCTTGTGGGGCAAAGTATTTTTTTACCATTGTTGACGATTATTCTAGAGGTGTTTGGATTTATTTACTGAGTAATAAAATGGAAGTTGAATCGACATTTCTTAATTTTGTTGCCATGATTAAGTGTCAGTTTAATCGATCCCTTAGAGTAGTACGCAGTGATAATGGTACTGAATTCAATTGCTTAAAACATTATTTTCGTCAACATGGGATTCTGTTTGAGTCGTCGTGTGTTGGGACGCCTCAACAAAATGGGAGAGTCGAGAGAAAACACCAACACATTTTGAATGTTGGGAGGGCGTTACGTTTTCAAGGAAATCTTCCAATAAAATTTTGGGGGGAATGTGTTTTGGCCGCCTTTTACTTGATAAACCGTACACCTACCCCGATCCTTGAAAATAAAACACCTTATGAGATGTTGTTTGGTAAACCACCATCGTATGTGCCTATCCGCGTGTTTGGGTGTCTGTGTTATGCATATAATCTACGGTGCAAAGGGGATAAGTTTGAGTCTCGGAGTCGCAGATGTGTGTTTCTGGGTTATCCGTTTGGCAGGAAGGGATGGCAACTTTATGATCTAGAGACACATGAGTTCTTCGTCTCACGGGATGTCAAGTTTCATGAAGGGAAGTTTCCTTTCGTAGATGCATCGGATGTGTTGCCACTGGTGCATGATGGTGATGGGGGGTTTGACCATTGGAGTTTGGATGAGAATAGGACTACGGGTCCTGATAACGTGTCGTCGCCTGCAGGTGATACTGATGGGGTGTCATCGCCTACAGGTGATACTGAGGGAGTGTTGTCACATCCGGGTGATGATGAGGGGGTGTCGTTGACCAATGGCGACGACAAGGGAGTGTCGTCGCCTGTGAGGGAGGAACAACAAAATGAAACACCTAGTCGAGTGGATTCAGACGTCGTCTCCTCACCGACAGGTGAAGAGGAGACGGCGGGTAGTGACGAGAGTGAGACAAGGCAGTGTGTGGAGGATACGGAGTTAGGAAGGGGGAAGCGTGCGAAGTTTCCGTCGACAAAGATGAAAGACTGTGTGATACATACAATACGGGAAAAATATAGTACTTCCGACAAAACACCTACGGCGTCATCACTCTCAGGTACTCCTTATCCTATCACATATTTTGTTAATTATGAGCGTTTTTCGTCAAAGCACAGGCATTATATGTAAGGTTATGATACATATGACAATTCATAAATCATGCGGAAAAACCATAAAGCCAGGAAAGCATATTATTTTCACATAATCATTTAGCATAGAATAGATGCATACATGTTGCAGCGTGCCTTCCCTAGCTGCGCCCGAACCGAACAAGAACAAGTCTTTAGGACTCCAAATGTCGTCCCTCCGTAGACAGTCCACAGTACGTCCGGATCCGCCTCAAGTTAGACCAACTAGAATGGCCCTTAAGGTTACTAGGAATTTCGGCTAGTGTTTGCAAGTGTATGGCTGATTTTTATTTCAAAAACTTACCCTTTGAATACTTCAATCGTACCTGCAAATAATGACCCTAGGCCCTTATTTATAGAGGTATGGAAAAGGAACTGGAATCCTATTAGGATACTAATTAGTTAAACTAGAATCCTAGTAGGACTCTAACTAATTAATTTTATCCTTTTAGGTTTAGGAATTTAATCATCAAACAAATCCTATACAATTTAGGTTTCGTATGTGAACACAAACTCTACATGAGCATGACCCACGAGCGTGCAGGCCATGCCCGCGCACAGCCCACACGACCGCTCGGCCCACGCGAGCTGCAAGCCCACGCGAGCAGCAGCACAGCTCGCAGCCCATTGCTGTGCGCGCTGCGCGCGCTGCCATGGCCTGCTGGGCCTGGCCTTGCGCTGGGCCTGGCGTGGCCTTGGCTGTTCGTGTGGCGCGCTTGGCTTGCTGGGCGATGGCCTGGCTTCGTGCTGGGCCCTCGTCCGGCAGGCCTCGTCCGATGCTTATTCGTACGATACGCTTCCGATTAAATTCCCGGTTCCGGAATTCATTTCCGATACGAACAATATTTAATATTTCCGATTCCGGAATTAATTTCCGTTTCGAACAAATATTTAATATTTCCGTTTCCGGAATTATTTTCCGATTCCGATAATATTTCCGATTCTGACAATATTTCCGTTTCCGGCAATATTTCCGATTCCGACAATATTTCCATTTCCGATAATATTTTCCGATTCTGACAATATTTCCGTTTCCGACAATATTTCCGATTCCGGCAATATTTCCATTTCCGATAATATTTTCCGATACGTACCATGTTTCCGTTTCCGGCAACATCTACAACTTGGATAATATTTATATTTCCGATACGATCCATATTTACGTTTCCGGCAATATCATCGTTTTCGGAGTATTCATTTCTTGCTTGTGACGATCTCAGCTCCCACTGAAACCAAGATCCGTCGATTCCGAATATCCATAGATAGAGTATTTAATTCCATTAAATACTTGATCCGTTTACGTACTATTTGTGTGACCCTACGGGTTCAGTCAAGAGTAAGCTGTGGATTAATATCATTAATTCCACTTGAACTGAAGCGGCCTCTAGCTAGGCATTCAGCTCACTTGATCTCACTGAATTATTAACTTGTTAATTAATACTGAAGCGCATTTATTAGACTTAACATAGAATGCATACTTGGACCAAGGGCATTATTTCCTTCAGTCTCCCACTTGTCCTTAGGGACAAGTGTGCATTTCCTAATTCCTTTGTCGCTCGATGCTTGCTCTTGAACATAAGGTAAGAGTTGTCATCCTTATTATGTCCAGAGGTGTTTCTCGGTTTCAGAGTTCAACTGATCAAATAAACAGATAATCATAACCTATGATTCATCCGAGCACGGCCATGCATTTCACAGTTTCTAGCTCTCCGAGTGGCCTTGTACAACTTTTAAGCATCTCATCCCGATTTATGGGAGGACAATCCCAATCTTGCGATCTTGTGATTAGACTTCGTTTGATAGGTGATTACCTGAGCGTTGCCTTTATAGCCTCCTTTTACGGTGCGACGGTTGGTCAACGTCAAAGCAACCAGTTCTCAAACAAGTAATCTCAAATCACTCAGGTATTGAGGATTTAGTGTCTCATAATTTTAATGAAATTTACTTATGACAGATCTTCATCTCTTACAGTAAAGTTTCATAGGTCTGTCCGATACTAGTCTTCCCAAAGTAAGTATCTATGCAAATGATTATGACATTGCCATGTCCACATAGTTCAAGAAACAAAACTACTAGTCATCTTGCATTCTAGTCGTCTAACGTTTTCTATGCGTCCAATTTTATAGAAAACTCCGACTAGGGACCATTTTCAACCTTTGACATTCAAGTTCACTTGATAGACATTTCTTAGTTACAGGACTGGTCCTGACAGTCTATCTTGAATATATCGTCAAATTGAAGGGACTCATCATTTAATACTAAACCAAGATTAAATTGAATATGAAAATACATTTCATATATGATAAATGTTCAATCCCAATGTTTTACAACAAAGGGCCTCAAACCCATCTTTAAAACAGTTCATGGAATTCAAAGCTATGCTTGATTTCCAGTGCCACAATGTGAGTGTTGTTTCTCACTTGTTGCATAGGTTTAGTTATCATGCTTTGCCAATCTTAATATCCTTTTCATCGAATGTTCTTCGAGATATGATGATAAGATCTTTTGAGTTTGTTTATTATGTGATCTAGTCTTCCTTACTTCGATAGTGGTTCTACGCATTTTGCAATGAAGAACCATCAAGTTAGCAGACATGTGATCCACCCAAGTTCAGTGAAGAACTCTTTAATGTAAACAACTCAGTTTTATTCCTTCTTAGGCAATAAGTACTTCTACTTCAACTTTATAGGTTGCTAGTGATGCTTTGGTTGGATCTACTCATCCAAGCAGTTCACGGATATGTGGAAGACTTTCCAGCTGTATCTTTGGAACATGGAAATTAATATTTTAATTTCCCACGCAACAACTCATGGTCTCCAATCCATGTTGCCATTTCAAAACACGATGCTCTATAGCTCGTCCTTATCAATGGTTAACTCCAAAGGGTCTTGCTTGATCATTTGCCAGTGTTTATGCGTGTAGCATCAATATTTAGCATATCTTTATTTCCTTGAATCAAGAACCATTCCTATGTACCTTTTCAAGTACCATAAGTATTCTTGATCTCAATCTAGTTGATCTTCACTTAGATCAATAGAGATTGGTATATGTTCGTCATGCCTAAAGTCATACGATACGTTTTTGGCGATCCTCATATTATATCATACATGATAAATTCTTTTGCAGAATAATTCCCAATTGAATTCTATTCATGTAAGTTTAGCTCATCTAGTTTCAGTAGATACTAAATCCAGCTAAATTCTTTGACATATAATATAGGTTAAGAATCTTACTTAGATCCTTTGATGTTTAACTTAGTAAATTCTTATACATAGTTCAAACACTCTTTACTTAGATTTATTCACATGGGTCGAATATCTCCAATGGAGTATTTCGTGTTGGATTTAGTAAATGCCATTACTTAATCCAAAACAATAATATAAGATCTTTGTAAATAGATCTTAATACCCAGTATGTACTAAGTTTCGCCTTGGTCCGTCATTGATGAATAATTTCAAATCTAAGTCATTAGCATTTGAATGTTATTTCACAATAGAGAGATATGTGTGTGATACACATAGGACCAATTAAGTTTTTATGTACTCCCACTAAACTTCTTATATATCTATAAGAATCATGTACATTTTATGAAACTAAAATACTTATTAGCTTCACTAAAATACATTTCTAATTCCCAATTGCTTGCTTAAATCTGTGCTCAGATTTCATAAGCTAGCTTTCTTTTTCAAGCATTTATTTGGATCCACAAAAAAAATCCTATGACATGCCATGTACATAGTTTCTTCCAACATTTGATTGAGGAATACGTTTTGTCATCCAGTTGCCATATGTACCAATATGCAATCATTGCTTGAATTATAGACTTGAGCATTACGATTATGCATGAGGTTTCAACACAATCCATGCTATGAATTTGCTTGTAACCTTTAGCAACTAATCTAGCTTTGTGTGTGAACATAATTCATGTTTGATGGTTTTTATCCTTAAAACCAACTTGCAACCAATAGGTGTGAAACTATTCTTGCAAATCAACAAAATTTCAATTTTGTCATCAAAACATTGAGTATGTTTTATGGCCTCTAACCATTTAAAACATTTGAGTCTATATATGGCCTCTAACCATTTTAGGGAATCTGGGTTTCGTCATAGCTTTCTTACAGGTCACAAACTCATTAATGATAATAGTTTGACTGCAAGTTGTAGGTTTCTTCACTATCTAATAGAAGAATTGCATAGTTTCAGTGACCTGAACTCCATGTTTCTTCACTATCTAATAGAAGAATCTCATAGTTTCAGTGATTTGAACTCTATGCCTACTTGGGTATAGAACATCAAACAATAGAATATCAATAGCCATTTGAAACTCCTTTGAATATTTTGTTCTCCTTGAAGCACTTGTAAAGTCTTCTAAGAGATGTCTATTCTTTAAAAGCCACTTCTAAAGTCCTTAAAGAATAAGTGTTCGGATTTTCTAAAGAACTTGGAAAAGCCTCCGGATTGTCCGTTTATGTTTGTTGTTCGCCTCGAAGACTTTCGAGGTCTATTTTCTCCCACTTGTCATTTTGGAAACGAATCTCCAAAAGGACATTATTTCGAGCAAACAAACATTATGTTCTCAAAAATTCGTGGTAGAAACAATACCCTTGTGAATAAATCACAATGAAATATATATCTATACTTGGGCCTTAGTTTGTTGAATAACAAACACTAAGCTCCCACTGAGTTTAGGAACTCTTTAGATATATGATGAAAAGATATTCTGAAATTACTTTTCAATAGCTTTGACGAATTTTGGTTTAGTTTGGTGGTAGTTTGAGCATTTTGTTTTAGAAATTATAGGAAAATTCTTTATGATCCATCATTGATCGAATCAAGTACTAATTGACTTCGATCACTCCAACTTAGATATGCCATATCTCATGGAGTTAGATTGTGAATTTTACTACACACAATCATTGATGATCATTCTTGACTTAAGTAATCATCAAAATGATCTAACCTAGATCTTTATGATTTCTTGCCAAGTGGATTTTATACTTCTGAATCTTTGAACTAGCCAAACAGATTCAACTTATATCACATTTGAGTAAATAAACCTATATTCACACAAATCCATGTGAAATAATAAAGTCATAAAATCTTTCTTTAGCTTTGAACTCTATTGTCTAGGCGCAATAGTTCATATCTTTTGTTACTTTCAACAAGTAAGACTAGTCGTCTTAAATTGATATAGAAATCAATAAACTTTCAAAAGTCCATTAAAATAGAGCTTTTGAATGTTAACTTGTTGATATGGTCTAAGCAACAATGCAAAAGATTTGTGGAACTCAAATCAAGGGGTTGATTTGAACCTAGTAAAGTTCTTTAAAGAGCTGTTTGTTTTAATCAAGCATATTGACTCAACCTGTAATTGACCATTTCATTCAAATAAACAAACAAACATTGTTTTTGTTTTTTTTTGAATGTGAGTCTTTCTGTGATTGAAAACAGAAATTTAGGTATGTTGATTATGGAACAAAATAGCCATTAGGTTCCAGCCTTTGAAAGGACTTAAAACAAACTAGATGACCCTACAACTAATGTAGCATTGCCATGCTTCATTTCCCACTTGTAGGTTATTAGTGTATCCTAGCTTCCATTGTTTGAGTTATTACCGAAGTAAGAACCTCAAGCGGTATATGATACCAAGGAAGTTTGATTGCTAGGTCACTTCTCTTTAAACATAAACTTATAGGTAGAAACGGAATCGTAAATTCCTTTCATTTGTTCCTCGTTTTCCTATTTCTTGTACCCTTTCTTATAGTCTTAAGAATTGAATTCTTTAGTGTTGACTTTTATACTTTGTTAGACATGTCCAATGTCACTCCAACAAGGTTCTTACCATTTAATTTATGTTGAATATTTTGTTTCAACTAGATGATCTTACCAGAAGCTTCTAAAGTTCTCTAAGCATCGATCTATTCGAATGTCTAGGGACTAGACTCATTCGAGAATTAAATGGACAAAGATGTTAGGTTGTTAACCATTGGTAAAGCTGAGCGTTTAAACTCAATGATTTATGATCTCAAAACTACATTGTATTTTGAATTCACAAGCACCAATCGGTTTGCCATTCGACTTTGATACTCGAAAACAACCATAAAAGTCGATATAAGAAACGTACATTTTAAATTGCTCACTTTCTCTCATTTCCTTGAATCGTTCTTGGATTCACTACCAATCGAGGAAATTAACTGTTACCTTTCTAAAAGGATTTATTGCAGTGCAAGATTTTTAATTATAAACAATAATTAAAACATACATTGAAGCATGCAAAGTCTAAACATTTATCATGAATAATAACTTGAAAATTAAAGCAATCATGCAATTCAAACAAGTTATTAGCATTTTATTCGAATTTATTGTTCCGGCAGGTGTGAATAAAATGATTCCAAGACCCTAAAATCATTGAAGAATTAAGCACAGTTTGTCGACTCAATCCTAAAACATCTTAGGTAAGAAAAAACCTTTTGCTAATAGTCTAGAAACTATTCTTGGTTGATAGGTACGTCTAAGAGCTTATTAGGTAAACCTATCGATTTTGCCACGACATAAAAGGACTCCTTACTTATATCGTTGAGTTTCACCAAAACTAACATGTACTCACAATTATTTGTGTACCTTGCCCCTTTAGGACGAATAAGTAACACCTCGCTGAGCGAAAACTATTACTAGATTGATGTAAAGGACATCCAAGCAAGTGTATATTTTGGCATGACACCTTTTAACTCAATTTTTAAGTTTGGAACTTAAGGCTCTTACTATGTTTGTTAGATTTTAAGTGAACTAAAATCCTTAATCATGCAACATAATCAAGCCACAATCTCATGCATAATTAACACATATTTAAAAGCAATAAATAACTTAAAACATGCATAAGATAAATGTGATCTAGTATGGCCGACTTCATCTTTAAGCTTCAACTTCAAAGTCCGTCTTGAAAATCTCCGTGGGAGGCACCATTTTCTTCAAATAGGATAAGCTATAATTAAAGCTAATTACAACTATTTGATGGTACGCAGACCATATTTGAATTGAAAAATAATTTTGGTACTTTAGACCAATTACATTCAAATTAATGGTACGCAGACCATATTTTCTATCCTATTTGGGCCATACTAGTCACTTCATAACCTGCAAAACAGTACATATACAATATATACCATTCACCCATTCATTATCATGAATGGCCCACATAGCTGGTTAGTAAAACACATTATGCATCACATAAACATTTGCAGCAATTAATCAAGGGCACCAATAATCTACAAATTATTCAGTCCTTATTAATTCTAATCAAGTTGTTATAACCTTAAGGATTTGTAGACCTAATCAAGAGTTTATGACTAAAAAGGGCTCCCACTTAAACCAATAAATTCATATGCTTTACTAATTTTAAACATAAAAATGTATTTCTAGTCTAACCGGAAACATACAAATTAAATTAAAATTTAAAGCTCATATAAATTTATAATTGAATCCAAAAATTTAATTTAATTTCAGTCGTATTTAAATTAATTCATGATTTTAATTTTAGTAAAATAATTAGAATAAATAAAATTTATTATAATTACAATATTCAAAATTAAAATCCAAGAAATTAATTTAAATTATTAATTTTAAAATTGATTAAAATTACGTAAACTGAAAATTTCAAATTAAAATTTCAAAACGATCTAATCGCAACGCAACAACCCCACGCAACGCACGCCCATGGGCCACACGCACACAGCCATCGCTGGCCATGTGCGCGCAGCCCATGCACTGCGTCGCATCGCTGCTGCTCCCTATCGCAAGGTGCGCGCCAGCGCTCGTCGCAACAAGCATGCTGCTGACCATCGCTGGGCGCAGCGCTCGTCGCACGTACACATGCGCTTGCTGCGCGCGAGGCTCCGTGCGCTTGCGCGAGGTAGTGCGCGCTGTGGCGCAGCACGCTTGCTGCCCACACGCGACTGCTCGTGCCTTGCTCTCGCCCTTGCCCATGCGCCCATTGCTCACAGCCCACGACACAAGGCAGGGCTGCTGCCTTGTGCTCGTGCACCATGCCCTTGCTCGCTGCATTCGTACCGCATGGGCGACGAGCTCCCTTGCTCGTCGTCGCATGCCCGCACTATACAACACCCCTTAAGGGTAACACGTAGCGTCCATTGTTTTGTGCGTGCAAGTTATATGAGCGAATCGCATAAAAATTAAAAATTTATTTTCATAATTAATGACAAATTAATAAATCATATTAATTTCATAATTTTAGGGCGAAAAATCGAAAATTTATTATTTAATTGATTTCCGATTAACATGGATTCAAGTTTAGGTCATAAAAATTTAAAATTTAACATAAATTTACAATTTTTATGGTGGTTTTTAATCATATGTATCTAATTAAATTATAACTAATTATGAAAATCAAATTAATTCTAAATTATTCCAATTTTCAACAAATTAATCATAATTACAAATTAGATTGCATAATTAACAAGGCTAGGCATTCAAACTTGTTAAACATATACAGTAGGTCAATCAAAAATTCAAGATTTATCAACAAGAATCGCAAATATTTAATTTAACATCTTAAATTTACGAAATTTTGCATTCGAAAAACTAAAACCTCCGAAAAGTCATAGTTAGGCTTCGAATTTGAGAATTCTGGGTTCGGCCGAAAAGTACTATTTTTGTCAAAATTTTAGAATGCCTTTTACATGCGGAATTGACACAAAAAACACTCGATTTGGATGAGTAACGAAGAAACTGCCGAAAAACTGCGTACGTATAATTAAATAAACGCAATTTGCAATTAATTAACAATTACGAAAATTAATCACCCCTTTTAATTCTTGCAAATTTGTTATATTTAACCATGTTTATGCAATTTAGATTATGAAAATAATAAGAGGCTCGTGATACCACTGTAAGGTTATGATACATATGACAATTCATAAATCATGCGGAAAAACCATAAAGCCATTAAAACATATTATTTTCACATAATCATTTAGCATAGAATAGATGCATACATGTTGCAGCGTGCCTTCCCTAGCTGCGCCCGAACCGAACAAGAACAAGTCTTTAGGACTCCAAATGTCGTCCCTCCGTAGATAGTCCACAGTACGTCCGGATCCGCCTCAAGTTAGACCAACTAGAATCGCCCTTAAGGTTACTAGGAATTTCGGCTAGTGTTTGCAAGTGTATGGCTGATTTTTATTTCAAAAACTTACCCTTTGAATACTTCAATCGTACCTGCAAATAATGACCCTAGGCCCTTATTTATAGAGGTATGGAAAAGGAACTGGAATCCTATTAGGATACTAATTAGTTAAACTAGAATCCTAGTAGGACTCTAACTAATTAATTTTATCCTTTTAGGTTTAGGAATTTAATCATCAAACAAATCTTATACAATTTAGGTTTCGTATGTGAACACAAACTCTACACGAGCATGACCCACGAGCGTGCAGGCCATGCCCGCGCACAGCCCACATGGCCGCTCGACCCACGCGAGCTGCAAGCCCACGCGAGCAACAGCACAGCTCGCAGCCCATTGCTGCGCGCGCTGCGCGCGCTGCCATGGCCTGCTGGGCCTGGCCTTGCGCTGGGCCAGGCGTGGCCTTGGCTGTTCGTGTGGCGCGCTTGGCTTGCTGGGCGATGGCCTGGATTCGTGCTGGGCCCTCGTCCGGCAGGCCTCGTCCGATGCTTATTCGTACGATACGCTTCCGATTAAATTCCCGGTTCCGGAATTCATTTCCGATACGAACAATATTTAATATTTTCGATTCCGGAATTAATTTCCGTTTCGAACAAATATTTAATATTTCCGTTTCCGGAATTATTTTCCGATTCCGATAATATTTCCGATTCTGACAATATTTCCGTTTCCGGCAATATTTCCGATTCCGGCAATATTTCCATTTCCGATAATATTTTTCGATTCTGACCATATTTCCGTTTCCGGCAATATTTCCGATTCCGGCAATATTTCCATTTCCGATAATATTTTCCGATACGTACCATGTTTCTGTTTCCGACAACATCTACGACTTGGATAATATTTATATTTCCGATACGATCCATATTTCCGTTTCCGGCAATATCATCGTTTCCGGAGTATTCATTTCTTGCTTGTGACGATCTCAGCTCCCACTGAAACCAAGATCCGTCGATTCCGAATATCCATAGATAGAGTATTTAATGCCATTAAATACTTGATCCGTTTACGTACTATTTGTGTGACCCTACGGGTTCAGTCAAGAGTAAGCTGTGGATTAATATCATTAATTCCACTTGAACTGAAGCTATACTAGCTTTTTTTTAATAGCACAAATATGTGATTAAACCGGGATTTGGCCATTAATCCGATGAATAAATTTGATTTTCGTTAAGATAAGTGTGATAATTATCAAACGACTATGTGAACTATAGACTATGTGTATGTGTTTTGTGACATGTGTTATGAAGCAATGAATTAATTTTTAAGTCATAAACTACATATAATTGATAAGGAAATGTCATAAGAAAATTTAGATAGAATATTTTATGAGAATTGAAGAATTGAAAACAATATTGGGAACTCTGATATTGACATTTGGGGTAATACGGTAATTTCCGAAAAACACATTAAAGCACCTAATTAATGAAATTAATTTTAATGGGAACTATTTGGGGAATACATGTAACATATTAGGGTATTAATCAAGGTATTCTAACCTCCTAATCACCCATTAAGTAAAGCTTAAACATAGATACTTCCAGCAGTATTCTGCAGCAGACCCACCTTGGGAAATGACCAAATTGACCCCCTAAGAATGAGAAATTACAAAACTACCTACACCCACCCTTCCTATAAATACAGAGCAACCTCTCATAGTTTTCTCCACCCCAGAAAAAAGTCCAGAAACCCTCTGCACAGAGCTCTTCCCTCCTCTCCTTCTGTCTCGCCAGTTCTGGCGTGTTCCAGGTGAGGTTTCACCTCCAATTTTCGTCCCTTTTCCTTCTGAATTTTTGCATGAAACTTTAGGAAATTGTTCTTTACCTATTTGTGCAGATTGGGTAAGCAATCGTTTGTGGAAAAACCAAGGGAAACCAAGCCAACCGAAGCCAAACCCACCAGCTAAGGTAAATCTGCTAGGGCTGTAACTTGGGTTGAATTAGTACCTTATTCTTGGGATTTTTCTTGTCAAATTCTTATATTATGTTGGTATTGAATTAAGGGAAAGTGTTAGTGAAAAAATCTATGATTCGTGAGCCATAATTGAGGAGATATCACCCCACAATTAAGGTACACAAAACAACCATCATAAGCTTCTTTTTAAAAGCTATGCTATTTGATATTTATGGATGATTTTTGGGTGAAACGAATTGTGTGAATTAAATATTGTTCTTGGTGATGAAATATACTTGGTTTCCTGTTTATTAAGTGGTTTTAGTGGCTGGTCAAGTCGTGATTGGTAGGCAGTCCAGCAGAATCCATCGAAACGAACCGTAGTTTCAATTGCAAAGTTTCCTTGTGTGATTTTCTTTTATAAACTGAATCAGTTGAATTATAGAACTTTGGGTGTAACCTTTTGTAGTCAAGATATTCATGTATTGACCTGTTTCCTTAGGGTTTAATTAGTTTTGAATAGAAAGGATTTAAATTTACACAAAAACCTCGGGAATTGCTCGTTTTCGCTTAAACTAAAAATCTTAAATTTCAAGCTCTTGTTTTGAAAAGAATTTGTGAATTTTGACAGCAATTATTTGAGAAACGAGATTTCAATGAAATATGAAGATAACCACTGCTAGTTCTTGATTTATTTATTTATAACTCGTGATGTAGTTATGATATAAGCTTTTTGAAATGAGTTTTATGATTAAATTTATCAATTTTGGTAACCAAAAGAAGAAAATAAGCTATTTGATCTTTTAAAAAGTCTAATTTTGAGCAACCCATTATATTATGTTGTTTTCCAAGATAATATCTATTGTCTATTTGTTATCGAGTTTTGAAGATCTATTAACTATGTTAATTTATTCTATATTTCAAACTTTTGATTAAGAATTTATTTAATTGGAGGAGTCAATATAATTTCCTGTAAAGAGTATGTTCGTATTGAATGATTAAGATCAAATTTTTTTAGTGTGATATAATATAAACTATGTATATTTTGATACGATTAGATTGTGTATTTATACATCGTTTTATACTATATTTTAATGAGAATTATTTTTAAGATCTAAATTATAGTGTTGGGTATGTAACCACGTACGATCAAGATAAAATTAAGTTGACTAGTCTTAATTGAGCTATTAAGCTAACTTGGGTATAACCTATATGCATCTGGAGTTACTTATAAGGAAGATTTTGGGTTATTATACTTGGAGTTATGAAAGTTTCATAGTATAATAAGGGTTTGAGTTTATTATACTATTGTGACTAAAGGTTTGAGTAATTTGAAATGGTGATCTTTGTGCTACAAACTTAATATTTGCATTTTTGGGACCGAGTATATATCAATAGATTAATATTGAGTTTACTACTTTGTATTCGTGAGTATAATTCCTGACAAGCTTAAGGATTTCGGCTATATCTTGGATTTTAACTATATGCGAGTGCTTTCAAGCGAACCGAATGACATATAGGTGCTTAGGTTATCTTGTTTTCAAGATTTATGTATACAAAGTTTGTGAAAATCTTTGGATAAGCTATTATGATCTTTAAGCAAATCTTTTGAATGGATTTGTCAAATTGAATAAGTATCATTGTGACAATATTTTCAACTGTGTTTAATTGTGTTTAATTCAGATGTGACTTGGTTTGTGATACAAGCCTTTGAAGAATTATATTTATATATTTCTTAAATTTGTTAAATGAGTTTTAAAATGTGTTTTAGTGGGGAAGAATCCATTAACAACGGCCATGAACAACACTTGTGTATTTGTGTGTGATCTGTGTAAATGCACATCTGTGCATCTGTGTAAATGTACATATGTACATCTGTGTGGGGACATGTCCTAAAAGTCTTGCAAGCATGTGTGAAAAGGTGGGTGACGACCCCTAAAAGTTTAGAGACAGTGGTTCTTCAACCCATCTCTATTCGTGTTCTCTTCCCCGATTTTTATATATGTTTAAAAGATAAAATGTGTTTGATTATGCTAGAAGTAACAATTATTGTTTAGCTTGTCAACGTGTGTGATTTGAAATGTAAATGATTTGCTAGAAAAAGCAAATATCTCTAAAATCTTTTCTTTTGTGCAAGCTTTGGATTATCAAGGATTTCTAAGAAATACATTTTATATATTACTATTTGATATTATTTCCAAAATAAATTATCGTGAGCAATCCGTATTTGAGTTCGTTGTTCCCCAAAAAGGAATATACATGTTCGATTTGGATGTGAGCCTCAACATGAAGGTTTTCTTCATATTATATTGGGAAGTGAAGAATTAGTCTTGGTTATGTCGTGTTAATTGTTTAAGCTCGTGTAGACTTGAGATACGAGTTGAGAATATGTGATGGATTCATTCTCAAAGCATATGAGATTAGTTATATTGAAAAATGGATTTGAAAACTTCTGAAAATATAAATCGTACGATCTTTGGAAAACACTTGGTGACTAAGTGCAACCTTTGCTTGATTTATTTATCAACTATAAACATCAAAGTTGTGTTCAATGTTCATGTGCTTTAAATTATTGAAATTTGATTACTGAGTTTAATTTGAATATGATTTGATTCATATTGAATCGGTTTTATCTTTAAAAATAAATAAATCACGAAATTATATTTTTAAGCCACTAAAATGAGTTTCAGGTTGGGCAATGTGTACTCGATTTCCCTGACTTTGTTCTTTGAACCTGTCCTGGTGGGGACAGAGCCTTTTTAGTAATTTTGCAGGTATTGTGTAAGCTCGGATGTGGATTACAGATGTGATTGAGGAAGGAATAATTTTGCTGAAATGTTTTGAGGCCATCAAAGATTATGATAGGTTAAGATCTCTTGTGTATTTATATTTGATTATAAGGGATAATTCAGGTTTTATTTTGTAAATTGGATTCTAAGTGTAATTAGTGAGAAATACGTAATTCTAAATAAGCAGCTCAAAAGTGTGGGCTGTTACAGAAGCGGCCTCTAGCTAGGCATTCAGCTCACTTGATCTCACTGAATTATTAACTTGTTAATTAATACTGAACCGCATTTATTAGACTTAACATAGAATGCATACTTGGACCAAGGGCATTATTTCCTTCATTATATAGCAGCATTGCAAGAAGGGCAAGTTCCTAAGAGTTTTAAACAAGCGATGCAACATGAGGGGTGGCGTCAGGCAATGGCTGCTGAAATCGACGCGTTGGAGGAACAGGGGACATGGACGTTGGAAAATTTGCCGGAAGAGAAGAAAGCACTGGGGAGTAAATGGGTGTATACTGAGAAGCGTGATGAGGATGGGAATTTGTTGACACTGAAGGCTCGATTGGTATGTTTAGGGAATCATCAGGAGGAAGGGTTGGATTCTAATGAGACATTCGCTCCCGTCGCGAAGATGGCGACAGTCCGAACAGCTGTCGCAGCTGTCAAACAGTGGGACGTGCATCAGATGGACGTACACAATGCGTTCTTGCACGGTGACTTGGAGGAAGAGATCTATATGAAGATTCCTCCTGGATTCCAGAAGAATCACTTTGACAAGGTGTGTCGAATGAGAAAGTCGTTGTATGGGTTGAAACAAGCACCTAGATGTTGGTTCCAGAAGTTGTCGACAGCATTGACACACTATGACTTTCGACAGTCGCTGTCCGATTATTCGCTCTTTACTCTGTCTAAAGGTACGTTGCAGCTGAGTGTGCTCATTTATGTGGACGACATGATTATCGCAGGCAATAACAAGTTTGCGCTTGAGAGTTTTAAGGCATACTTGAAGGAGTGTTTTAAAATGAAAGACCTCGGGGCTCTGAAGTACTTCCTTGGGTTAGAGGTGGCACGAAGTAGTCAAGGGTTCTATGTATGTCAGAGAAAATATGCCCTCGACATCATCTCAGAGGCCAGATTGTTGGGAGCAAAGCCTGTGGACTTTCCCATGGAACTGAATCATAGGTTGGCATTGGCAGACGGGCCAGACCTATCGGACGGTGAGCAGTATAGGCGTCTGATCGGACGTCTGGTTTATTTGGCTGTCACGCGACCAGACGTTGCCTACTCTGTACATGTCCTATCTCAATTTATGCAAGCACCAAAGGAGGCACATAGGGAAGCAGCTTTGCGAGTAGTGAGATACTTGAAGAAGTGTCCGGGTCAAGGTATACTACTTCGGTCGGACAGTGCGTTGCAGTTGGAGGGGTGGTGCGACTCGGATTGGG
Source organism: Spinacia oleracea (assembly GCF_020520425.1). Classification (NCBI taxonomy): domain Eukaryota; kingdom Viridiplantae; phylum Streptophyta; class Magnoliopsida; order Caryophyllales; family Amaranthaceae; genus Spinacia; species Spinacia oleracea. The sequence goes on from NC_079491.1 coordinate 125,891,020, forward strand.
CTGGGTGTCCAATGACGCGTCGGTCGGTGACTGGATGGTTTGTGTCACTTGGTATGTCGCCAGTTTCTTGGAAGACCAAGAAACAACATACTGTTTCTCGGTCGTCTGCTGAGGCAGAATATCGGTCGATGGCAGCTCTGACGTGTGAAACAACTACTACGCGACTTGGGGGTGACACACGACCAAGGCATGAGGATGTATTGCGACAGTCAGTCTGCGTCGCATATTGCATAGAATCCGGTGTTCCATGAAAGGACAAAACACATCGAGTCAGATTGTCATTTCATTCGAGATGCAATCAAGGAAGGGATCTGTAGACACCTACTTTTGTCCCCATTCCCGCAAGGGAAAGGTTCGATGATGAAAACGTAAATCTCCACTTGACAACGCATCTCCTATGAAATAAACGAATCTCAATTCCCCTTTTCATTTCACCCGAAACCTGCTATTTATGGAAACCTGCTAAAAATAGTAACTGCCGTAAAAGGTAGCTTCTAAAAGTGGCAAATCATAAAAGATAGAAACCTGTCAGAATTAGGTGTTGCATTCAAACATAAATCCTAAATGAGATAGAAAACTACGAGAATCCTATTCCTAATATGATTCGGAAATAAGAGTTACGTATTAATTGAAATCCTAACGAGCCTAGAGTTCGTAACGGGCCCGGATGCATTCCGTCACAAAATTAATACGCGCTAAAAGACTCGAATTAATCTCAAACTCTACGGATTTCAGGAATCCGAATCTGACTAAAGAAAACAGCCCAGACCCTATTTTCAACGCCTGGCTCTGGGCGCCGAAATCTTCGGCGCCCAGGCCTGGGCACTGAAAATACCGGGGTACGTGTTTTTTCCTAATTCTTTGTGGATTAGAACTCTGCAATTCTATCTTTCCACGAACTCTTCCCTATAAATAGCCCCCTAAATTCGACGTGAAAGGACACACAACAACACATAATTATATTCTGAGTATTGACTCCAACCCTTAGCCTAAGCCTCTCGCTGCGAAATTGTTCACGCGTTCTGTCGCAATCGATCCATAAATCGAACAGAACGTATCCTGTCCCATAATTGAGATTTGTTAAATAAAAAGGAGAAATAGCAAAGTCAAAAAGGTTAGTTTTCTGAGAACCGTGACGCACCTCTCAAGGGTGCGTCGTAATGTGTCCCTTTTCGATGATTTAACTGCTTTCCTCGCCCTTTTTATGAACTGTTAAACTAACCTAATCTGATTGTTCTATCACGCCTAACAAATATGATATTTTTGGGAAATCGGATTATCATGCTAGGTCCCTCAATGCTATTTAAATCAGATAATCACGATCGAATTAGTATTATATGTTGCATATTGCTAAAATCAACTCAGATTAGTCTAATAGTTAACGCATGTCCCTTCAATTATTTATGCTGAGCTAGTAAGGATATCCTGCCTCTGGAGTTATCGATGAGCGAAGTACTCCTCTTAGTAGTTACAGTCCCCCGAACCCTCAATCTCTACCTTGCGAATGTATGTTGAGAGATCCCCACACCAGGGATCACAAGGGAACCTACGGCCGTCGTGGTCAAACATAATTGCACTCCCTTTATGTCACGATAACCGGGTTTTGTCAGTTTTTCTCATTGTCGTTAAAAACTGAATGGCGACTCCTATATTACTAGTCAATTGGGTGTATACTCACAGGGAATCCAATTACACTTGATTGAATAAAAAGAATCGTCACACCCACGAGGGACGAGGTCATGCATTAGCCTCGTGCTTTTTCGACCCCCTCACAGTGGCGACTCCGCTGGGGATAGTGAAGGAAATACTCGTGCTTGTAGGTAATCAAAATAGCCGAAGGGTGAAACGATCCTACCCCGCGTTTATTTCCCCATCAAGTTGGGACGACCTGAAAATCAGCATATTAATGTGAACGGGCAGAACATCATAACGAATCTCGGCTCCCTCGGGAGTTGGGACTAAGGATACCTTTTTTCGCCAATAGGGGGGTGCATACGCCGCGCATGTTTCCCACTCGGTACTTGTGCAGGTAGTACACCTATCCCGAACCCAATCGCTCGCTCATTAGGTCCCTCTCGCCTGCATGCCCCCTTGGCTTGCACTTGCGGGTTGGCCTCTTGAGAGAAATTCGTCTGTTGAAGACACTACCTCGACCGGGGCATGTGTTGGATCTACGATAGAAGCGGTACCAAGCCAGGCGCAAATTAACTACCCATAGAAGCCTATCATAAACTACGAGGCATATTTAATTTTCAAATCCATGTTTGTAATGTAGTTATGTGTAGCGAAATATGTGATTGTGTGTGACAAACTATCCTAGAAAACCAACGACCTTAAAAATTGCCCAAACATTCATAGACTAATTTGCCAAAGTGTTATACCGAAACACGTGTTCCGCAAACCCGAATGATCGCCACAAAATAAGCGACGTTCGGGATGGCCTGTAACGAATCCCACAAACGCTGTTACGCGTAAAGGACGTTATTAGGCAAGCACGCAAGCCGAAGTCGCATAAACAGAAGACAGAAAACGAGAACCAGCCAGGGACGAATTTTCAACGCCCCTGGCTGGGCGCCAGAATTTCTCACGCCCCTCGCTGGGCGCTGAAGTTGCTGCTTGGCCTTCTGGTCAGGCGCAGCAGCCTCGGTGCCCGCGCGAAAGGAAAATACGTAGCGCAAAAAATGTTCATAAAAAAGAATTGCTACGAGGGCATAAGAAAAGCGCTCGATTTCAAAAGCGACTCGCAAAAAATTAATAACTCTTTGTGTCGTTGTTAGGCCTCCTACGACGACAATACCCGGCACCAAAACCGAACGTGCTAATAACTATGAATGGCACACGGGCAAGTGTTTCGAAAATCCAAAGAATGACCAAAATAAAAAAAAAACCAAAAAGTGTACCGACAAAAGAAAAAGTGAAAAACCAATTTAGAGAGTCGAAGTCTAGACTAAATAATACTTGAAACTTTGGGAACCTAAAACTTTAGCTTATCTTATGCCTAGGACTGGTCCTGCCACTTGGTGCCGATCAGGGAATCAACGGTTAGTGCGTCTCGAAGATACATCGCCAACACCAGGTTTAGTAACTCCAAGCTCCATCCGTCGTCCCTCATTTCAAGGATCTCCGCTTCCCCAACCTCGATTCGCACCTTCAATCATGTCCATCGAAGATTTGCGAGACCAGATGGTCCAAATGACCCAACTTATGGGCCAACTGAAAATGGAAAATGAAGCTTTAGCGGCTGCGCAAGCTAAAAATGACCTCGATAACGAGAAGAGGATTGAAAAAATGGTCCTACAGCAAACCATGGGGCGCAAATTCTTCTCCCTCGATCCTGAACCTTTTCCTGGCAAATTACCAGAAAAGTTCGGTTCATCTGACTTACCAAAGTTCAAGGCCACGGACAACCCCCGTGATCATCTACTGAGCTTTGTGAATACCATGAACTTGAAAGGCGTGAACAAGTCCATGTACTTACCTGCCTTTCCTTTGTCCTTGGAACCTGTGCCGCTCAAATGGTACTATCACCAGGACCCTAAGCTCTTCCCCACTTGGGAAGACTTTGTCAATGTCTTCATCAAGCAATACTCGTCGAACATGGATTTCCAAGTCACCATGCGCGAGCTGGAAGTTCTCTTCCAAAAGAAAAATGAGGGTTTCACAACCTACTTTGCTAGATGGAGGGACCAGGCGGCCCAGCTAATCAATAGGCCTTCCGAAACAGAATTGGTCCAAAAATTCATTGACAACCTGGACCCGGCTTACAGACAACACCTTAGGTACCTGGGACTCGACACTTTCAAAAGAGTTTATGATGTGGGAATAAAGATCCAGGACGACCTCGCCAAAACCATACAGAGCAAACCCACATATAAGACCAACACCTATAATCGGGGTAACACATCCCAAGCCCAAGAAGTCCATGCTGTAGAAGAGATTCCCGCCCGAAGAAACCCTGCAAGATGGGTCCGAGACCGAAAGTTTGCCCCACTCGGGTCAACTTTGGTACAAGCCTTTGAAAGACTAACCAATCAAGGAAAGTTGAGACCTATAGGCCCCACCCGTGACCCTCCTGTCAAAAGCAAATATTGGGTCGAAGGTACTTACTGCAAATTCCATCAAGGAAATGGGCATGACACTGAAAACTGCTGGAGTCTAAAACATACGATCCAGGACATGATAGAGGATGAAGTGATACCTCTCCCTAACGTTGGCAAACCCAACAACAACAAGAGCCCACTCGGCTCTTGTCACATCTCTCTCGACCAACCAGAGAATTTCGACCCCACGGTGTATATTACACCTCAAGGTGCACCACTCGCTGTGGTCCCTATGGATCGAATCGAGAGGGAAGTGTGCGGTGTATGGAACGATGATGCTGAAGATATTTACCTATCTCAAGTCTCGGGCCAGGACTTCTTCACTGAAACTTGGCCCGGGTATGCTCTCTCTGACACCACCCCTCGGGAGCCCGAGGTCGACAACCTCACCCGATCCGGAAGAATATACCAACCGGATATTCACCCACCTCCTATGGATGACATCCCGGTTAGGCAAACTCCTGAGAATGGACGGCACGCCACCGTCACGGAAGTCATTGAAAATCCTCTCCTGAAACAACTAAAAAGAACCAAGGCTGAGATTACCATCTGGGATCTTATGTGTACTTCAAAGGAACATCGCGAAAAGCTTATTCGCTCACTTGACCTCATCTCAGTACCTACAGATATCACACCTGACTCATTGGTTAGCCATGTCACGAGAGATGCCGGAGAAAAGGCCATAGTTTTCACTGATAAAGACTTACCCAAAGAGGGGGGTGCTCACAATAAAGCCCTTTACCTAGTGGTTGGATGCAAAGGACAAAACATCCCCCTAGCGCTCGTAGATAATGGTTCGGCGGTTAATGTCTGCCCATTGCGAACCGCCCATTGCTTGGGGCTAGGAAGCGATGACTTCCAAACCTCCACGCAAGGGGTACGAGCTTATGATAACTCCCGAAGGCCTGTATTGGGGAAAATCAACCTTACCATACAAACCGGGCCTGTGGCACGCACCACGGAGTTTCAGATAATCGACATCAAACCCACTTTCAACCTCCTCTTGGGGCGACCTTGGCTCCATGACTTAGGAGGTGTGGCTTCTACCTTGCACCAAATGGTTAAACTTAACCATAACGGGGTAATACTAGAAATCCGCGCCCCTCCTCTCGACGTCAGTTGTACTATGGTTGGAACGGCTGAAGCTGCAGACGACCTTTATGGGTTTCAAATGGAAGAAACAATCCAGTTCATCGAAGATTACGATCCAGCATTCCTAGACCCGCATGCATCCTGAGTCATCCCTAGAATGCTGTTAGCTCAAGGCTATTTTCCAGGAACCCCTTTGGGCATAAGGAAGAAGGAACGCACATTCCATCATTTTCCCGACAAATCTACTCCCTTTGGCTTAGGTTATGAACCAACGGAGGAAGATATTGCTGACCGGCTATTTAGGCTACGCCTTAACAAAACCAAACAAACCACCCTCCTTCCCCCATATCAAAGGACCCTTAATGGGATGTTCATTCGGGAAGGAGAAGAACACCCATGCTGTGATTTCCCTGAACCCTTCGTTCAGGATGGCTTGCTAAAACCCGGATTTGAAATTTTCCATGACTGCCACACCTTGGATGAGGCACCCCACCTCACCAAGACTAAAGCAGCTGAAATATTGGACAACCAGGCTCTATGGACATCGTTTAACGAATCGAGGCCTATGGGGGACGAGACTTGTTAGGTTATGATACATATGACATTACATAGATCATGCGGAAACAACCATTAACCCAGGACAACATATTATTTACACATAATCATATAGCATAATTTAGATGCATACTCTTTGTTGCGTGCCCTCCCTAGCTGCGCCCGAACCGAACAAGAACAAGTCTTTAGGACTCCAAGTGTCGTCCCTCCGTAGATAGTCCACAGCACGTCCGGATCCGCCTTAAGATTGACCAACTAGAATCGCCCTTAAGGTACTAGAAAATTTCGGCACTTTTATGAGCAAGATGTGTGTTTTAATTTTCTCTCAAAAACTCACTTTTTGAATACTTTTAAACTTCTTATAAATTGTGAGCCCTAGCCTCATATTTATAGGGGTATGGAAAGGGAATCGAAATCCTATTCAGATACAAATTAATTAAACCTAGAATCCTACAAGAACTCTAATTTAATTAATTTATCAAATAGAATTAGGAATTTAATCATTAACCGAACTCTGCATGTTTTAGGAAACGTGCACGAACACAAACACTTGCACACACACGCACGGCATCCACGATGGGCCCCCATGCGTGCGCGCGAGCAGCAGCCCACGCAGCGCCCGCGCGCGCTGCGCGCTGCGCGTGCTGTGCGCGCTGCGCAGCCTGGTGGGCCTGGCCTTGCGCTGGGCCTGGCGTGGCTGTTTGTGCGGCGCGCTTGGCTTGCTGGGCGATGGCCTGGCTTCGTGCTGGCCCTCGTCCGGCAGGCCTTGTCCGATGCTTATTCGTACGATGCGCTTCCGATTAAATTTTCCGATTCCGGAATTCATTTCCGATACGAACAATATTTAATATTTCCGATTCCGGAATTAATTTCCGTTTCGAACAAATATTTAATATTTCCGTTTCCGGAATTATTTTCCGATTCCGGTAATATTTCCGATTCTGACAATATTTCCGTTTCCGGCAATATTTCCGATTCTGGCAATATTTCCATTTCCGATAATATTTTCCGATACGTACCATGTTTCCGTTTCCGGCAACATCTACGACTTGGATAATATTTATATTTCCGATACGATCCATATTTCTGTTTCCGGCAATATCATCGTTTCCGGAGTATTCATTTCTTGCCTGTGACGATCTTAGCTCCCACTGAAACCAAGATCCGTCGGTTCCGAATATTCATAGATGGAGTATTTAATGCCATTAAATACTTGATCCGTTTACGTACTATTTGTGTGACCCTACGGGTTCAGTCAAGAGTAAGCTGTGGATTAATATCATTAATTCCACTTGAACTGAAGCGGCCGCTAGCTAGGCATTCAGCTCACTTGATCTCACTGAATTATTAACTTGTTAATTAATACTGAACCGCATTTATTAGACTTAACATAGAATGCATACTTGGACCAAGGGCATTATTTCCTTCAGTCTCCCACTTGTCCTTAGGGACAAGTGTGCATTTCCTAATTCCTTTGTCGCTCGATGCTTGCTCTTGAACATAAGGTAAGAGTTGTCATCCTTATTACGTCCAGAGGTGTTCCTCGGTTTCAGAGTTCAACTGATCAAATAAACAGATAATCATAGCCTATGATTCATCCGAGCACGGCCATGCATTTCACAGTTTCTAGCTCTCCGAGTGGCCTTGTACAACTTTTAAGCATCTCATCCCGATTTATGGGAGGACAATCCCAATCTTGCGATCTTGAGATTAGACTTCGTTTGATAGGTGATTACCTGAGCGTTGCCTTTATAGCCTCCTTTTACGGTGCGACGGTTGGTCAATGTCAAAGCAACCAGTTCTCAAACAAGTAATCTCAAATCACTCAGGTATTGAGGATTTAGTGTCTAATAATTTAATGAAATTTACTCATGACAGATTTTCATCTCTTACAGTAAAGTTTCATAGGTCTTGTCCGATACTAGTCTTCCCAAAGTAAGTATCTATGCAAATGATTATGACATTGCCATGTCCACATAGTTCAAGAAACAGAACTACTAGTTATCTTGCATTCTAATCGTCTAACGTTTTCTATGCGTCCAATTTTATAGAAAACTCCGATTAGGGACCATTTTCAACCTTTGACATTCAAGTTCACTTGATAGACATTTCTTAGTCACAGGACTGGTCCTGACAGTCTATCTTGAATATATCGTCAAATTGAAGGGACTCATCATTTAATAAACCACAAATTAAATGGAAAAATGAATTCATTTCATTTATTGTGAATGATTAACCAATAATGTTTTACAAAGATTTAAACTCTAAAACTTTAAAACATTAAACAGAGATATCAAAGCCATTCTCCAATATGCTTGATTCCCATAGCTGCAGTGTGCGAGTTGTGCTTCGCCTGCGGCAGAGGTTTAGTTAATGGATCTGATATGTTGTCATCAGTTCCAATTTTGCTTATCTCGACTTCTTTTCTTTCAACGAACTCTCGTAGAAGGTGAAATCTACGAAGTACATGCTTGACTCTCTGGTGGTGTCTAGGATCTTTTGCCTGTGCAATAGCTCCGTTATTATCACAATACAGGGCTATTGGTCCTTTAATGGAGGGGACTACACCAAGTTCTCCTATGAACTTCCTTAGCCATATAGCTTCCTTTGCTGCTTCATGTGCAGCAATGTACTCCGCTTCAGTTGTAGAATCCGCAATGGTGCTTTGCTTAGCACTTTTCCAGCTTACTGCTCCTCTGTTGAGGCAGAAGACAAACCCAGACTGTGATCTAAAATCATCTTTGTCGGTTTGGAAACTTGCGTCCGTATAGCCTTTAACAATTAATTCATCATCTCCACCATAGACCAGGAAGTCATCTTTGTGCCTTTTCAGGTACTTCAGAATATTCTTGGCAGCAGTCCAATGCGCCTCTCCTGGGTCTGACTGGTATCTGCTCGTAGCACTGAGTGCGTACGCAACATCCGGGCGTGTACATATCATAGCATACATTATTAAACCAATCAATGATGCATATGGAATCCCATTCATTCGTCTACGCTCATCAAGTGTTTTTGGGCACTGAGTCTTGCTTAGAGTCATTCCATGAGACATGGGTAGGTAGCCTCGCTTGGAGTCCGCCATCTTGAACCTATCAAGCACCTTATTGATATAAGTGCTTTGACTAAGTCCAATCATCTTTTTAGATCTATCTCTGTAAATCTTGATGCCCAATATGTACTGTGCTTCTCCTAGATCCTTCATCGAAAAACATTTCCCAAGCCAATTCTTGACAGAGTTCAACATAGGAATGTCATTTCCGATAAGCAATATGTCGTCGACATATAATACTAGGAAAGCAATTTTGCTCCCACTAACCTTCTTGTATACACAAGATTCGTCCGCGTTCTTGATGAAACCAAAGTCACTGACTGCTTCATCAAAACGTATATTCCAGCTCCTGGATGCCTGCTTCAATCCGTAGATTGACTTCTTTAGCTTGCATACCTTTTTAGCATTCTTTGGATCCTCAAAACCTTCAGGCTGTGTCATAAACACAGTTTCTGTTAAAACGCCGTTTAAGAAAGCAGTTTTGACATCCATCTGCCATATTTCGTAATCGTAATATGCAGCGATTGCTAACATTATTCGAATAGACTTTAGCATTGCAACTGGTGAAAAGGTTTCATTGTAATCCACACCGTGGACTTGCCTGTAACCTTTTGTGACCAATCTAGCTTTGAAAACTTCAAGTTTCCCATCCTTGTCCTTTTTCAGTTTGAAAACCCATTTGCTTCCAATGGCTTGGTAGCCATCTGGCAAATCGACCAAATCCCATACTTGGTTTTCAGACATGGAGTCTAATTCAGATTGCATGGCTTCTTGCCACTGCTTGGAGCTAGGGCTCGTCATAGCTTGCTTGTAAGTCGCAGGTTCATCACTTTCAAGTAATAGAACGTCATAGCTCTCGTTCGTCAAAATACCTAAGTACCTTTCCGGTTGAGATCTATATCTTTGCGATCTACGCGGGGTAACATTTCTAGATTGACCATGATTCTCACCAGATTCTTCTAAAGATCTCTGAGTTTCATCCTGAATGTCATCTTGAGCATTCTCTAGAGTTTGTTGTTCGACTCGAATTTCTTCGAGGTCTACTTTTCTCCCACTTGTCATTTTGGAAATGTGATCTTTCTCCAAAAAGACACCATCTCGAGCAACAAACACTTTGTTCTCAGATGTATTGTAGAAGTAATACCCCTTTGTTTCCTTTGGATAGCCCACAAGGATACATTTGTCAGATTTTGGATGAAGTTTGTCTGAAATTAATCGTTTGACGTATACTTCACATCCCCAAATCTTAAGAAAAGACACATTTGGAGGCTTTCCAAACCATAATTCGTATGGAGTCTTTTCGACAGATTTAGACGGAGCTCTATTTATAGTGAGTGCAGCTGTATTTAGTGCATGTCCCCAAAATTCTAATGGAAGTTCGGCCTGACCCATCATTGACCTGACCATGTCTAGCAAGGTTATGTTCCTCCGTTCTGACACACCATTCCATTGTGGTGTTCCAGGAGGAGTCAATTCTGATAGAATTCCACATTCTTTCAGATGGTCATCAAATTCATAGCTCAGATATTCACCGCCTCTATCAGACCGCAGTGCCTTAATCTTCTCTACTTCACTCTGAAATTCCTTGAATTTGTCAAAGGATTCAGACTTATGCTTCATTAGGTAGACATAACCATACCTACTGAAGTCATCAGTGAAAGTGATAAAGTAGCTGAAACCACCTCTAGCATTTGTACTCATTGGTCCACATACATCTATATGGATTAAACCCAATAGTTCATTTGCTCTTTCTCCAACTTTAGAGAAAGGTTGCTTTGTCATTTTGTCAAGTAAACATGATTCGCATTTACCATAATCCTCTAAGTCAAATGGTTCTAGAATTCCTTCCTTTTGAAGTCTTTCTAAGCGTTTCAAGTTTATATGGCCTAATCGACAATGCCACAGATAGGTGAGATCTGAATCATCCTTTTTGGCCTTTTTGGTATTTATGTTATATACTTGTTTGTCGTGATCTAATAAATAAAGTCCATTGACTAATCTAGCAGATCCATAAAACATCTCTTTAAAATAAAACGAACAACTATTGTCTTTTATTAAAAAGGAAAATCCCTTAGCATCTAAGCAAGAAACTGAAATGATGTTTTTAGTAAGACTTGGAACATGGAAACATTCTTCCAGTTCCAAAACTAGCCCGGAGGGCAACGACAAATAGTAAGTTCCTACAGCTAATGCAGCAATCCGTGCTCCATTTCCCACTCGTAGGTCGACTTCACCCTTGCTTAACTTTCTACTTCTTCTTAGTCCCTGTGGATTGGAACATAAGTGTGAGCCACAACCAGTATCTAATACCCAAGAAGTTGAATTAGCAAGTATACAGTCTATAATGAAAATACCTGAAGATGGAACGACTGTTCCGTTCTTCTGATCTTCCTTTAGCTTCAAGCAATCTCTCTTCCAATGCCCCTTCTTCTTGCAGTAGAAGCATTCGGATTCAGAAGTGGGTTGACTGACCTTCCTCTTTGCAGATTTGGCGCCAGTTTGCTTAGTTGGGCTGGCCTTGTTGCCACCTTTCTTAGCATTCCTCTTCTTTCCAGATTTCTTGAACTTGCCCCCACGCACCATAAGCACATCCTGCTTATCACTTTTGAGCGTCTTTTCAGCGGTCTTCAGCATACCGTGAAGCTCAGTGAGCGTTTTGTCCAGACTATTCATACTGTAGTTCAGTTTGAACTGATCATACCTGCTATGAAGAGAATGGAGGATGGTGTCTATAGCCATTTCCTGAGAAAATTGCTGATTCAGCCGACTCATATTCTCAATGAGTCCAATCATTTTGAGAACATGTGGACTTACGGGCTCGCCTTTCTTAAGCTTGGTCTCAAGAATTTGCCTATGAGTCTCGAATCTTTCGACTCGAGCCAGATCTTGGAACATGTTCTTCAACTCACTGATGATTGTGAAAGCATCTGAGTTGATGAATGTTTTCTGCAGATCCGCACTCATGGTGGCGAGCATTAGACATTTCACATCCTTGTTGGCATCAATCCAACGATTGAGGGCTGCCTGAGTGACCCCGTCGCCTGCAGCTTCGGGCATCGCCTCATCCAGGACATACTCCTTTTCTTCCTGCATAAGAACTATTTGCAAGTTCCTTTGCCAGTCAAGGAAGTTTTTCCCGTTCAACTTCTCCTTTTCGAGAATTGATCGAATGTTGAATGAATTGTTGTTTGCCATATTAAAAACTACAATTGAAAAGAATAAACAAATAAATAACCATTCACAGTTTCTCTTAATAAACTTAAATTCTAGCATACATGCATAATTCAATGTTTATTAAGCATTTTATTCAAGTTATGTGTTCCGGCAGGTGTGAATAAAATGATTCCAAGATCCTAAAATCATTGAAGAACTAAGCACAGTTTGTCGACTTAATCCTAGAACATCTTAGGTAAGCAAAAGCCTTTTGCTAATAGTCTAGAAACTATTCTTGGTTGATAGGTACGTCTAAGAACTTATTAGGTAAACCTATCGAATTTGCCACGACATAAAAGGACTCCTTACTTATATCGTTGAGTTTCACCAAAACTAACATGTACTCACAATTATTTGTGTACCTTGCCCCTTTAGGACCAATAAGTAACACCTCGCTGAGCGAAAACTATTACTAGATTGATGTAAAGGATATCCAAGGAAGTGTATATTTTGGCATGGCACCTTTTAACTCAATTTTTAAGTTTGGAACTTAAGGCTCTTACTATGTTGGTTAGATTTTAAGTGAACTAAAATCCTTACACATGCAACATAATCAAGCTTTTGATCTCATGCATTTTAAGACATATTTAAAACAATAAATAACTTAAAACATGCATAAGATAAATGTGATCTAGTATGGCCCGACTTCATCTTGAAGCTTTGACTTCAAAGTCCGTCTTGAAAATCTCCGTGGGAGGCACCATTTTCTTCAAATAGGATAAGTTATAACTAATTACAACTATTTGATGGTACGCAGACCATATTTGAATTGAAAAATAACTTTGGTACTTTAGACCAATTACATTCAAATTAATGGTACGCAGACCATATTTTCTATCCTATTTGGGCCATACTAGTCACTTCATAACCTGCAAAACAGTACATATACAATATATATACCATTCACCCATTCATTATCATGAATGGCCCACATAGCTGGTTAGTAAAACACATTATGCATCATGTAAACATTTGCAGCAATTAATCAAGGGCACCAATAATCTACCAATTATTTAGTCCTTATTAATTCTAATCAAGTTGTTTTAACCTTAAGGATTTGTAGACCTAATCAAGAGTTTATGACTAAAAAGCGCTCCCACTTAAACCAATAAATTTATATGCTTTACTAATTTTAAACATAAAAATGTATTTCTAGTCCAACCGGAAACATACAAATTTAATTAAAATTTAAAGCTCATATCAATTTATAATTGAATCCAAAAGTTTAATTTAATTTCAGTCGTATTTAAATTAATTCATGATTTTAATTTTAGTAAAATAATTAGAATAAATAAAATTTATTATAATTACAATATTCAAAATTAAATTCCAAGAAAATAATTTAAATTATTAATTTTAAAATTAATTAAAATTACGTGAACTGAAATTTTCAAATTAAACATTCAAAACGATCTTTAATCGTAACGCAAACACCCTACGCGTTGTGCGCGCAGCCCATGCGCTCGTCGCATAGCTGCTGCATCCCCATCGCAAGCCTCCGCACGCATTGGTGCTCGCTGCGCGCGCCAGCGCTCATCGCACACGAGCTATCGCTCGCAGTGCGCGCGCGACATCGCTCGCTGGGCGCGCGACATCGCTCGCTGGGCGCGCGAGCCATCGCTCGCTGGGCGCGCGACATCGCTCGCTGGGCGGGCGACATTGCTCGCTGTGCGCGCGAGCAATGGTGGCTGTGCGCGCGAGTCCTCGCTCGTTGTGCGCGCGAGCAATGCTGGGCGCAGCGCTCGTGGCACGCGAGCTTGCGCTCGCTGCGCGCGAGGCTGCGCGCTCTTGTGCGAGGCAGCGCGCGTTGTGGCGCAGCTCGCTTGCTGCCCACACGCGACTGCCTTGGCTCGCCCTTCGCCCATGCCCATTCGTCCATTGCTCGTGGCACACGACACAAGGCAGGGCTGCTGCCTTGTGCTCGTGCACTACGCCCTTGCTCATTGCATTCGTGCCGCACGGGCGACGAGCTCCCTTGCTCGTCGTCGCATGCCCGCATTATACAACACCCCTTAAGGGTAACACGAAGCGTCCATTGCTTCGTGCGTGCAAGTTATATGAACGAATCGCATAAAAAATTTAAAATTTATAAAATTAATGACAAATTAATAAATATTATTAGTTTCATAATTTTAGGGCGAAAAATCGAAAATTTATTATTCAATTGATTTCCGATTTACATGGATTCAAGTCTAGGTCATAAAAATTTAAAATTTATCATAAATTTACAATTTTTATGGTGGTTTTTAATCATAGGTTTCTAATTAAATTACAATTAATTATGAAAATCAAATTAATTCTAAATTATTCTAATTTTCAACAAATTAATCATAATTACAAATTAGATTGCATAATTAACAAGACTAGGCATTCAAACTTGTTAAACATATGCAGTAGGTCAATCAAAAATTCAAGATTTATCAACAAGAATCGCAAATATTTAATTTAACATCTTAAATTTACGAAATTTTGCATTCGAAAAACTAAAACCTTCGAAAAGTCATAGTTAGGCTTCAAAATTTTAGAATGCCTTTTACATGCGGAATTGACACAAAAATCACTCAATTCGGATGAGTAACGAAGAAACTGCCGAAAAACTGCGTACGTATAATTAAATAAACGCAATTTGCAATTAATTAACAATTACGAAAATTAATCACCCCTTTTAATTCTTGCAAATTTGTAATATTTAACCATGTTCATGCAATTTAGATTATGAAAATAATAAGGGGCTCGTGATACCACTGTTAGGTTATGATACATATGACATTACATAGATCATGCGGAAACAACCATTAACCCAGGACAACATATTATTTACACATAATCATATAGCATAATTTAGATGCATACTCTTTGTTGCGTGCCCTCCCTAGCTGCGCCCGAACCGAACAAGAACAAGTCTTTAGGACTCCAAGTGTCGTCCCTCCGTAGATAGTCCACAGCACGTCCGGATCCGCCTTAAGATTGACCAACTAGAATCGCCCTTAAGGTACTAGAAAATTTCGGCACTTTTATGAGCAAGATGTGTGTTTTAATTTTCTCTCAAAAACTCACTTTTTGAATACTTTTAAACTTCTTATAAATTGTGAGCCCTAGCCTCATATTTATAGGGGTATGGAAAGGGAATCGAAATCCTATTCAGATACAAATTAATTAAACCTAGAATCCTACAAGAACTCTAATTTAATTAATTTATCAAATAGAATTAGGAATTTAATCATTAACCGAACTCTGCATGTTTTAGGAAACGTGCACGAACACAAACACTTGCACACACACGCACGGCAGCCACGATGGGCCCCCATGCGTGCGCGCGAGCAGCAGCCCACGCAGCGCCCGCGCGCGCTGCGCGCTGCGCGTGCTGTGCGCGCTGTGCGCGCTGCGCGCTGCGCGTGCTGTGCGCGCTGTGCGCGCTGCGCAGCCTGTTGGGCCTGGCCTTGCGCTGGGCCTGGCGTGGCTGTTTGTGCGGCGCGCTTGGCTTGCTGGGCGATGGCCTGGCTTCGTGCTGGGCCTCGTCCGGCAGGCCTTGTCCGATGCTTATTCGTACGATGCGCTTCCGATTAAATTTTCCGATTCCGGAATTCATTTCTGATACGAACAATATTTAATATTTCCGATTCCGGAATTAATTTCCGTTTCGAACAAATATTTAATATTTCCGTTTCCGGAATTATTTTCCGATTCCGGTAATATTTCCGATTCTGACAATATTTCCGTTTCCGGCAATATTTCCGATTCTGGCAATATTTCCATTTCCGATAATATTTTCCGATACGTACCATGTTTCCGTTTCCGGCAACATCTACGACTTGGATAATATTTATATTTCCGATACGATCCATATTTCCGTTTCCGGCAATATCATCGTTTCCGGAGTATTCATTTCTTGCCTGTGACGATCTTAGCTCCCACTGAAACCAAGATCCGTCGGTTCCGAATATTCATAGATGGAGTATTTAATGCCATTAAATACTTGATCCGTTTACGTACTATTTGTGTGACCCTACGGGTTCAGTCAAGAGTAAGCTGTGGATTAATATCATTAATTCCACTTGAACTGAAGCGGCCTCTAGCTAGGCATTCAGCTCACTTGATCTCACTGAATTATTAACTTGTTAATTAATACTGAACCGCATTTATTAGACTTAACATAGAATGCATACTTGGACCAAGGGCATTATTTCCTTCAAGACTGTGATGACTACCCTAGCTTTACAAGATGAAGGTTTCGATCCAACCCGGTTAATCTCTCCTGCATCAACACTAGAAGAGGTCGAGAACGGATGGGTGAAGACATATCAGTGGGTCAACGCAAAAGGAATGGAATTCAAGATGAGTACCGGTGAAGGACCGAAGTTTTATGAGACTAAACCCCAGGCTTGAGCCACATAGAGCACCATTAGTAAAAAGCGCCTAGTAGTTCTTTAGATTGATAGAAAAAAATAATAGAGACTTTAGATGGTCCTGAGGCCCTTTAGAATATGGGTCAGTTTTATTTCAGTGTGTTTTCCTTACTTTCCGAATCAATAAAGGCGTAATATTTCTCCTAAAATTTTTATTCTAACACTAAATAAACACCAAATGTACTTGCAAAATACAAAAATAAAGAGGCGGCCCACTCTAGGCCCAACAAACAAAGCCCACTCGGTTTTGAAATAGTGCCATGGGAACCAATTCCCGAAACCCACAAAATAAACCACACTATCCCATTCATATCCCCAAAACCTAAAAAGCCAACCAGTGTCATCATAAGAGCCAATCCATGCAACCCAAAATCAAAGGAAATCAAAAATTTAAAACAATGCAAATGTTACCAAAAAAAAAAAAACAGATTCATAAAACATAGATTCCATCATACCCTTCACTAACAACCCACCTCCAAAGCCTACACAAAGATCTTCATAACTTCCGCACCCTAACTCCATTTTCAAAACTGTTTCAAGTCACCAATAGAAAAAATTAATCCAGACAAAAGTGCATTTCACGCTAACAGTCAAAAAAGCCTCCAAAATAGCCTCAAAATTAACTTTAAATACGAAGCACAATATCAAGGCACAAAAAAGGGGGAATAGAAATAAACGCAAGAACATGTGAAGCAAAGCGTCAAAAATTGACCGCCCAAGTCATTTTCAGCGCCCAGGGCTGGGCGCCGAAATTTCTGACGCCCCAGCCTGGGCGTTGAAACTCTCTGCCTGCCAAAAGTTTTCTTTTTGAAAGTGCTCGTCATTTTATCCGCACACAACGGAAAAATAACGAACACTTGGGGGGTACAGTACGTATCCAAATAGGTTTACCAAGAATATAGCTATACAAATTAGTCGAATTTTACGCAACCTATGGCAAAAAAACGGCAGATGAAAATAATGATAAATACTTCACTCATTTGACCAATTAAGTAATATGTTTCCACTTCAGGACATATCTACCGAAATCCGGCATACTAGAACTTATTCTAAAGCTAGAACTACGCGCGACCTGATTCTGACAAGATACGTAGGCAATCCTTACCAAGGATTCGGTCCAAATTAAAAAAAAAAATATTCTTTGCAAAAAAAGTGTTAGACATATAAAATACATAAAAAAGAGGAGAAACAAAAATAAATGAAAACTAAAAATACGCCTTTATTAAAATATAATAAGAAGGAAAACAGAGTGCTAAAAATAAAAACAAACACGACTGAAATAAATAGAGGGCACCTACACCCTAGCAAGAACTACACTACTCTAGTTCTTCTGGATAATTAAATAAAGTCTTGTAGAGGGCAATATTCGTAGGATCCACTCCCACAGTCCTCTGCGCTACCCCAATGTCAATCTCCATAAGAACCGGCTCCTGGACACTAACTTCCAAAGATGCCAAGGCTTCAGAAACGTTCTCAGTTATAGCCCGCTCAGCCTTGAGGGCACATGCAATGATGGGAGAAGGATTATTATCATCAACTAGACTAGCCGCTGTTTCTACAGGCGGCTGAGCCTTCCTAACCCATACATTGTTCCGGCGACGATCTCCGCGAGAGCTTGCATTTCTTTTAACAACAGCAGGCCCCTTCATGTTAGGCATCTTTTTAGGCCTGAAACTGGAACGGGGAGGAACTTCCTTTTGCTTTCGATCAGGACGAGCTTTCACAGTCTTAACACTATAGGTACGAGGTTTGGCAGAATCAGGACCCTCATACTTAACACGAATACGAGGTATAAAAAGCTCAGCCGGCTCCCCATTACGAGCCTCGGTCCTCACATCTTTGTCATCGGAGCTCATCCACAACTTGTAGTTTTCAGAAAGACCCACAAAGCCATTTGTAGCTACGGCCCAACGCGGGAGACCATCATAATACTTGGCCCACGCTAGGACCCGTGTTTGTGAAAAGGCCGCTAACTTAGGTGGTACCGTATCAGAAAAGGGGATAGTCTGCCTTAAACCATATTGACGCATGACTCGGTAAGGAAAAATATAAATGGGACGAGATAGCCCCAACAAAGAAACATAAACCGATACATCAGACCCCCCTGTCATAGTAGTCAAACCCCACCATGGTACCACCCACTTAATAGAACAAATGCCATAAGTAAAAAAGGAGGTCCATTCGGCCTCGTCCTGGCCTTGGTGCAAGTATTTTCGGTTACCCAAAGCTATAGGGTGATAATGTTTAGGATCGGCAGGAGCTTCCAAAATTCTAAGCCGTTCCGCAAGCCAAATCTGCAAAAACAGGTACGATCGAATCAAAAGAATGAAAAGAAAGAAAAAACGGTTCCTGGGGCGCAGTTTCAACGCCCAGGACCAGGCGCCGAATATTCCAGCACCCAGCCCTGGGCGCTGAAACTCAGCCCCAGGCAAAAAGAAATATATGCAAAAAAAAACATACATGTGCGCAAGGAAAAGATCGATTACCTGCAGCAATAGGAGGCTCCCCTTAAAATATTCGGATTTGGCGCCCTACTTCAGTTCATTCGCACTCAGCAAAGTCTCAGCAACAACCAACGGCATAATAGAATAGCAACTTTCCATCTGGCTAATCAAGGGGATCAACCTTATGTCACCGAACTCACCATTATTATTCGACAGCAAATAATGATTCAACCAGCAAAATACAAGGGCTCGAATGTTCAATTTTTGTTCGGTCATATTCTTACTAGGCTTAAAGTGATGTTTTACAAGTTTCGCCAAGTTAACCTTATCATCTACAACAATTCCAGCAAACATGCTATCATCTAGCCCTAGGAAAGCCCTTATGGTTGTTTTACCCTCTTCAATAGTGCCAGGGGTAACAGGAGTAGCATTAGTAGGATAACCAAGGATCGCAGCAAATTCATCAGGCAAAGGACATATTTCATTGCCCCGAAAGGCAAAAACATGATGATCGGAGTCCCAAAAGCTTAGGGCAGCATGCAGAAAGTTATAATCAATATTAATTTGTTGTAAACCTAAAAGTGCCTCTAAGTGGTATTCTTTTAACAAAGCTTTTTCTGTGGGAGTAAGCGCCCGCAGCCAACGCCTAACAGTCCGTTGGAGTGAGAAAGTAGGGATCGACATGGCAAAAGCAGTGAATAATTAGAGCACAGCAAAAGGAGAGAAAGAATTTGAGAGTGGTGGAAAATAAGGACGTATCTAGCCCCCTATATAGCTGAACGCACCCAATGACATCCTGATCCCATTCGGAAACGTGTTAGGAAATCCGAAAATCAAATATTACCAGGAAAGGACTTTCAGCGCCCATGCCTGGGCGCCTAAATGTTTAACGCCTGAACTTGGGCGCTGAAAATGCAGCCCAAGGCCCAGATTTCACAAAACACGGAACATGAAAGGATTTAAGACCGTGTTGCTAAAACACGAGGCCCTATTGCAAGTAGGATCAAGCCCAAAACACCTTTAGCTCCCAAATAAGCAAGAAAAAAATAATAACATTAAAACTTGGTCGAAACTTAGACTCGTCTCAGAAAATGCTTATGTACACTTTCAAAAAAAGCAAGTTAAATATCATGGTCATTCTTCGAAACACCAAAAATATGTGTCGTCAAGTCATTGGTTTTCCAAATAAAAAATGTTTGTCTGTCAAAGGGTTAATCCGGGCCAAGCTAAAACCGGATGTCGCCTGAAAACTAAAGTCGCACTCCACGGCTTCGCTAAAGTAGCACACTACTATAGAAGGTCGCTCGCACATACGAGCATGACCCCAAACATGATTACAAGATGCGAAAAACAACCGACGAGCCCCAGTGCTTGGGGGCTCGCGAAAAAATAGACTCCAAACGAGCAGCGCGCGATCAAAATCACATTCCCAGACTGCGCCATACACTATATCATGTTCGGATATCTCAAAAAAGAACAACAATAGGTTCGACCTCATCGAAAGGACATCACTGACACTTGTGCACGGTCCTCTGATCAAAGACCAAGTCGAGCCGTAAAGACTAGCTCAAAATCACGAACACGGACGGTCGCAAGACAAAGATCTATCTGAACACGTTGTCAGCCCACGTTCAGGTTACAACTAAATTCGAGCACCCCTCGAAAGAATTCGCTCTTGCAAGAAGGAATAAAAAGAAATTCTCAAAAGAAATCACAAAGAGCCAAAGAAATAGGAACTTGCCCATCTTCAGTCGGCAAGATGGCGTCACAAACCGCACGAGTTCCCAAATCGAAAAGAAAACGAATTCAGGGACGTCCACCCTCAGCGGACAGTGCTCGCCCACCCTCAGCGGGCGGGGTCTGCGTCACTAGCCGCGCAGGTCCTCAGTTTTCGAAAAAATAAAGTCTTCAAAATTAAGACAGGCTCGCCATCTTCAGCCGCCGGGGTCTACGTCACAAACCGCGTAGGTCCTTATTTTCAAAAAAGCAAAACAAATTTTAAAATAGATTCGTCCACTTCTATTGGACGGGGTGTCCACCCTTAGCGGACAAGGTTCGCCATCTTTAGCCGGCGGGGCTACGCCACAAACCGCGTAGGTCCTTATTTTCAAATTTCAAAAAACAGATTCGTCCACTTTTATCGGACGGGGTGTCCACCCTTAGCGGACAGGCTCGCCATCTTTAGCCGGCGGGGTCTGCGCCATTAAACCGCGCAGGTCCTTAGTCGCTGCAGCGATAACTTTTGCTAGATTTTCCTTCGTTTTACGTCCTATAAAAACAAGGGTGCTGGATTTTCCTTCGTTTTACGTCCTATAAAAACAAGGGTGCTGGATTTTCCTTCGTTTTACGTCCTATAAAAACAAGGGGGTTTCTCGTTTAGCTAACCCTGAAAATGAGAATCTTCAAAAAAACATTTTTACTTCGTGATTGGGCTTGGCCAGGCCCAATTACACTTTATAGCTTTGATTTCGAAAACATCTGTAGTTACTCCCAATGACAAAGTGAGGGAGTTTCTACGCACCTTTAGATTCTTCCAATGACAAAGTGAGGAAGTTTCTATACTATCTGTTGACAAATCCCAATGACACGTGAGGGATATGTCGACACTTCAAGTGATGACCCTTAAGTCAAATGTTATCACTCGGGGGCTCGTGAGACCCTCGCAAAACAGGTCACAATACACCGTGGCTTGTGTGACGCACTCCGTCTAATACTTTGACCATCGTCTTACTCCAAGACTCAGTCAAAGTGGGGGCTAACTGTAGACACCTACTTTTGTCCCCATTCCCGCAAGGGAAAGGTTCGATGATGAAAACGTAAATCTCCACTTGACAACGCATCTCCTATGAAATAAACGAATCTCAATTCTCCTTTTCATTTCACCCGAAACCTGCTATTTATGGAAACCTGCTAAAAATAGTAACTGCCGTAAAAGGTAGCTTCTAAAAGTGGCAAATCATAAAAGATAGAAACCTGTCAGAATTAGGTGTTGCATTCAAACATAAATCCTAAATGAGATAGAAAACTGCGAGAATCCTATTCCTAATATGATTCGGAAATAAGAGTTACGTATTAATTGAAATCCTAACGAGCCTAGAGTTCGTAACGGGCCCGGATGCATTCCGTCACAAAATTGATACGCGCTAAAAGACTCGAATTAATCTCAAACTCTACGGATTTCAGGAATCCGAATCTGACTAAAGAAAACAGCCCAGACCCTATTTTCAACGCCTGGCTCTGGGCGCCGAAATCTTCGGCGCCCAGGCCTGGGCGCTGAAAATACCAGGGTACGTGTTTTTTCCTAATTCTTTGTGGATTAGAACTCTGCAATTCTATCTTTCCACGAACTCTTCCCTATAAATAGCCCCCTAAATTCGACGTGAAAGGACACACAACAACACATAATTATATTCTGAGTATTGACTCCAACCCTTAGCCTAAGCCTCTCGCTGCGAAATTGTTCACGCGTTCTGTCGTAATCGATCCATAAATCGAACAGAACATATCCTGTCCCATAATTGAGATTCGTTAAATAAAAAGGAGAAATAGCAAAGTCAAAGTGGTTAGTTTTCTGAGAACCGTGACGCACCTCTCAAGGGTGCGTCGTAATGTGTCCCTTTTGGATGATTTAACTGCTTTCCTCGCCCTTTTATGAACTGTTAAACTAACCTAATCTGATTGTTCTATCACGCCTAACAAATATGATATTTTTGGGAAATCGGATTATCATGATAGGTCCCTCAATGCTATTTAAATCAGATAATCACGATCGAATTAGTATTTTATGTTGCATATTGCTAAAATCAACTCAGAGTAGTCTAATAGTTAACACATGTCCCTTCAATTATTTATGCTGAGCTAGTAAGGATATCCTGCCTCTGGAGTTATCGATGAGCGAAGTACTCCTCTCGGTAGTTACAGTCCCCCGAACCCTCAATCTCTACCTTGCGGGTGTATGATGAGAGATCCCCACACCAGGGATCACAAGGGAACCTACGGCCGTCGTGGTCAAACATAATTGCACTCCCTTTATGTCACGATAACCGGGTTTTGTCAGTTTTTTTCATTGTCGTTAAAAACTGAATGGCGACTCCTATATTACTAGTCAATTGGGTGTATACTCACAGGGAATCCAATTACACTTGATTGAATAAAAAGAATCGTCACACCCACGAGGGACGAGGTCATGCATTAGCCTCGTGCTTTTTCGACCCCCTCACAGGATCATCAGTCCGTCGTACGTGTCGACAAAGGTTCAGTTAGCAGATATCTTCACCAAAGCGTTGGGGAAGGCGCAATTTGAGTTTTTTTTGAACAAGATGGGCATTCGAGATCTACATGCTCCACCTTGAGGGGGATGTTAAGATATGTTAAGATATTAGATATTATTCTGTGAATATTCTGTAGAGTCCTAACTATGGTATGTTACCTAATGTGTACCTAGGATTTAGGTAACTGAGTTGTACTATATATACGGGTGTGATTAATGAGAATGAGACGAGATTACACAATATTTGACAGGCTCATACTTTATTCAGGTTGATATTTGATATGTACATATACATCTTCAACAAATAACCTTCAATGGGGTTGTGTAATAATATTGGATAAAATAAACAACAATTTAACGAAAATTATGATTATATAAGTCTCGATAAATATGTTACCTTAACTAATTATTTGGTCTTTTTATTTATGCATATTTCATTTGGAGTATCAAATCAAAACTGTTTGGGAAGAGGAAGGGACCGTATGGTAGACAAACTACATATTTTTAATTGGGAACGGAAAGAGTTCACTTTGGAGTATAGACAATCAGCTTCTTTTTTTTATAGTATATTTTGGATTACTAACCAATAAAAGTTACTCCGTAGTAAAAAGCAAGTTTAGGTATAGTTTTATATATTTATTAATTGTTGTATTGCATGGGGAAGTTTAAGAGGCAATATATTGGAGTATATTGTTATAATCGAGTTTGCATGACAATTTCTACCATCCTTAATATATGTATTCCAGCTTTACCATTAAGAAACTAACCGCGGCATTAAAAGACCTACCCATCCCCCCCAGATTATCCCTCCACCACACTACAAGTCTACATGCAACATCCATGATAAGCACAAATAATACATTCATTATTCGACAATTAGTATAATCAAAGCTAAGTGATCGATTCAAGTAGCTAGATAAGATGAAGAAGTTAATGGAAATAAGGGTAGATAAAGGGTTTGATTTGGAGAAAGCGGTCTGTAATCATGGTTTTTTTATGACGCTCCCAAATCAATGGAGTCCATCTTCAAAGTTACTTCGACGTCCTTTACGACTTTCTGATGGCTACTCTTCGGTTATGGTCTCAATCTCATTTCACTTTTCATCGATTACATATTCACATATTCTTATTAGCACTGACACCAAAGTCGCCGACTCTGATCAGGATGTCATTAAGGTACTCTAATTCAATTCATAGTTACTATATAGCTAGCTTAAATTTAACTAATGAATGTAATTGTTAACAAGATATATATTTGTAAAATGTGAGTATATAGAAACAAGTTGTACGCATGCTGAGGTTGACAAACAAGGATGAAAATGATGTAAGGAAATTCCAGGAAGTGCATGCTGAAGCAAGAACTCATGGATTTGGTCGTCTTTTTCGCGCTCCTGATTTGTTTGAGGATATAATCAAGGCTCTTCTTCTTTGCAATATAACGTAATTAATTACAAATTAATTCCCAAGTATTATTATTTGTGTTTTCATTATTTTGTTCTTCACTAATTAGTACTCCTTAATTATATATATTAATATAGGTGGAAGAGAACACTGGAAATGTGTCAATATCTTTGTGAGCTTCAAGCTGAACTTGAGTCGGGTATGCATAAAGATTGTGCATCTGCTCCTACGATTAAACCCAGAAAAATAAACGACTTCTTTCGGAGCTGCAAAAAAACAACCTCCAAAGTAAATTTGAGAGCGCTAGGAAACTTCCCAAGTTCAAAAGAGTTGGCTGGTTTAAGTGAAGAATTTCTTAAAAAGCGTTGTAATCTTGGTTTTAGAGCAAAATACATAATTCAATTGGCTCAATTGGTGGAGAAGGGTCAATTAGATGTAGAGCTTGACAAATTAACTAGTTTTGATGATTATGATGATATTCGTATGAAGATGATGAAACTCAAAGGTATTGGTTCATTTGCAACAGCCAACATTTTAATGTGTATGGGAGACTATCGAAACATCCCTACAGATACTGAAACAATCAAGCATTTGCGTGAGGTCAGTTAAGCTCAGATTCATAATATATATTGTCACCTTTTATATTATATTATATTAATTAATATTAATATTAATCATATATTTAGGTACATGGTATGGAAGATTGCAAAGAAGCAACCCTGGAAAAGGATGTCAAACAAGTTTATGATCAATTTGCGCCTTACCAATGCCTTGCTTACTGGTAAGTGGTAAATTGCTACTCCTTTATATTTAGATTTTCTTGTACAATTAATATATGAATGTACTAATATGTTACTGTATATTTTTAATTTTTTCTCAATTACGTTACGTTACGTTACTTTACGTTGTAGGTATGAGAATATTGAATCTTATGAGAGGAAGCTGGGGACGAAACTAAGCAATTTGTCTCCTGCAAACTATCACACGGTATCAAGCAGCTACTTGGCCCCAAAAAATAACAAATGCATCACATCAAGAAAAAGAAAGAGGTCTTGCTCGTCACCATAATACAGCTTATTAGCTTGTGGCCTGCTTCATTCTTTGCTAAGAATATTATCAAACTTACTACAAATACTTTGTCAAGAATGTCTTTTTGTTGAATCATCACTTCAATAGGAATGATCTAGCTAGTGTTTTGCATTACTGTAATGTTGTATTTTGTTAATTATCTTAGACTAAAATTAGTTTCGGATTTTGCAACAGATTTCAAATCTGAATGCTAACTGCACAGAATAGTCCTAGTCCTGTTTTGGCGACAAAAAAACACTAATTCAATACCATCTGTTTTACAAAACCTTAAACTTTGTTTTGGGTTCAAACTTGCCATTTGACGACACTTTGCTCACTGACGACTGACCTTTTCCGGGCATCTTCAAACTCTTCCTCCGTTGGTTCTAAAGTACTTTGCCCCCCCCCATACTTCTCCACCAAAACAGGATTTGGTCCTTCAGTTGCTGAGATAGATCAGAATTTGCCTTCTTTGAATCATATTGGCCAGGCTTTGAAGTTTGAAGATCTCAGTAGCTCATAAAAACAATCTACATTCAATGTAATGGCAAACGAAATTACTTCTTTCTTCGCTTCAAAGGGCTCGTAGGTGGTTTAATTTCAGATACCAGTTACGTTAGCCCATTTCTCGTAGGATTTAAACTCCTGGACAGAAGTTTGCATGACAAGGTCCAAGTGAGAAAACTTAATAAATCACCCCACATATCCCAGCATTTAAATTTAAAATTTTCTTACGGTCTGAACATAACATTGAACGAAAGAGCCTAGAATACAAGACAAGAAAACATCAAGCTCGTGTGCCAATAGAGGAGGAAATGCATAAAAGGAAGGAAAAGTACCTTCCTATACGACCCTTGTACTTCTTGTAGAGGTTAATCAAATCGTTTTTCTCAGTATCAGATCCCCCGTAGTTTGCTTCAAACTTTTCAATATCAGCCACTGTGACCTGGAAGTGCACCACCAATCTCAGCTACTTGTGATGCAATGTTAATAAAGCTTACCTCTTTCTACATGGCTCTGAACAAGTTCTGCACTTTCTGAGCTAGATCACCGGTAAGATCCTACCCATCATGAAAAAGAAAACATATAGCAATCAAAACCAAACTAACCTATCCTATGTACTGATGACTTTGCATCTTGCAATCCGAAGAACATGAATAATGCTATTGAAACTCCAGGACAAAACCAAATGACATTTAGCTTCATCACTCAAGTGCATGGATATCTATAAGAAAGCACTAAGCATTTTATATCCTGTCTGACAAGGTGAATTTACATTACATTATCATTTGAATGCACATAGACATATTATTATCTTCCAAGTTCACTAGTTTTGTATCAACCTAAAAGAAATAAGTGCTTCAAGAACAACTCACATCCATCATCGACAACTCTGGTCTGATCATAAAGGGCTCTTTTTTTCCTCATCACCTTCTGCAGCTGTTGGAATTTCTCATTCGCTTCCTATAATAAGAGCAAGAAACACAGTCCATTCAAATTTTAATTTA
This sequence comes from Spinacia oleracea, assembly GCF_020520425.1. Classification (NCBI taxonomy): domain Eukaryota; kingdom Viridiplantae; phylum Streptophyta; class Magnoliopsida; order Caryophyllales; family Amaranthaceae; genus Spinacia; species Spinacia oleracea. Next base: position 125,918,126 of record NC_079491.1, read on the forward strand.
TGTAAAAAAAATCCAGCAGCACCTGAGAAATGCAGGTACTGACCTTATCACCGGAGTTCTTATCAGGATGGAGTCGCATTGCCAACTTGTGGTACGCGTTTCTAATTTCCTGTTGAGATGCAGTGCTTTCAACACCAAGAACCTACACATTTATGATTTTCAACCATCACAACCAATATCTTAAAAGACAAATAGGGGAGAGAATACACCACAAATCCGCTCAAACAACGAAATTGGACAAATATTTTTCAGATTTCACTGACCAGTTCAGGGATATGGTTAAAAATTGGCAACCAGTACCTGCCAGCCCATCTTCTTTGAATATATTCGCTGAACTATCTGTAGCACAACAAATGCTATCTTGTAAGATTTTTGTAAGTTAATGCAATTATCATAATAAATTAACCTACCGAGAAAGTTGAGGCTATGATCAGATATCAGTTCTCAACTACGAAAGGGTTTAGCAAAGTCGAACATCTAATTCATAGAAAAACCATCCATTCTAATAGTATTTTGCAAAACTGGTCAGGGATTAAACTTAGAATTGGCTTTCAACACCTTCCATCTCTGTAGATCATCATACAGAAATCTCTCAAAAACACGCACTTGCAGAAAGGCTTCTCGTTTCTCAAGTTTTATTATTATCAAGCTCAGGCCATAATGTTGTGAGCCAACAAAACTATAAGAAGCATATTCTAATTAATCATTGCACGATGATTGCAATAATTTAACTTAGTAATAATTGTAAGTTAATCAAAGAGTTGAGATTACCTGAGCAGAATTTTTTTAGGGAAAAGGAGTAACTATAAATACAAGCATTAACTGCGAAAGCCATTCAAAAATCAATTCTCTGAAATCAATTATAAAATTAGGGTTTCTAATCCAGGTTTGCCTTCCACTTCTCAATCAATCAGACAATCCGACATCATACATGGAATATCAAAACCCTAATATACCGAAAATGGTAAAATTACAGAACAATCCCGTATTCCCGTACTTCGTAAAGGCTCGTCTACGAGCAAGAACCCTCATCATCGTCCATCTTGGCGTCTTCTTGATGTTGTTCCTATTCGGCTGTTGATTCGTCGGAAACCCTAGAATTCTTTTTCATTGCCGTTTTTTTTTGGGTTATTGAAGAGATAGAAACGTCTGGAACTGAATAAAGAGGTTTTCTGAATCTATACTGGGTATATATTATTAAACTAGTATATTAAGGGCAAAATAGTAACTTTAGTTGGTATATTAAGGGTTAAATGGTAAGTTCATGTAATAAATTGAGTCTGGCCCACGAAAAATAAGGTTTATCTTTGACTTGTGTTGGAAGTAAAGCTTGAAAAAGAGGTCCGCCCGATCGGACGCGCGTTCAAAGAAAAAATGGGAGAGTAATACGCCCGATCGGGCGCCCAGCGGAGGGCGCCCGATCGGATGCGCGTTCAAAGAAAAAATGGGAGAGTAATTCGCCCGATCGGGCGGTGGGCGCCCGATCGGGCGGTGGATCGGGCGGATGCAAAAAGACGTCTTTTGGACGTTGGATTTGGTTCCTCGTACGTGATTCCTTTTGTATACAACCTTTTTGTTAATATTTTGAGTGACTTAATTGTTCCAATTATGTTGAGTTAAGTTGTTTGATGATCCTCTTGATTAAGGAGGTTATTAAACTATTCATAATCATACTTAAGTCTATTGATGATGGTCATTGGATTCCTTTGAATCCTTTGGCTTCCTTGGGTTGTTTTGATTCCTCCACTAAGTCATATGTAATCTCCCTTTTTCTGATTTTGATGAATGATTCTTTGTGGCTATTCTCCATGTCTATGGAGATAATTAAATCTCTCATGATTATGAGTGATTTTACTATTCTTTATGGTCATTGATCTCTTTAGATCTTTGGAATTCCTTTGGTGGTTGGTTTTCCTAAAACCTTATAGCTTCTTTCACTTCTTGATTGGAGTGCTATATATATGTTCTTTCATTCTTGTAAAACCAACAGAAGAAATGTTCATACTTGTCATCTATTTCTCTCCTCTCCTTTCCTTCTTTTGGGCATAAGTTTATGTGGCTCCATCTCATCACCCAAAAGTGTACTTGTGTGATGAGGGTCGTGTAAACCTTAGGGAACGAATCGGTGAATAAAATTGTGCACCCGGCCGGTTGCACCGAATCTCGTTTTCAAGGCAGTGGTTTGGTTACCACGGCGCAACGATTTCCTAAACATGTTCTTATTCTTATTCTAGTATTTTGCCTTGAAAACCCAATTATTACAACAACTTGTTAGTACCAAACCATGTTGTTTAGAACCAAACAAAAATGAAACCATGTTACCAAACTATGTTGTTTGGTATCTAATGAGAAAATACAACTACTTTTCTTGTACCAAAATATGTGGTTTGGTACTAAATAAAAATGCAGAATATTAGTATACCATTTCAATGGTATATCTAGTATAGATTAAGACTTCCTCCTGAAGAAATGAGTAAGTTTAACTTTTAATTTTATAGTGTAACGATACAAATGACGCAGAAGGATATATATATATATATATATATATATATATATATATATATATATATATATATATATATATATATATATATATATAGAAGTAAAGTTCTTCCCTCCCATTCCCTCTCCTGTACTCTTGTGTGAGCTGAGTCTGTGACCGTGTCCTAAATTCTTCCCTCCAATTCCCTTTCCTGTACTCTTGTGTGTAACTACCCTTTTATAAGTACCCCGAACAATTACTCGATCCGATATAGACCAAATCATAATTCATCCATAAATGATTATGACTCTAAATAGACCCAAATTGAAATTAATCCAACCCATACATTCACTTTAAAAAAAATAAATTTGATCCCCTTAAGCAAACCTACTGTAAAATCAAGATCAAATCATCAATATTAACAAATAACACAAAATTTTCATAATTCTTTTGTTTTATCTTAAAAGAATTTTGAAAGCGAAAAATACATAATCTCTATTGTATAAGTGAATAAAAGTAAGCAAACTACATACTGTACGAAACAACATTATGTATTAATTTTTTTCTTCTCCATATATTTTGCGTCAAAGAATTGTGTACAAACTACAAAACTGACTGCTACCAAATTTTATTTGCCCTCCTGATGATAAACTGACATGTAGATCAAACTCTTAGAGCGACATCATCTGTAATCCATCTGTGTACACCTCGAAAGCCTTCAATCCATCAACTATTACATAAAACTTCAAAAGACAACTAGGATAAATTCATGAATTCAAGCCATACATAAACACAACATCAGAAATGCAAATGCACCAGCATCACCCCCCCCCCCCCCCCCACCCAATCTGGCAACCAACCCATTTTCAAGTTCGGATTAGTTAGGGTCTATATTTTAGGCTTTGGATTACCTAATCTTTTAAATATCCACTTAAACAGACATTAAAACATATAGTCTTGCATTAACCATTTAGATAACAGAGAGATAATTATTTCTTGGGGAAACAAAGACTTGACAACAATATCAGGTCTGAACATAAGCAGCAGTAGTAACGGCAACAACAACAACAACAGAGCAACAATGTCAAAGAGATGGTCTATCACGCACACTGTAAACCACAGCAGCAGACAATCAATAACAGACGCAACAGCTACACGAACAAACACTCAACTATAAAAGTTTAAACGAAGTAAAAATAACAAAATTAAGCAACGAAATGGGCATCAAAATCAATTCCCTGCGGTATTCTGAATGAGTCAATGCACCTTAATTTTAGTCAAATTGAAATGAAAAGCACCTTTAATTTTAGTCAAATTGAAATATGGGTGAAATAAAAAAAACAAATTTGAGGTTTTTTGTAGAAGCCTTACAAGTTCCTTCTATATTTCCTTGCCATCTCTTCAGCCTCAGCAAATACTTTCTGGCCACAGTAAATGCATATATTAATATTTGTAAGTGATCTTATGTATGTCTGACAATTACTTGCTACAACACAGGATGCCAAGCACAAAAATGTGAAAACGGAGATGTTTATGCACATGTTTGTCCGATAAAAGAGGCCAGGCTTGTTTTCCAGGTCTGTGAGCTGAGATACTGCAAAACAAAACACAGAAGCCTGAACTCTCCAGCAGAAAACCTTTGACAAATAAAAATTCTTACCAAAATGGCAGTGATATCTCATTAATTTATTTACGACAAATGCATGGGATTTTTAATGATCCACGCAACAAACTTGGCAACAATTTCATAAAATAGTACATGTTACATCTAAGATAAGATATAATAATGAGGATTTAACTCAAATAAAAAACAACTACGAACTTGGCAACAATTTGATAAAATGTGTAATATGAACCCAAATAAAAAACATGCAATTAACCTCAAATACACGAATCACTGGTGAATAAAACTCCCAACTTCGATTTAATCAATAAATGTCAAGCAAAAGAGAAGTTCATCTCTCCTTCCCTGTCCACGTGTCGCTCCTAGAATAATTGTCTCCACTTTTTTAATTTATTATATTATTGAATTCATAAAAATTAATTATAGTAGAAATATAATACAAGTTAATTACGGAAAAAATATCCTGTGAATGTCAACTTAGTATAAAAATTTTATGAACTTACCATATAGTTCAATATCATATATTATTATCTTAATTAGAGAAAAGAAATAATTTACCATAATTCATACATTGTGAAGGAAATAATGCCCTTGATCCAAGTATGCATTTAATGCTAAGTCTAATAAATGCGGTTCAGTATTAATTAACAAGTTAATAATTCAGTGAGATCAAGTGAACTGAATGCCTAGCTAGAGGCTGCTTCAGTTCAAGTGGAATTAATAATATTAATCCACAACTTAATCTTGACTGAACCTGTAGGGTCACACAAATAGCACGTGAACCCCCTCAAAATAAAATAAAAAATAGCACATGAACGGATCAAGTATTTAAGTGAATATATTACTCATTAAGTACTCCATTTATGAACATTCGAAAACGACAGATCTCGGTTCTAGTGGGAGCTGAAATCGTCAAAAGGAAAAATAAAGAATACTCCGGAAATGATGATATTGCCGGAAACGGAAATATGGTTCATGACGGAAATATAAATATTATCCAAGTCGTAGATGTTGCCAGAAGCAGAAACATGGCTCGTATAGGAAAATATTATGGGAAATAGAAATATTGCCGGAATCGAAAATATTGCCGGAAACGGAAATATTACCGAAATCGGAAATATTATCGGAATCGGAAAATACTGTCGGAATCGGAAATAATAATGGAAACGTAAATATTTGTTCGAATGGGAAATAAATTCCTGAATCGGAAAACGAAACGGAAGCGCGACGTGCGAATGCTCGACGAACGAGCTTGCGAGACGCAAGGCCCAGCGCAAGCGCCAGGCCCAACGCCAAGCAAACCCCCGCGGAGCAAGCCACGCTTGGGCCGAGCAAGCAGCAGCGCCCAGCGCATGGGCCGCGTGCTGTTGCTGGACGCTAAGCACGTTTTGGGCCGAGCAAGCCAGCAGCGCCCAGCTCATGGGCCGCGTGCTGTTGCTGGACGCCAAGCACAACGCATCAACGTGGGCTTAGGCCACACGCTGCAAGGCCTTGGCCGGCCGATTGCTTGCAAGCTAAGCAAGCTTGTGTGCCAAGCCGGCAAGTAGTTTGGGCCACAAGTTATAGTCTTCCTAAGTCCACTAATATTAGACATTTAGGGTAAATCTGAAATACTTAGTATTTGATTGTACCTAGAATTCTAATATTATTAATTAACTAGAGTCCTAATAGATTTAGTTAATTGATTCCTAGTAGGATTGTAATTCCTTATTTCCACCCTATAAATATGTGGTTCATGATCACAATTTATAATTCAATTCCAACACATTAAATTTAAGGCAGAATTTAGTACTTGCCTATCACCATTGTGAGTTTTCCGAGTGCACATAATGAAGGAAATAATACCCTTGGTCCAAGTATGCATTTAATGTTAAGTCTAATAAATGCGGTTCAGTATTAATTAACAAGTTAATAATTCAGTGAGATCAAGTGAGCTGAATGCCTAGCTAGAGGCCGCTTCAGTTCAAGTGGAATTAATGATATTAATCCACAGCTTACTCTTGACTGAACCCGTAGGGTCACACAAATAGTACGTAAACGGATCAAGTATTTAATGGCATTAAATACTCCATCTATGGATATTCGGAATCAACGGATCTTGGTTTCAGTGGGAGCTAAGATCGTCAAAGGCAAGTAAATGACTACTCCGGAAACGATGATATTGCCGGAAACGGAAATATGGATCGTATCGGAAATATAAATATTATCCAAATCGTAGATGTTGCCGGAAACGGAAACATGGTACGTATCGGAAAATATTATCGGAAATGGAAACACTGTTGGAATCGGAAATATTGCCGGAAACGGAAATATTGTCAGAATCGGAAATATTATCGGAATCGGAAAATAATTCCGGAAACGAAAATATTAAATATTTGTTTGAAACGGAAATTAATTCCGGAATCGGAAATGTTAAATATTGTTCGTATCGGAAATGAATTCCGGAATCGGGAATTAAATCGAAAGCGTATCGTACGAATTAGCATCGGACGAGGCTTGCTAGACGAAGGCCCAACACGAAGCCATGCCGTCGCCCAGCAAGCCACACGCATTAACACACGCCAATTTGGTCAAGTAGGAATGGTTGTTTTTGGAATGCTTCCTTTCCAACTGTTCAGAATATGGTAGCTAGAGTTAAGCAAAATGTTAGAGATCGAATTTTGGTTGTTTTACCTAAACATGTATCTAGGAGAGATAGCTTGTGGTTTGCTACTCTGTAAGATAGCTTTCTGTTTCTAGCTCTTTGATGGAATGGTCCAACCTAGTTGGTTTGTTTCATCCTTGAGTTAGTTTAGGTTGTAAATCTGTTTTGAACTTAATATTATTCGATCTTGCTTGCCTAGCAAAAAAAAAAACACACGCCAAAGCCTCGCCAGGCCCAGCGCAAGGCCAGGCCTAGCAAGGCATGGCGCGCGCGCTCAGCGAATGGGCTGCGAGCATTGGACCAAGGCGCCGTGCAGCTCGCGTGGGCCGCGAGGCATGCGCACGGGCTGTGCGGTGCTCGTGCATGTGTGCGTGCTATACGAATCCTAAAGCTATCGGAATTCGTGCTATGATTAAATCCTAATCGTAAAAGATAAAATTAATTATTTAGAGTTCTAAAAGGATTCTAATTAGTTAATTAGTATTCTAACAGGATTCGAAATCCTTTTCCATGATTCTATAAATATATGCCTAGGGTCATAAATTTATACACGAGTTTTTCAACAAGTATTCATACAATAAAAGCTGTGATTTTGAGCAGAAAAATCAGTCACATTACTTGCCCATATTAGCCGAAAATAATAGTACCTTAAGGGCGATTCTAGTTGGTCAATCTTAAGGCGGATCCGGACGTGCTGTGGACTATCTACGGAGGGACGACACTTAGAGCCCTAAAGACTTGTTCTTGTTCGGTTCGGGCGCAGCTAGGGAGGGCACGCTACAAAGTGTATGCATCTGAATTATGCTAACTGATTATGTGTAAATAATATGTTTCCTGGCATTAAAGTTTTTCCGCATGATTTATGTTTTTCATATGTATCATAACCTAATAGTGGTATCACGAGCCTCTTATTATTTACATAATCTAAATTGCATGACATGGTTAAATTTTACAAATTTGCAAAGAATTAAAAGGGGTGATTAATTTTCGTAATTGTTAATTAATTGGAAATTGCGTTTATTTAATTATATGTACGCAGTTTTTCGGCAGTTTCTTCGTTACTCATCCAAATCGAGTGATTTTTGTGTCAATTTCGTATGTAAAAGACATTCTAAAATTTTGACAAAAGTATTATTTTTCGCCGAACCCAGAATTCCCAAATTCGAAGCCTAACTATGACTTTTTGGAGGTTTTAGTTTTTCGAATGCAAAAGTTTGTAATTTTAAGATGTTAAATTCAATATTTGCGATTCTTGTTGATAAATCTTGAATTTTTGATTGACCTACTATATATGTTTAACAATTTTGAATGCCTAGACTTGTTAAATATACAACCTAATTTGTAATTATGATTAATTTGTTGAAATTCGAATAATTTAGAATTGATTTGATTTTCATAATTAATTAATGATTTAATTAGGTATCCATGATTAGAAACCACCATAAAAATTGTTAATTTATGATAAATTTTTAATTTTTATGACCTAGATTTGAATCCATGTTAATCTGAAATTAATTGATTAATAAATTTTCGATTTTTCGCCCTAAAATTATGAAATTAATATGATTTATTAATTTGTCGATAATTTTAAATTAAAAATTTTAAATTTTTATGAAAAACACTCATAAACGTTGCACGCACAAAGCAAAGGAAGCTACGTGTTACCCTTAAGGGGTGTTGTATAGTTCGGGCACGCGACGACGAGCAAGGGAACTCGTCGCCCGTGCGGTACGAATGCAGCGAGCAACAAGCTAGGCGGCACGCAAGGCTCGCAGCCTAGGTGTGCATGCTGGGCGATGGGCGAGGGCAATGGGCAAGCACATGCGACGAGCAAGATGCGTGTGGGCAGCAATGTGCTACGCCACGACGCACCAGGCCCGCCAAGCCGTAGGCAGCCACGACACAACACGAAGCTGCGCGTAGCGTAGCCAACAAGGCTGCGTGTGTGCGTGGTAGAGGGGCAGTGTGCGTGTGGCTGTGCAAGCCGTGTGCAACGATCAATGGCACGGGGCATGGGGCCTCGTAGCTCGATGGGGTTTGGGCGCAAGCCCAAGTGCCTCGTCTTGCGACAATTGATACGTTTCGTTTTAATTTTAAAATTTCAGTTCGGAAATAATTTTAATTAACTTTAAAATTAATAATTTAAATTGTTTTCTCGGATTTTAATTTTGAATATTATAATTATTATAAATCTTAATTTATACTAATTATTTTACTAAAATTAAACCTTGAATTAATTTAAATTCGTTTAATTCAACTGAAAATAAAATAAATTAAATAAATGGATTCGATTTTAATTTTATACGAGCTTTAAATTTTAATTAAACTTGTATGTTTCCGGTTAGACTAGAAATACTTTTTTATGTTTAAAATTAGTAAAGCATATAAAGTTACTGGTTTGAGTGGGAGCATTTTTAGTCATAAACTCTTGATTAGGTTTACAAATCCTTTAAGGTTAAAACAACTTGATTAGAATTAATAAGGACTGAATAATTGGCAGATTATTGGTGCCCTTGATTAATTGCTGCAAATATTTATGTGATGCATAACAATGTGTTTTTACTAACCAGCTATGTGGGCCATTCATGATAATGAATGGGTGAATGGTATATATTGTATATGTACTGTTTTGCAGGTTATGAAGTGACTAGTATGGCCCAAATAGGATAGAAAATATGGTATGCGTACCATTAATTTGAATGTAATTGGTCTAATGCACCAAAGTTTGTTTTTCAATTCAAATATGGTATGCGTACCATCAAATGATTGTAATTAGTTTAATTATAGCTTATCCTATTTGAAGAAAATGGCGCCTCCCACGGTGAAATTCAAGACGAAGTTACCAATCCATTTTCAAGACGGACTTTGAAGTTGAAGCTTCAAGATGAAGTCGGTGAAGGAAATAATGCCCTTGGTCCAAGTATGCATATAATATTAAGTCTAATAAATGCGGTTCAATATTAATTAACAAGTTAATAATTCAGTGAGATCAAGTGAGTTGAATGCCTAGCTAGAGGCCGCTTCAGTTCAAGTGGAATTAATGATATTAATCCACAGCTTACTCTTGACTGAACCCGTAGGGTCACACAAATAGTACGTAAACGGATCAAGTATTTAATGGCATTAAATACTCCATATATGGATATTTGGAATCGACGGATCTTGCTTTCAGTGGGAGCTGAGATCGTCACAAGCAAGAAATGAATACTCCGGAAAAGATGATATTGCCGGAAACGGAAATATGGATCGTATCAGAAATATAAATATTATCCAAGTCGTAGATGTTGCCGGAAACGGAAACATGGTACGTATCGGAAAATATTGATGGAAATGGAAATATTGCCGGAATCGGAAATATTGCCGGAATTGGAAATATTGCCGGAAACGGAAATATTGTCTGAATCGGAAATATTATCGGAATCGGAAAATAATTCCGGAAACGGAAATATTAATTATTTGTTCGAAACGGAAATTAATTCCGGAATCGGAAATATTAAATATTGTTCGTATCGGAAATAAATTCCGGAATCAGGAATTTAATCGGAAGCGTATCGTACGAATTAGCATCGGACGAGGCCTGCCAGACGAAGGCCCAACACGAAGCCGGGCCACCGCCCAGCAAGCCAGCGCGTCACAACGCACCAGCCAAGGCTGCGCCAGGCCCACCGCAAGGCAGGCCCAGTGCGCGCCAAGGCTGCGGCAGCGTGTGGGCCTCGTGGCAATGGGCTGCGAGCTCGCGGGCTGCGCGCGCGCGCATGGCGCCCCTCGTGGGCTGCTGTGCGTGCGTGTGTGTGTTTGTGTGCTATACGAATCCTAAAGCTATCAGGTTTCGATATATGATTAAATTCCTAATCCTAAAAGGATAAAATAATTAAATAAGAGTTCTATTAGGATTCTAGTTTAATTAATTCGTATCCTAATAGGATTTCGGTTCCTTTTCCATACCTCTATAAATAGGTGCCTAGGGTCATAATTTATAGATACAATTGAAGTATTCTAAAGGTAAGATTTTGAAGAAAAATCAGCCATAGACTTGCACCATATTAGCCGAAATTCCTAAGCAACCTTAAGGGCGATTCTAGTTGGTCAAGCTTAATGCGGATCCGGACGTGCTGTGGACTATCTACGGAGGGACGACACTTGGAGTCCTAAAGACTTGTTCTTGTTCGGTTCGGGCGCAGCTAGGGAGGGCACGCACCAAAGTGTATGCATCTAAACTATGCTAAATGATTATGTGTAAATAATATGATTTCCTGGCTTTATGGTTTTTCCGCATGATTTATGTTTTGTCATATAAATCATAACCTAACAGTGGTATCACGAGCCTCTTATTATTTTCATAATCTAAATTGCATGAACATGGTTAAAAATTACAAATTTGCAAAGAATTAAAAGGGGTGATTAATTTTCGTAATTGTTAATTAATTGCAAATTGCGTTTATTTAATTATATGTACGCAGTTTTTCGGCAGTTTCTTCGTTACTCATCCAAATCGAGTGATTTTTGTGTCAATTCCGCATGTAAAAGGCATTCTAAAATTTTGACAAAACTAATATTTTTCGGCCGAACCCGGAATTCCCAAATTCGAAGCCTAACTATGACTTTTCGGAGGTTTCAGTTTTTCGAACGCAAAAGTTTGTAAATTTAAGATGTTATATTAAATATTTGCGATTCTTGTTGATAAATCTTGAATTTTTGATTGACCTACAGTATATGTTTAACAAGTTTGAATGCCTAGCCTTGTTAATTATACAACCTAATTTGTAATTATGATTAATTTGTTGAAATTCGAATAATTTAGAATTAATTTGATTTTCAGAATTAATTAATAATTTAATTAGGTACCAATGATTAAAAACCACCATAAAAATTGTTAATTTGTGTTAAATTTTAAATTTTTATGACCTAGATTTGAATCCATGTTAATCGGAAATTAATTAATTAATAAATTTTCGATTTTTCGCCCTAAAATTATGAAATTAATATGATTTATTAATTTGTCATTAATTTTGGAAATAAAAGTTTTAATTTTTATGCAATTCGCTCATAAAACTTGCACGCACAAAGCAATGGACGCTAAGTGTTACCCTTAAGGGGTGTTGAATAGTGCGGGCCTGCGACGTGAGCAAGGGAGCTCGTCGCCCATGCGGTACGAATGCAGCGAGCAAGGCGAGTAGCACGCGAGCACAAGGCAGCAGCCCTGCCTTGCGTCGAGTGCTGCCATGATGCATGGGCGGATGGGCGAAGAAGCAAGGCGCGCGCGCGGGCAGCGAGCAGTGCCTCGCAGCACGAGCGCTGCCTCGCCAAGCCTCGCCAAGCAACTGCTGCGCTACGAAGCAGCGAGCGATGCTGCGCGCAAGCGTGGCTCGACTTGCTGCGTTTGCGCGTGGCAGCTGCTCGAGCCTTGCCGTGCGATCACTCGTGAGGGGCGATGATGCCTCGAGGACTCGACGGGGCATGGACGCAAGCCCATGGCCTCGTCTTGACCCGATTGATGCGCTTTGAATTTAATTTTTAATTTTTAGTTCGGAAACGATTTTAATTAATTTTAAAAATTCGTAATTTAAATTGTTTTCTTGGAATTTAATTTTGAATATTATAATTATTATAAATTTTATTTATACTAATTATTTTACTAAAATTAAATCTTGAATTAATTTAAATTCGTTTAATTCAAACTGAAATAAATTAAATTAATGGATTCGATTACAAATTTATATGAGCTTTAAATTTTAATTAAATTTGTATGTTTCCGGTTAGACTAGAAATACATTTTTATGTTTAAAATTAGTAAAGCACATGAATTTATTGGTTTAAGTGGGAGCATTTTTAGTCATAAACTCTTGATTAGGTCTACAAATCCTTTAAGGTTAAACAACTTGATTAGAATTAATAAGGACTGAATAATTGGTAGATTATTGGTGCCCTTAATTAATTGCTGCAAATATTTATGTGATGCATAACGTGTTTTACTAACCAGCTATGTGGGCCATTCATGATAATGAATGGGTGAATGGTATATATTGTATATGTACTGTTTTGCAGGTTATGAAGTGACTAGTATGACCCAAATAGGATAGAAAATATGGTCTGCGTACCATTAATTTGAATGTAATTGGTCTAAAGTACCAAAATTGTTTTTCAATTCAAATATGGTCTGTGTACCATCAAATAGTTGTAATTAGTTTAATTATAGCTTATCCTATTTGAAGAAAATGGCGCCTCCCACGGTGAAATTCAAGACGAAGTTACCATTTTCGAGACGGACTTTGAAGTTGATGCTTCAAGATGAAGTCGGGCCATACTAGATCACATTTATCTTATGCATGTTTTAAGTTATTTATTGTTTTAAATATGTCTTAAATATTCATGAGATCAAAGCTTGATTATGTTGCATGATTAAGGATTTTAGTTCACTTAAAATCTAACCAACATAGTAAGAGCCTTAAGTTCCAAACTTAAAAATTGAGTTAAAAGGTGCCATGCCAAAATAAACACTTGCTTGGATATCCTTTACATCAATCTAGTAATAGTTTTCGCTCAGCGAGGTGTTACTTATTGGTCCTAAAGGGGTAAGGTACACAAATAATTGTGAGTACATGTTAGTTTTGGTGAAACTCAACGATATAAGCAAGGAGTCCTTTTATGTCGTGGCAAAATCGATAAGTTCTTAGACGTACCTATCAACCAAGAATAGTTTCTAGACTATTAGCAAAAGGCTTTTGCTTACCTAAAAGATTTTAGGATTGAGACTAAGTACATAATGTGCTTAATTCTTCAATGGATTTTAGGGTCTTGGAATCATTTTATTCACACCTGCCGGAACACATAACTTGAATAAAATGCTTAATGAACATTGAATTATGCATGTATGCTAGAATTTAAGTTTATTAAGAGAAACTGTGAATGGTTATTTATTTGTTTGTTCTTTTCAATTGTAGTTTTAATAATGGCAAACAACAATTCATTCAACATTCGATCAATTCTCGAAAAGGAGAAGTTGAGCGGGAAAAACTTCCTTGAGTGGCAAAGGAACTTGCAAATAGTTCTAATGTAGGAAGAAAAGGAGTATGTCATAGAAGAGGCGATGCCCGAAGCCGCAGGCGAAGGGGTCACTCAGGCAGCCCTCAATCGTTGGATTGATGCCATCAAGGATGTGAAATGTCTAATGCTTGCAACCATGAGTGCAGATCTACAGAAAACGTTCATCAACTCAGATGCTTTCACGATCATCAGTGAGTTAAAGAACATGTTCCAAGATCTGGCTCGAGTCGAAAGATTCGAGACTCATAGGCAAATTCTTGAGACCAAACTTAAGAAAGGCGAGCCCGTAAGTCCACATGTTCTCAAAATGATTGGACTCATTGAGAATATGAGTCGGCTGGATCAGCAATTCTCTCAGGAAATGGCTGTAGACACCATCCTCCATTCTCTTCATAGCGGGTATGATCAGTTCAAACTGAACTACAGTATGAATATTCTGGACAAAAAGCTCACTGAGCTTCACGGTATGCTAAAGACCGCTGAAAAGACGCTCAAAAGTGATAAGCAAGATGTGCTTATGGTGCGTGGGGGCAAGTTCAAGAAATCTGGAAAGAAGAGGAATGCTAAGAAAGGTGGAAACAAGGCCAACCAAACTAAGGAACCAGCTGGCGCCAAATCTGAAAAGAGGAAGGTCAGTCAACCCACTTCTGAATCTGAATGCTTCTACTGCAAGAAGAAGGGGCATTGGAAGAGAGATTTCTTGAAGCTAAAGGAAGATCAGAAGGACGGAACAGTCGTTCCATCTTCAGGTATTTTCGTTATAGACTGTATACTTGCTAATTCAACTTCTTGGGTATTAGATACAGGTTGTGCCTCACACTTATGTTCCAATCCACAAGGACTAAGAAGAAGTAGAAAGTTAAGCAAGGGTGAAGTCGACCTACGAGTGGGAAATGGAGCAAGGATTGCTGCATTAGCTGTAGGAACTTATTATTTGTCGTTGCCCTCTTGGCTAGTTTTGGAACTGGAAGAGTGTTTCCATGTTCCAAGTCTTATTAAAAACATCATTTCTATTTCTTGCTTAGATGCTAAGGGATTTTCCTTTTTAATAAAAGACAATAGTTGTTCGTTTTATTTTAAAGAGATGTTTTATGGATCTGCTAGATTAGTCAATGTACTTTATTTATTAGATCACGACAAACAAGTTTATAACATAACTACCAAAAAGGCCAAAAAGGATGATTCAGATCTCACCTATCTGTGGCATTGTCGATTAGGCCATATTAACTTGAAACGCATGGAAAGACTTCAAAAAGACGGAATTTTAGAACCATTTGACTTAGAGGATTATGGTAAGTGCGAATCATGTTTACTTGGCAACATGAAAAAGCAACCTTTCTCTAAAGTTGGAGAAAGAGAAACTGAACTATTGGGTTTAATCCATACAGATGTATGTGGACCAATGAGTACAAATGCTAGAGGTGGTTTCAGCTACTTTATCACTTTCACTGATGACTTCAGTAGATATGGTTATGTCTACCTAATGAAGCATAAGTCTGAATCCTTTGACAAATTCAAGGAATTTCATAATGAAGTAGAGAATCAATTAGGCAAGAAGATTAAAGCACTGCGGTCTGATAGAGGCGGTGAATATCTGAGCTATGAATTTGATGACCATCTGAAAGAATGTGGAATTCTATCAGAATTGACTCCTCCTGGAACACCACAATGGAACGGTGTGTCGGAAAAGAGGAACAGAACCTTGCTAGACATGGTTAGGTCAATGATGGGTCAGGCCGAACTTCCAATAGAATTTTGGGGACATGCACTAAATACAGCTGCACTCACTATAAATAGAGCTCCGTCTAAAGCTGTTGAAAAGACTCCATATGAGTTATGGTTTGGAAAGCCTCCAAATGTATCTTTTCTTAAGATTTGGGGATGTGAAGTATACGTCAAGCGATTAATTTCAGACAAACTTCATCCAAAATCTGACAAATGTATCCTTGTGGGCTATCCAAAGGAAACAAAGGGGTAT
This sequence comes from Spinacia oleracea, assembly GCF_020520425.1. Lineage (NCBI taxonomy): Eukaryota > Viridiplantae > Streptophyta > Magnoliopsida > Caryophyllales > Amaranthaceae > Spinacia > Spinacia oleracea. Next base: position 125,933,898 of record NC_079491.1, read on the forward strand.
TACTTCTACAATACATCTAAGAACAAGGTGTTTGTTGCTCGAGATGGTATCTTTTTCGGAAAAGAATCACATTTCCAAAATGACAAGTGGGAGAAAAGTAGACCTCGAAGAAATTCGAGTCTAACAACAAACTCTAGAGAATGCTCAAGATGACATTCAAGATGAAACTCAGAGATCTATAGAAATATCTGGTGAGGATCATGGTCAATCTAGAGATGTAACCCCGCGTAGATCGCAGAGATATAGATCTCAACCGGAAAGGTACTTAGGTATTTTGACAAACGAGAGCTATGACATTCTATTACTTGAAAGTGATGAACCTGCGACTTACAAACAAGCTATGACGAGCCCTAGCTCCAAGCAATGGCAAGAAGCCATGCAATCTGAATTAGACTCCATGTTAGAAAACCAAGTATGGGATTTGGTCGATTTGCCAGATGGCTACCAAGCCATTGGAAGCAAATGGGTTTTCAAACTAAAAAAGGACAAGGATGGGAAACTTGAAGTTTTCAAAGCTAGATTGGTTGCAAAAGGTTACAGGCAAGTCCACGGTGTGGATTACGATGAAACCTTTTCACCAGTTGCAATGCTAAAGTCTATTCAGATAATGTTAGCAATCGCTGCATATTACGATTACGAAATATGGCAGATGGATGTCAAAACCGCTTTCTTAGACGGCGTTTTAACATAAACTGTGTTTATGACACAACCTGAAGGTTTTGAGGATCCAAAGAATGCTAAAAAGGTATGCAAGCTAAAGAAATCAATCTACGGATTGAAGCAGGCATCTAGGAGCTGGAATATACATTTTGATGAAGCAGTCAGTGACTTTGGTTTCATCAAGAACGCAGACGAATCTTGTGTATACAAGAAGGTCAGTGGGAGCAAAATTGCTTTCATAGTATTATATGTCGATGACATATTACTTATCGGAAATGACATTCCCATGTTGAACTCTGTCAAGATTTGGCTTGGGAAATGTTTTTCGATGAAGGATCTAGGAGAAGCACAGTACATATTGGGCATCAAGATTACAGAGATAGATCTAAAAAGATGATTGGACTTAGTCAAAGCACTTATATCAATAAGGTGCTTGATAGGTTCAAGATGGCAGACTCCAAGCGAGGCTACCTACCATGTCTCATGGAATGACTCTAAGCAAGACTCAGTGCCCAAAAACACTTGATGAGCGTAGACGAATGAGTGGGATTCCATATGCATCATTGATTGGTTCAATAATGTATGCTATGATATGTACACGCCCGGATGTTGCGTACGCATTCAGTGCTACGAGCAGATACCAGTTAGACCCAGGAGAGGCACATTGAACTGCTGCCAAGAATATTCTGAAGTACCTGAAAAGGCACAAAGATGACTTCCTGGTCTATGGTGGAGATGATGAATTAATTCTTAGAGGCTATACGGACGCAAGTTTCCAAACCGACAAAGATGATTTCAGATCACAGTCTGGGTTTATCTTCTGCCTCAACGGAGGTGCAGTAAGTTGGAAAAGTGCTAAGCAAAGCACCATTGCGGATTCTACAACTGAAGCGGAGTACATTGCTGCACATGAAGCAGCAAAGGAAGCTATATGGCTAAGGAAGTTCATAGGTGAACTTGGTGTAGTCCCCTCCATTAAAGGACCAATAGCCCTGTATTGTGATAATAACGGAGCTATTGCACTGGCAAAGGAGCCTAGACACCACCAAAGAGTAAAGCATGTACTTCGTAGATTTCACCTTCTACGAGAGTTCGTTGAAAGAAAAGAAGTCGAGATAAGCAAGATTGGAACTGATGACAACATATCAGATCCATTGACTAAACCTCTGCCGCAGGCGAAGCACAACTCGCACACTGCAGCTATGGGAATCAAGCATATTGGAGAATGGCTTTGATGTCCTTATTTAATGTTTTAAAGTTTTAGAGTTTAATTCTTTGTAAAACATTATTGGTTAATCATTCACAATAAATGAATAGAATTCATTTTTCCATTTAATTTGTGGTTTATTAAATGATGAGTCCCTTCAATTTGACGATATATTAAGAAATGTCTATCAAGTGAACTTGAATGTCAAAGGTTGAAAATGGTCCCTGGTCGGAGTTTTCTATAAAATTGGACGCATAGAAAACATTAGACGACTAGAATGCAAGATGACTAGTAGTTCTGTTTCTTGAACTATGTGGACATAGCAATGTCATAATCATTTGCATAGATACTTACTTTGGGAAGACTAGTATCAGACAGACCTGTGAAACTTTACTGTAAGAGATAAAAATCTGTCATAAGTAAATTTCATTAAAATTATTAGACACTAAATCCTCAATACTTGAGTGATTTGAGATTACTTGTTTGAGAACTGGTTACTTTGACGTTGACCAACCGTCGCACCGTAAAAGGAGGCTATAAAGGCAACGCTCAGGTAATCACCTATCAAACGAAGTCTAATCTCAAGATCGCAAGATTGGGATTGTCCTCCCATAAATCGGGATGAGATGCTTAAAAGTTGTACAAGGCCACTCGGAGAGCTAGAAACTGTAAAATGCATGGCCGTGCTCGGATGAATCATAGGCTATGATTATCTGTTTATTTGATCAGTTGAACTCTGAAACCAAGAAACACCTCTGGACATAATAAGGATGACAACTCTTACCTTATGTTCAAGAGCAAGCATCAAGTGACAAAGGAATTAGGTAATGCCCACTTGTCCCTAAGGACAAGTGGGAGACTGAAGGAAATAATGCCCTTGGTCCAAGTATGCATATAATATTAAGTCTAATAAATGCGGTTCAGTATTAATTAACAAGTTAATAATTCAGTGAGATCAAGTGAGCTGAATGCCTAGCTAGATGCCGCTTCAGTTCAAGTGGAATTAATGATATTAATCCACACCTTACTCTTGACTGAACCCGTAGGGTCACACAAATAGTACGTAAACGGATCAAGTATTTAATGGCATTAAATACTCCATCTTTGGATATTCGGAATCGACGGATCTTGGTTTCAGTGGGAACTGAGATCGTCACAAGCAAGAAATGAATACTCCGGAAACGATGATATTGCCGGAAACGGAAATATGGATCGTATCAGAAATATAAATATTATCCAAGTCGTAGATGTTGCCGGAAACGGAAACATGGTACGTATCGGAAAATATTGATGGAAATGGAAATATTGTCGGAATCGGAAATTTTGCCGGAAACGGAAATATTGTCTGAATCGGAAATATTATCGGAATCGGAAAATAATTCCGGAAACGGAAATATTAAATATTTGTTCAAAACGAAAATTAATTCCGGAATCGGAAATATTAAATATTGTTCGTATCGGAAATAAATTCCGGAATCGGGAATTTAATCAGAAGCGTATCGTACGAATTAGCATCGGACGAGGCCTGCCAGACGAAGGCCCAGCACGAAGCCGGACCATCGCCCAGCAAGCCAGCGCGCCACAACGCACCAGCCAAGGCTGCGCCAGGCCCACCGCAAGGCAGGCCCAGCGCGCGCCAAGGTTGCGGCAGCGTGTGGGCCTCGTGGCAATGGGCTGCGAGCTCGCGGGCTGCGCGCGCGCGCATGGCGCCCCTCGTGGGCCGCTGTGCGTGCGTGTGTGTGTTTGTGTGCTATACGAATCCTAAAGCTATCAGGTTTCGATATATGATTATATTCCTAATTCTAAAAGGATAAAATAATTAAATAAGAGTTCTATTAGGATTCTAGTTTAATTAATTCGTATCCTAATAGGATTCCAGTTCCTTTTCCATACCTCTATAAATAGGTGCCTAGGGTCATAATTTATAGATACAATTGAAGTATTCTAAAGGTAAGATTTTGAAGAAAAATCAGCCATACACTTGCACCATATTAGCCGAAATTCCTAAGCAACCTTAAGGGCGATTCTAGTTGGTCAAGCTTAAGGCGGATCCGGACGTGCTGTGGACTATCTACGGAGGGACGAAACTTGGAGTCCTAAAGACTTGTTCTTGTTCGGTTCGGGCGCAGCTAGGGAGGGCACACAACAAAGTGTATGCATCTAAACCATGCTAAATGATTATGTGCAAATAATATGCTTTCCTGGCTTTATGGTTTTTCCGCATGATTTATGTTTCGTCATATGAATCATAACCTAACAGTCGGGCCATACTAGGTCACATTTATCTTATGCATGCTTTAAGTTATTTATTGCTTTTAAATATGTCTTAAATATGCATGAGATTGTGGCTTGATTATGTTGCATGATTAAGGATTTTAGTTCACTTAAAATCTAACCAACATAGTAAGAGCCTTAAGTTCCAAACTTAAAAATTGAGTTAAAAGGTGCCATGCCAAAATAACACTTACTTGGATAACCTTTACATCAATCTTAGTAATAGTTTTCCGCCATAGCGAGGTGTTACTTATTGATTCTAAAGGGGTAAGGTACACAAACAATTGTGAGTACATGTTAGGTTTGGTGAAACTCAACGATATAAGTAAGGAGTCCTTTTATGTCGTGGCAAAATCGATAGGTTTACCTAATAAGTTCTTAGACGTACCTATCAACCAAGAGTAGTTTCTAGACTATTAGCAAAAGGCTTTTGCTTACATAAAAGATTTTAGAATTGAGTCAAAATACATTATGTGCTTAATTCTTCAATGGTTTTTAGGGTCTTGGAATCATTTTATTCACACCTGTCGGAACACATAACTTGAAAAAAATGTTTAATGAAAATTAAATTATGCATGTATGCTAGAATTTAAGTTTATTAAGAGAAACTGTGAATGATTATTTATTTGTTTATTCTTTTTCAATTGTAGTTTTAACTATGGCAAACAACAATTCATTCAACATTGGATCAATTCTTGAAAAGGAGAAGATGAACGGGAAAAACTTCCTTGACTGGCAAAGGAACTTGCAAATAGTTCTTATTCAGGAAGAAAAGGAGTATGTCCTGGAAGAGGCGATGCCCGAAGCCGCGGGCGATGGGGTCACTCAGGCAGCCCTCAATCGTTGGATTGATGCCCACAAGGATGTGAAATGTCTAATGCTTGCAACCATGAGTGCAGATCTACAGAAAACGTTCATCAACTCAGATGCTTTCACGATCATCAGTGAGTTAAAGAACATGTTCCAAGATCTGGCTCGGGTCGAAAGATTCGAGACTCATAGGCAAATTCTTGAGACCAAGCTTAAGAAAGGTGAGCCCGTAAGTCCACAGGTTCTCAAAATGATTGGACTCATTGAGAATATGAGTCGGCTGGATCAACAATTCTCTCAGGAAATGGCTGTAGACACCATCCTCCATTCTCTTCAAGCGGGTATGATCAGTTCAAGCTGAACTACAGTATGAATAGTCTGGATAAAAAGCTCACTGAGCTTCACGGTATGCTGAAGACCGCTGAAAAGACGCTCAAAAGTGATAAGCAAGATGTGCTTATGGTGCGTGGGGGCAAGTTCAAGAAATCTGGAAAGAAGAGGAATGCTAAGAAAGGTGGCAACAAGGCCAGCCAGACTAAGCAGCCAGGCGACACCAAATCTGAAAAGAAAAAGGTGTGCCAACCCACTTCTGAATCTGAATGCTTCTATTGCAAGAAGAAGGGGCATTGTAAGAGAGATTGCTTGAAGCTAAAGGAAGATCAGAAGAACGGAACAGTCGTTCCATCTTCAGGTATTTTCGTTATAGACTGTATACTTGCTAATTCTACTTCTTGGGTATTAGATACAGGTTGTGGCTCACACTTATGTTCTAATTCATAGGGACTAAGAAGAAGTAGAAGGTTAAGCAAGGGTGAAGTCGACCTACGAGTGGGAAATGGAGCAAGGATTGCTACATTAGCTGTAGGAACTTATTATTTATCGTTGTCCTCTGGGCTAGTTTTGGAACTGGAAGACTGTATCCATGTTCCAAGTCTTACTAAAAACATCATTTCTGTTTCTTGCTTAGATGCTAAGGGATTTTCCTTTTTAATAAAAGACAATAGTTGTTCGTTTTATTTTAAAGGGATGTTTTATAGATCTGCTAGATTAGTCAATGTACTTTATTTATTAGATCACGACAAACAAGTTTATAACATAAATACCAAAAAGGCCAAAAAGGATGATTCAGATCTCACCTATCTGTGGCATTGTCGATTAGGCCATATTAACTTGAAACGCATAGAAAGACTTCAAAAGGAAGGAATTCTAGAACCATTTGACTTAGAGGATTATGGTAAGTGCGAATCATGTTTACTTGGGAAAATGACAAAGCAACCTTTCTCTAAAGTTGGAAAAAGAGCAACTGAACTATTGGGTTTAATCCATACAGATGTATGTGGACCAATGAGTACAAATGCTAGAGGTGGTTTCAGCTACTTTATCACTTTCACTGATGACTTCAGTAGATATGGTTATGTCTACCTAATGAAGCATAAGTCTGAATCCTTTGACAAATTCAAGGAATTTCAGAGTGAAGTAGAGAATCAATTAGGCAAGAAGATTAAGGCACTGCGGTCTGATAGAGGCGGTGAATATCTAAGCTATGAATTTGATGACCATCTGAAAGATTGTGGAAATCTATCAGAATTGACTCCTCCTGGAACACCACAATTGGAACGGTGTATCTGAACGGAGGAACAGAACCTTGCTAGACATGGTTAGATCAATGATGGGTCAGGCCGAACTTCCAATAGAATTTTGGGGACATGCACTAAATACAGCTGCACTCACTATAAATAGAGCTCCGTCTAAAGCTGTTGAAAAGACTCCATATGAGTTATGTTTTGGAAAGCCTCCAAAAGTGTCTTTTCTTAAGATTTGGGGATGTGAAGTATACGTCAAACGATTAATTTTAGACAAACTTCATCCAAAATCTGACAAATGTATCCTTGTGGGCTATCCAAAGGAAACAAAGGGGTATTACTTCTACAATACATCTGAGAACAAGGTGTTTGTTGCTCGAGATGGTATCTTTTTGGAAAAGGATCACATTTCCAAAATGACAAGTGGGAGAAAAGTAGACCTCGAAGAAATTCGAGTCGAACAACAAACTCTAGAGAATGCTCAAAACGACATTCAGGATGAAACTCAGAGATCTTTAGAAGAATATGGTGAGAATCAATGACTATCTAGAGATGTAACCCCGCGTAGATCGCAAAGATATAGATCTCAACCGGAAAGGTACTTAGGTATTTTGACGAACGGGAGCTATGACGTTCTATTATTGAAAGTGATGAACCTGCGACTTACAAAAAAGATATGACGATCCCTATCTCCAAGCAATGGCAAGAAGCCATGCAATCTGAATTAGACTCCATGTCAGAAAACCAAGTGTGGGATTTGGTCGATTTTCCAGATGGCTACCAAGCCATTGGAAGCAAATGGGTTTTCAAACTGAAAAAGGAAAAGGATGGGAAACTAGAAGTTTTCAAAGCTAGATTGGTTGCAAAAGGTTACAGGCAAGTCCATGGTGTGGATTACGATGAAACCTTTTCACCAGTTGCAATGCTAAAGTCTATTCGGATAATGTTAGCAATCGTTGCATATTACGATTACGAAATATGGCAGATGGATGTCAAAACCGCTTTCTTAAACGGCGTTTTAACAGAAACTGTGTTTATGACACAGCCTGAGGGTTTTGAGGATCCAAAGAATGCTAAAAAGGTATGCAAGTTTAAGAAATCAATCTACGGATTGAAGCAGGCATCCAGGAGCTGGAATATACGTTTTGATGAAGCAGTCAGTGACTTTGGTTTTATCAAGAACGCAGACGAATCTTGTGTATACAAGAAGGTCAGTGGGAGCAAAATTTCTTTTCTAGTATTATATGTCGACGACATATTACTTATCGGAAATGACATTCCTATGTTGAACTCTATCAAGATTTGGCTTGGGAAATGTTTTTCGATGAAGGATCTAGGAGAAGCACAGTACATACTGGGCATCAAGATCTACAGAGATAGATCTAAAAAGATGATTGGACTTAGTCAGAGCACTTATATGAATAAGGTGCATGAAAGGTTCAAGATGGCATACTTTAAGCGAGGCTACCTACCCATGTCTCATGGAATGACTCTAAGCAAGACTCAGTGCCCAAAAACACTTGATGAGCGTAGACGAATGAGTGGGATTCCATATGCATCATTGATTGGTTCAATAATGTATGCTATGATATGTACACGCCCGGATGTTGCGTACGCACTCAGTGCTACGAGCAGATACCAGTCAGACCCAGGAGAGGCACATTGGACTGCTGCCAAGAATATTCTGAAGTACCTGAAAAGGCACAAAGATGACTTCCTGGTCTATGGTGGAGATAATGAATTAATTGTTAAAGGCTATACGGACGCAAGTTTCCAAACCGACAAAGATGATTTCAGATCATAGTCTGGGTTTGTCTTCTGCCTCAACGGAGGTGCAGTAAGCTGGAAAAGTGCTAAGCAAAGCACCATTGCGGATTCTACAACTGAAGCGGAGTACATTGCTGCACATGAAGCAGCAAAGGAAGCTATATGGCTAAGGAAGTTCATAGGTGAACTTGGTGTAGTCCCCTCCAATAAAGGACCAATAGCCCTGTATTGTGATAATAACGGAGCTATTGCGCAGACAAAGGAGCCTAGACACCACCAAAGAGTCAAGCATGTACTTCGTAGATTTCACCTTCTACGAGAGTTCGTTGAAAGAAAAGAAGTCGAGATAAGCAAGATTGGAACTGATGACAACATCTCAGATCCATTGACTAAACCTCTGCCGCAGGCGAAGCACAACTCGCACACTACAGCTATGGGAATCAAGCATATTGGAGAATGGCTTTGATGTCCTTATTTAATGTTTTAAAGTTTTGGAGTTTAATACTTTGTAAAACATTATTGGTTAATCATTCACAATAAATGAATAGAATTCATTTTTCCATTTAATTTGTGGTTTATTAAATGATGAGTCCCTTCAATTTGACGAAATATTCAAGATAGACTGTCAAGACCAGTCCTGTGACTAAGAAATGTCTATCAAGTGAACTTGAATGTCAAAAGTTGAAAATGGTCCCTAGTCGTAGTTTTCTATAAAGATGGACGCATAGAAAACGTTAGACGACTAGAATGCAAGATGACTAGTAGTTCTGTTTCTTGAACTATGTGGACATGGCAATGTCATAATCATTTGCATAGATACTTACTTTTGGAAGACTAGTATCGGACAGACCTATGAAACTTTACTGTAAGAGATGAAAATCTGTCATAAGTAAATTTCATTAAAATTATTAGACACTAATCCTCAATACCTGAGTGATTTGAGATTACTTGTTTGAGAACTGCTTACTTTGACGTTGTCAACCGTCGCACTGTAAAAGGAGGCTATAAAGGCAACGCTCAGGTAATCACCTATCAAACGGAGTCAAATCTCAAGATCGCAAGTAATCACCTATCAAACGGATTCTAATCTCTAGTGAGATGAATGCCTAGCTAGAGGCCGCTTCAGTTCAAGTGGAATTAATGATATTAATCCACAGCTTACTCTTGACTGAACCCGTAGGGTCACACAAATAGTACGTAAACGGATCAAGTATTTAATGGCATTAAATACTCCATCTATGGATATTCGGAATCGACGGATCTTGGTTTCAGTGGGAGCTAAGATCGTCAAAGGCAAGTAAAAGAATACCCCGGAAACGATGATATTGCCGGAAACGGAAATATGGATCGTATCGGAAATATAAATATTATCCAAATCGTAGATGTTGCCGGAAACGGAAACATGGTACGTATCGGAAAATATTATCGGAAATGGAAGTATTGCCGGAATCGGAAATATTGTTGGAAACGGAAATATTTTCAGAATCGGAAATATTATCGGAATCGGAAAATAATTCCGGAAACGGAAATATTAAATATTTGTTCGAAACGGAAATTAATTCCGGAATCGGAAATGTTAAATATTGTTCGTATCGGAAATGAATTCCGGAATCGGGAATTAAATCGGAAGCGTATCGTACGAATTAGCATCGGACGAGGCTTGCTAGATGAAGGCCCAGCACGAAGCCAGGCCGCCGCCCAGCAAGCCACACGCATCAACACACGCCAAAGCCTCGCCAGGTCCAGCGCAAGGCCAGGCCCAGCAAGGCATGGCGCGCGCGCTCAGCGAATGGGCTGCGAGCTTTGGGCCAAGGCGCCGTGTAGCTCGCGTGGGCCGCGAGGCATGCGCACGGGCTGTGCGGTGCTCGTGCTTGTGCTCGTGTGCGTGCTATACGATTCCTAAAGCTATCGGAATTCGTGCTATGATTAAATCCTAATCGTAAAAGATAAAATTAATTATTTAGATTTCTGAAAGGATTCTAATTAATTAATTAGTATTCTAACAGGATTCGAAATCCTTTTCCATGGTTCTATAAATATATGCCTAGGGTCATAAATTTATACACGAGTTTTTCAACAAGTATTCATACAATAAAAGTTGTGATTTTGAGCAGAAAAATCAGTCACATTACTTGCCCATATTAGCCTAAAATAATAGTACCTTAAGGGCGATTCTTGTTGGTCAATCTTAAGGCGGATCCGGACGTGCTGTGGACTATCTACGGAGGGACGACACTTTGGAGTCCTAAAGACTTGTTCTTGTTCGGTTCGGGCGCAGCTAGGGAGGGCACGCTACAAAGTGTATTCATCTGAATTATGCTAACTGATTATGTGTAAATAATATGTTTCCTGGCATTAAGGTTTTTCCGCATGATTTATGTTTTTCATATGTATCATAACCTAACACATAAAACCTTAGAGAATATTCTAGTTGGTTGAATCTAAGGCGGATCCGAACGTGCTGTGGACTATCTATGGAGGGGCGACATTTGGAGTCCTGTACTTGTTCTTGTTCGGTTCGAGAGCAGCTAGGGAAGGCACGCATCACATTGTATGTATACTAATTATGTTAATTGACTATGTGGAAATTAATTTGGATTCCTAGCTTTATGGTTTTTCCACATGAATTATGTTGTTTATATTATTCATAACCTAACAGTGGTATCACGAGCCTCTAATTAATTTCATAATCAATTATAGTTAACATGGATTAAATTTTATAAATTTGCAATGAATTAAAGGGGTGATTAATTTCGTGTATGTAATTAATTGCAAGTTCCTGCGATTATTTGATTATATGTTCGCAGGATTTTTTGGCAGTTTTGTCAATAATGGTCGGAATCTTATGTTTTTATAGTGAACTTCGCATGTAAACAACGTTTTAAAATTTTGACAAAAACCAATGAATTGACGCCTTACCCAGAATTCCCAAATTCGAAGCCTAACTATGACTTTTCGGAGGTTTTAGTTTTCGAATGCAAAATCTGTAAATTTTATGATGTTAAATTAAATATTTGCGAATCTTGTATGTAAATCTTGAATCTTTGATTGACCTACTGTATATGTTTAACAATTTTAAAGCCTTATGTTGTTAATTATACAACCTAATTTGTAATTGAAATTAATTTGTTGAATGTCAAATAATTTAGAATTTGATTTGAATTTCATAATTAATTGATAATTTGATTAGGATCCTATGATTAAAAACCACCATAAAATTTGTTAATATTGAAAAGTTTTAAAATTTTATGACCTAGATTTTAATCCCTAAGAATATAATTAATCGGAAATTAATTTGAATAATAAATTTTTGATTTTTCTCCTAAATTTAGTGAAATTAATATGGATTATTAATTTGTCGTTAAATTTAAAATATAAAAGTTTTTAATTTTTATAAAACGATCACAAATCTTGCACGCACGAAGGAATGGAAGCTAAGTGTTACCCTTAAGGGGTGTTGCATAGTGCGGGCATGCGACGACGAGCAAGGGAGCTCGTTGCCCATGCGGTACGAAGAAATGAGCAAGCACGAGCATGCGCGGAAGGCACGGGCCTGTGCCATGTGTGCTGTACGGGTGATCGAGAAAGGCAAAGATGCATCGTAGCGCAAGGCACGAGGCAAGGCAGCACCACAACGAGCAAGGGAGCTCGCGTGCCGCTGCGCAAGCCCCTGCCCAGCGCGCAAGCAGCAAGCACAACAATGGGCTAGTGCGTTGCTGTGGTGCGTCACTCGGCCAACAACAAAGCAGGCCATGGGCGCTGCCTTGTGTACGCGGCCCATGGGCGCTGCGGCGTGGCTGCTTGGGCGAGACGTGGGCTTCGGCCTACGGCCTTGCCTTGGCACTTTGGCAGTTTTGTTTATGTTTCGGTTGAAAACGATTTTTATTAAATTTAATTTCGTAATTTATTTTTTCTCTGAATTTCATTTTGATTAAATTAATTATTATATATTATTTTATACTAATTATTTTAATAAAATTAAAACCTTGATATAATTTAATTAATTAATTTTAATCAACTGAAAATAAAATTAAGGGTTAAATATTATTTTATGTGAGCTTTAAATTTTAATTAAATTTGTAAGTTTCCGGTTGGACTAGGAAATACAATTTTATGTTTAAAATTTGTAAAGCATGCAAATTCTTGGTTTTAGTGGGAGATTTTAGTCATTAAACTCTTGATTAGGTCTACATTCCTTTAAGGTTAAAACAACTCGATTAGAACTAATCAGGTTGAATAATTTGTAGATTGTTGGAACCTTTAATTAATTGCTGCAAATGTTTATGTGATGTTGTGAGGGGGTCGAAATAGCACGAGGCTAATGCGTGACCTCGTCCCTCGTGGGCGTGATGTTGTCAGATCAAGTGTAATTGGATTTCCTATGAGTTTACACCCAATCGACTAGTAATATAGGAGTCGCCATTCAGTTTTTAACGACAATGAGAAAAACTGATAAAACCCGGTTATCGTGACATAAAGGGAGTGAAATTATGTTCGACCACGACGGCCATAGGTTCCCTTGTGATCCCTGGTGTGGGGATCGCTCAACGTACACCCGCATGGCAGAGATTGAGAGTTCGGGGGACTGTAACTACCGAGAGGAGTGCTCATCGATAACTTCAGAGGCAGGTTATCCTTACTAGCTCAGCATAAATAATTGAAGGGACATGCGTTAAACTATTAAACTATTCTGAGTTGATTTTAGCAATATGCAACACATAACACTAAATGGATCGTGATTATCTTATTTAGATTGATTTAAGGTACCTAGCATGATAATTCAATTGTCCAAAGTATTATCTTATTAGGCGTGATAGATCAATCAAGTTAATAGTTTGACAATTTTATAAAAGGGTGATGAAAGCGATTAAATCATATGAGGGACACATTACAACGCACCCTTGAGAGGTGCGTTACGGTTCTCAGAAAACTAACCACTTGGCTTTGCTATTTCTCCTTTTATTTAACGAATCTCGGGTTTCCAAGCAATGTTCCAGTATTTAGGCTTAATTCATCAGCTACAAGGGGCAGGATGCGTTCTGTTCGACTTTTGGGTCGATTGCGACAGAACGCCGGATCAATTTCGCAGCGTGAGGCTAGGCTTAAGGCTAGAGTCAGTACTCAGGTTATGGAATTGTGTGTTGTGTGTGTCCTCTTCACGTCGGTTTTGAGGCTGTATTTATAGGGAAAGAGTTTGTGGAAAGATAGATTTTTAGAATACGAATCCAAAAAGAATTCGGAGATGATACGGCCCCAGGCATTTTCAGCGCCCAAGGTTGGGCGCCGAAGATTTCGGCGCCCAGAACCAGGCGTTGAAAATGGGATCTGGGCCGAGTTTTTGTCAGATTTGGACTCTTAGAACGTGGAGCTTTTTGAGACTTATCCGAGTCTTTTAGTGCGTATTAACTTTATGACGGAGTGCGTCTGGGCCCGTTACGAACTCTAGGTCCGTTAGGATTTTAATTAATACGTAACTCTTACTTTCGAATTATACCAGGAATAGAACTCCTTTTGCAAATTCTATCTCTTTTAGGATTTATGTTGGAGTGCAACACCTAATTCTGACAGGTTTCTATCTTTTATGACTTTGCCACTTCTAACAACTACCTTTTACGGCAGTTACTATTGACGAATTGAATATTGAATTCATTTCTTTTGTTCCCCTTTCCTATCCTTTCTAGCACGTTTTCTTATAGTCCTAAAGATTTTACTCTTTGCTTGATCTTCTTGCTTTGTTATGCGTACAAAGTCCCTTTCTTCTATTCACTTTGAATGACAACATCCAATGAGTCTAATTCATCATCGAATCAAAAGAAAATTGGTTGTTAATCATTGGTTATACATGAGTCTTTAACTCAATACTTCATTATTCCAAAACTACCCAGTTTTCTGAATATATGAGGTCCAATTGGTCTACCATTCAAATTCTAGTTTGAAAACAACCATGAAGGTCACTATAAGAAAATAGCATTCAAGACGCTCTCACTCTCCTTTTCTTTGAGAATCGCTCTCAAAAATAGTTACCAATCGATCGAGGAAATATTGCAGTTCTATTGTCCGAACGCAATAAGGTTGAAGATTTACTATTCTACAAAATGAACTAGCAAAGAAAAACATTTATCATACTTTAATAACTTGAAATAAAAGCATTCACGCAATCATCAAAGCTATTAAACATTTCATTCATGCAAAAAGAAAAAACATGGTCCAAAATGAATGAAACGATTCCAAGACCCCAAAAGTCCTAAATCCTTAAGCAGCTTTAGCATGTCTTAAGTAGTTTAAGATTTTAGGTAAGCAAAACCTATTGCTAGTAATCTCCAAATTACTCTTGGTTAATAAATTAATGCCATAATTTATCCCATTGCCACAACATAATGCCATTGTTGTTTGAGTTGAAACCACAATCAACGTGCTCCTTTAGGACGCCTTACCACCTAAGTCAACTAAAATAGCACCTCGCTTTAGAGTAAACCTACTATCTTAGATCCCTAGATTTTTGTAAGTGCTTGATTTGGAAGGCAATTTTTAAACTCAATATTACTTTGGACCTAGTTGTTTCTATGTTGGTTCGATTATTTAGTGAACTTAATCTAATCGAGTCATATGAAACAACCTATTCATGCAAAGCATACATACATTCATACATTCAAGCATAATATATATATATATATATATATATATATATATATATATATATATATATATATATATATATATATATATATATATATATATATATATATATATATATATATATAAAATATATAGAAGTGCATAAATAATGGTGATCTAGTATGGCCCAAAACTTCTTGTCTTGAAACATCCAATCTTCATCACCTCCTTGTTAGCTTGGCATCGTCTTGAATCTTCGTTCAAATGCTAACTTAAAGTTCTAAACTTCGAAATACTTGAAAATAATAAATTACATCAAAATTTCCATGGTACGCAGACCATATTTAAAACTTTAAATTCAAAGATAGAACGGTACGCAGACCGTATTTAACTATCCTAAATGGCCATACTAGTCACTTGGAGTACCTGCATTACATAAAATATATATTCTATGCATTCACCCATTCGTGTGCTAAAACGAATGGCCCATATTAATATGCAAGTATTTACGTAAATTAATTAAAATTCACGTTCACAAAAACGCGTCCTAAAAGATTAATCAATTTCCAAATTATTGATCCTTAGACTTTATTCTAATTAAAATTGAATTTAATTAAAATAATGCGACCTACGAAAATAATTAAAATAATTATTTCATTTTAATTTCATTTAGTGGCTCCCACTCAAACCAATAATTATTCCGGATAATTAATTATGAAATATTAAATTAAAACTCGCGGCCCGGCCCAAGCAAATAAAATATTAAATTAAATATCCCGTTAGCCCAAATTAATGCAAATATACGAAGTCCAACGAAATAAACAATTTTCAACGAAAAAAGTCCGATTACGTAGTCGGGCTAGGCTTGCGCCCAGCCCCATGCCTTGCGTGAGGCCCAAGAGGCGCACGAGCAAGGCTCGCACACCCCAGGCCCCTCGCGCGCGCGCGTCCCCGCAGCATCGCTGCCCCTGCGTGCGTGTTGTGCGTTCGTGTGTGTGCTGGACGTCGCATGGCTCGCGCCTTGCTTCATCGCAGCCCCGCAAGCATACCGCCTGCCCTTTCCTCGCCCAGCGCGCACGAGGCACGCAGCGTACCTGCTGCTGCCCGTGTCGCATGCGGCTCGGTCTAAGCACATCAGCCCGTATGGCTCGACGAGCCATACGTCCACCATACTTGTGTTCGTGCTTGGGTCGTGATACGGACCAACTCAATTAAAAATAAATTTAATTTCACGAACTTGCATTAATATTATTTTTCAAAAAGTTACGATTTTTATTTTCGAAAAACAACGATTTTTAACGATTTAATAAACTCCAACGACAATCCAATTTCGTAAAATTATTAAATCAAGGGCTAGCAATATTCAAACTTTTATGAACGAACGAATCAACATTAAAGTTTGAACTTTTAATTAACAAAATCCGAAGCTTTAAATCGTTCATAAACAATTAAATTTCAGATTTTTAATAATTCGGTTTAAGTGTGATTAAAATTAACGAAACCATTCAAAATTTTAATCCAATAATTTTTAAAATTAGCCACTGACCCATGAAATTATATCCCCTTTCCCAATTAACCAAATTATTAAACCAAAATTAACTAAAATTCAATTAGGGTTTCAAATTTTACGAATTGGGGAAAGGCAAAATTAGGGTTTATACTTATCAGAAAAATCTGAAATGTTTACCATAGATCAAGAATATTCCCAGGAAGATTGTGTCCAAATTTCAAGTAATTCCGAGTAGTTTAGGTCGACCTTTTAATTGAATTACTTCCCGACGCTTTAATTTTTTATGAAAAATTAACAAAAACGCCCAAAATACGACACTTCGAGGCCTGTGTTTGCAATTCCGTTCTCATGAGTTGATCTTAGAAAATCGTTTTCAATCAAATTAGGGTTTTAAAACTCGAAAAAACGAACATTTTTTATTTCGGACCTGATTATTACGCAATTCATCCAATAATTCGTAAAAATTCCGAAAAATCAACAAAAATCCCAAATTTTCGACAGATGCAAAAACAATAATAGTCATGCTAATTCATGCTTTGAATACATAAGGCTCATGATACCACTGTAGGGGAATACAGTTAAACATAATAACATGTGCGGAAACAATCCCCAAAGCCAGGAAACATGTATAAAGCACAGATAAGCAAACTTACATTCGAAGCGTGTTTTCCACAATAATATGTCAACGAACACGAACTTAGAACTCCACTTGTCGTTCCTCTACTTAGTTCACATACACGATCAGATCCTTCTTGATAATCGTAGCTTAGACAATCATTCAAGAGTTTGTGCTTTTGGGAAGAACACATCCATGGAGGCTGAGAGAGAATTAGGGTTTCTCTCTCCTCCTTAGGGTTTGATGTGTGTGGCTGAATTGTGTACTAGGTTAGGAAAACTTGTGTAGAATAATATTATAACCCCTTAGGTTATAATACTATCCGGCCAAGCCACAAGGGCAAGAACCGGACAGCAAGCCCATACGCGCGCACCACACAGGCGCTGGGCCTTGGGCCGCGCTGTGTGCGCTGCTGCTGCTGCTTCTCCTCACATGCACGCGCGCCCAGCCAAGGCATGGGCCTTGCGCGCTGGCTCGCTGCTACGCCCAGTGGGCCTTGCGCGCTTGCGCGCCTTGGTTCGTTGGGCTGGCAGCGTTGCCTCCTCGTATCCGCGATTAATATATTTCTGATATATTATTTAACGGTACGATACGATTTATTCGTTTCGCCTAGCTTACGAATATTCGCGATACGATATACGATTCCGATGCAAGGTCGTATCGTATAATAAGTTTTCCAACTAATTCCCGAAAAGTTATTAAATGAATTTCCGATTCATTCAATCCGGTGATCTGTTACATGCCATTGGTGTGACCTTGTAGGTTCAGTCAAGAGTAAGTTGTGAGCTTAATATTCATTAGAACTCACTGATCGGAAGCATTGCTCCAGCTAGCTGTTCCGATCACTTGATCTCACTAAATTAATTGTTCGCAATTAATATGAACCTTGGTATTAGACTTAATGCACCTTGGGTGAAGGACATATTTCCTTCACTGGAGCTGATTTTCAGCGCCCAGGGCTGGGCGTCGTATATTCTGGCGCCTGGTCCTGGGCGTTGAAAGTGCGTCCCAGGCATTATTATTTTTCTGATCGTACCCGTTTTTTGCAGATTTGGCTCATGGAACGACTCAGGCTTTTAGAAACTCCCGCCGATCCTAAACGTTATCGCCCTATAGCCTTAGGTAACCGAAAGTATTTGCACCAAGGCCAGAACGAGGCCGAGTGGGCCTCCTATTTTACTCATGGCATATGCTCTATTAAGTGGGTGGTACCGTGGTGGGGTTTGACTAATATGACGGGGGGTTCCGAGGCATTAGTTTATGTTTCTTTCTTGGGGTTATCTCGGCCCATTTACATCTTTCCTTACTGAGTCATGCGACAGTACGGCTTAAGGCAGACTATCCCGTTTTCCGATACGGTACCTCCTAAAGTAGCGGTCTTTTCCGAAGCACGGGTTCAAGCGTGGGATAAGTATTATGGTGGCCTCCCGCGTTGGACCGTGGCTACTGATGGCTTTGTGGGTCTTTCTGAAAACTACAAGTTGTGGATGAGTTCCGATGATAAGGCTGTGAGAACTAAGGCTCGAAATGAAGAGCCGGCTGAGCTTTTGATACCTCGAGGTAGGGCTAAGTATGAGAGCCGTGATGCTGCTAATCCTCGTGACCATGGTATTAAGACTGTAAAAGCTCGTCCTGATCGAAAGCGAAAGGAAGTTCCTCCCCGTTCCAGTTCTAGGCCTAAAAAGGTGCCTAACATGAAGGGACCTGCTGTTCACAAAAGAGATGCAAGTTCTCGCAGAGATCGTCGCCGGAATAATGTATGGGTTAGGAAAGTTCAGCCCCTAGCGGAACCAGTGGCTAGTCCAATTGATGTTGATAATCCTTCCCCTACCATTGTTTGTGCCCTTGAGGCTGAGCGGGCTATAGCTGTTCAAACTGAAAATGTTTCTGAGGCCTTGGCGTCCTTGGAAGTTAGTGTCAAGGTGCCTGTTCTTATGGAGATTTATATAGGGGAAGCGCAGAAGCCCGTGGAAGTGGACCCTTCGAACATTGCCCTCTACAACACTTTGTTTGATGATCCGGAAGAACTCGAGTAGTGTAGTTCTTGTTAGGGTGTAGGTGCCCTTTATTTATTTCAGTTGTGTTTGTTTTTCATTCCTTAGCACTTTTTGTTTTCCTTCTTATCATGTTTAAATATTAATAAAGGCGTGATTATATTTTTCCTTGTTTTCCTTTTGTTTCTCTTTTTTATTTGCTCATTTCTAACACTTATGCACGTTTTATTTTATTTGATTGGACCGAATCCATAAATAGGATTGCCTACGTATCCTTGCTAAATGACTTTAACTTAGAATCAGGTCGCGCGTAGTTCTAGCTAGAATAGATTATAGGATGCCGAATTCGATAAGTATGTTCTGAGATTGGAAACATATTATTTGAAACGGTAGAATAAGTGAAGTTTATTATTTATTTTAATCTGTTGCTTTGCCGAAAAATAAAAAATTGTTTTTATTTTTTGAGTACATTTTATATTTTCTTTTGAGTACACGTATTTTGCACATCATTTTTTTTTCATACGTTTTTTATTGTGGTATGTATACGTGCTGTACCCCCAAGTGTTCGTTATTTTTCTGTGTATGTGCGGATAAAATAATGAGCACTTCTGGGCAAAAAGTCGGCAAGCAGAGAGATTCAGCGCCCAGGCTGGGGCGTTAAAGATTTCGGCGCCCAGCCCTGGGCGCTGAAAATGATTCCGGGGCAAGTTTCTTGGCGCGTTGCCTCTTTTCCTCAACATGTTCTTGCATTTATTTCTTTTTCTTTGTTTTGTTTTACTCTTTGTTCATCAGGAATCGATTTTGACGCTATTTTGGAATCTTTTTGTACTGTTAGCGTTAGACGCATTTTCGTCCGGATTAATTTTTCTATTCGTGACTCGAAACGGCTTTGAAAACGGAGTTAGGGTGCAGAAGATATGAAGATCTTTGCGTAGGATTTTGGGTGGGTTGAGGTGCGTGTTGTTAATGAAGGGTATGGTGGGGTTACGTTTTATTAATTTTCTTTTTAAGCAACATTTGCATTTGTTTTGGATTTGATTTCCTTCAATTTCTTTGGGTTGCATGGGTTGACTTTTATGATTGCACGGGTTGACCTTTACGTCTCGGAGATATGTAGGGGATGGTACGGTTTATTTTGTGGATTTCGAGAATTGGTTTTGATGTTACGGTTCAAGACCGAGTGGGCCTTGCTATTGGGCCTAAAGTGGGCCGCTTCCTTATATTTTTTGATTTTATATATGATTAGTGCTTGTTTAGTGTTAGAATAATATTTTAGGAGAAATCTTACGCCTTTATTAATTTGGAAAGTAAGGAAAACACACTGAAATAAATTAATCAACATTTTAGGGGGTTTTTAGGACCATATCTAGGGCTTTATTCTTTCTATCATCTAAAGAACTAATAGGCGTTTTGCTAAATTGCTCTCTACGGCTCAAGCCTTGGGTTTAGTCTCATAGAACTTTGGTCCTTCGCCAGTACTCATTTTAAACTCTATTCCCTTTGCGTTGACCCACTGACATGTCTTCACCCATCCGTTCTCGGCCTCTTCTAGTGTTGATGTAGGAGTGATTGACCGAGTTGGATCGAAACTTTCATCTTGTAGAGCTAGGGTAGTCATCACAGTCTCGTCCTCCATAGGCTTTGATTCGTTAAACAACGTCCATAGAGCTTGGTTGTCCAATATTTTAGCGGTTTCAGTCTTGGTGAGGTGGGGTGCCTCATCCAAAGTATGACAGTCATGGAAAATTTCGAATCCGGGCTTTAGCAGGCCATTCTGAACGAAGGGTTCAGGGAAGTCACAACATGGGTGTTCTTCTCCTTCCTGGACAAACATACCGTTAAAGGTTCTTTGATATGGGGAAAGGAGGGTGGCTCGTTTTGTCTTGGCTGGCTTAAGGCGTAGCCTAGACAAGTGATAAGCAATATCTTCCTCCGTTGGTTCATAGCCTAGGCCAAAGGGAGTAGATTTGTTGGGTGGGGGATGGAACATGTAGTTCTTCTTCCTTATGCCCAATGGAGTTCCCGGGAAATAGCCCTGAGCTAGCAATATTTTAGGGATGACCCGGGATGCACGCGGATCTAGAAATGCTAAATTATAGTCCTCAATGAATTGGATGGCTTCATCCACTTGAAAACCGTAAAGGTCTTCCGCAGTGTCGGCCGTTCCAACCATAGTACAGCTGACGTCGAGAGGAGGGGCGCGTATTTCCAGGATTACCCTGTTATGGTTAAGTTTAACCATTTGATGTAGGGTAGAAGCCACACCTCCTAAGTCTTGGAGCCAAGGGCGTCCTAAGAGGAGGTTGAAAGTGGGCTTGATGTCGATTATTTAAAACTCCGTGGTACGTGCCACGGGTCCGGTTTGTATTGTGAGGTTCATTTTTCCCAACACAGGCCTTCGAGAGTTATCATAAGCTCGTACTCCTTGCGTGGAGGTTTGGAAGTCTTCGCTTCCTAGCCCCAAGCAATGGGCGGTTCGCAATGGGCAAACATTTACCGCTGAACCGTTATCTACGAGTGCTAGGGGGAAGTTTTGTCCTTTGCATCCAACCACTAGATAGAGGGCCTTGTTGTGAGCGCCTCCTTCTTTAGGTAAGTCTTTGTCAGTAAAAACTATTGCTTTTTCCTCAACATCTCTTGTGACGTGGTTAACCAACGAGTCAGGTGTGATGTCCGTAGGGACTGAGATGAAGTCAAGTGAGCGAATGAGTTTTTCACGATGTTCCTTTGAAGTGCACATGAGATCCCAGATGGTAATCTCGGCTTTAGTTCTTTTTAGTTGCTTAAAGAGAGGATTTTCGATGACTTCTGCGACGGTGGTCTGCCGCACATCTTCAGGAGTCTGTCTGACTGGGATGTTGTCCATAGGAGGTGGGCGAATATCCTGTTGGTACACCCTTCCGGACCGAGTGAGATTGTCAACTTCGGACTCTTGAGGGGCGGTGTCAATGGGAGCATGCCTGGGCCAAGTTTCAGGTAAAGAGGTCCTGGCCCGACACTTGAGACAGGTAGACATCTTCAGCATCATCATCCCACACGCCGCACACTTCTCTCTCGATTTAATCCATAGGGACCACGATGAGTGGTGCACCTTGAGGCGTGATATACACCGTAGGGTTAAAGTCCTTATTTTCTGGTTGGTCGAGAGAGATGTGACAAGTACCGAGTGGGCTCTTGTTGTTGTTGGGTTTGCCAACGTTAGGGAGAGGTATTATTTCATCCTCTATCATATTCTGGATTGTGTTTTTTAGATTCCAGCAGTTTTCAGTGTCATTCCCATTTCCTTGATGGAATTTGCAATAGGTGCCCTAGACCCAATATTTAATTTTGAATGAAGGGTCAGGTGTGGGGCCTATGGGCCTCAGCTTTCCTTGATTGGTTAGTCTTTGGAAGGCTTGTACCAGAGTAGACCCGAGTGGGGCAAACTTTCGATCTCGGGTCCACCTTCCAGGGCTCCTTCGGGTTGGGGTTTCCTCTAAGGCGTGGACCTCTTGGGCTTGAGGCGTGTGGCCCCTGTTGTAGGTGTTACTTTTGTATGCAGGCTTGCTTTGTACTGTTTTTGCAAGGTCATCCTCGATCTTTATTCCTACATCATAAACCCTTTTGAAGGTATCAAGGCCCAAGTACCTAAGGTGTTGTTTATAAGCTGGGTCTAGGTTGTCAATGTACTTTTGGACCAATTCCGTTTCAGGAGGCCTATTGATTAGTTGGGCCGCTTGGTCTTTCCATCTAGCAAAATAGGTCGTGAAACCTTCATTTTTCTTTTGGAAGAGTACTTCCAGCTCGCGCATGGTGACTTGAAAATCCATGTTCGACGAGTATTGCTTGACGAAGACATTGACAAAGTCCTCCCAAGTGGGGAAGAGCTTAGGGCCCTGGTGGTAATACTATTTGAGTGGCACAGGTTCCAAGGACAAAGGAAAGGCAGGCAAATACATGGATTTGTCCACACCTTTCAAGTTCATGGCATTCACGAAGCTCAAGAGATGATCACGGGGATTGTCCGTGGCTTTGAACTTTGGTAAGTCAGATGAACTGAACTTTTCCGGTAGTTTGCCGGGAAAAGGTTTAGGATCGAGGGAGAAATACTTGCTTCCCATGGTTTGCTGCAGAACCATTTTTTCGATCTTCTTCTCGTTATTGAGGTCATTTTTGGCTTGCGCGACTGCTAAGGATTCGTTTTCCATTCTCAGTTGGTTCATAAGTTGGGTCATTTGGACCATTTGGTCTCGTAATTCTTCCATGGACGTGTTTGAAGGTGCGAACTGAGGTTGAGGGAGGGGAGATCCTTGAAATGGGGAATGACGGATGAAGCTTGGAGTTAATAGACCCTGTGTTGGTGATGTAGCTTCGAGACGCACTAACCTTTGATTTTCAGATCGACACCAAGTGGCAGAACCAGCCCTATGCATAAGACAAGCTAAAGTTTAGGCCCAAAGTTAAGCATTACTCAGTCTAGACTTCCGACTCTTTGTATTGTTTTTCTATTCTCATTTATGTTGGTACACTTTGACTCTTCTTTTAGTCATTCTTTGGATTTTCGAAACATTTGCTCGTGTGACATTCAAAGTTATTTTAATTAGCATGCTCGGTTTTGGTGCCGAACATTGTCGTCATAGGAGGCCTAATAACGACACAAGGAGTTATTTATTTTATAAGTCGTTCTTAGAATCGAGTGCCTCTTTCCACACGTCCTCGTAGCAAATTTGTCGCAAATTTTTTTTATTGCTACGTATACTTTGTGCGTGGGTACCGAGGCTGCTGTGCCTGACCAAAAGGCCAGGCATCAACTTCAGCGCCCAGCTCTGGGCGTTGAAAATGATTGGCGCCCAGCCAGGGGCGCTGAAAATGCGTCCCTGACTATTACTCGTATTCTGTTCGTCTATCCTTTTTTCGTATGACTTAATTTTGCGTGCTTGCCTAATAACTTCCTTTACGCGTTGTGCAGCGTTGTGGGATCCGTTACAGGCTCTCCTGGGCGTCGCCTATTTTTGTGGCGATCGCCCGGGATTGCGGAACACGTATTTAGGTATAACTCTTTGGCCCATCGGTGTTTATGAATGTTGGGCAATTTTTAGGGTCGTTGGTTTTCCGGTATTATTTGTCGCACACAATCACAACACAATCACATAATTCGCTACACATAACTAGCATTACAACATGAAGCAAAAATAATATGTCACGTAGTTTATGATAGGCTTCTATGGGTAATATTTGCGCCTGGCTTGGTACCTCTTCTATCGTAGTTCCAACACATGCCCCGGTCGAGGTAGTGCATTCAACAGACGAACTTCGTCCCAAGAGGCCAATCACGATGTAAGCCAAGGGGGCATGCACCAATGAGAGGGACCTAGTGGGCGAGCGATTGGGTTTGGGACAGGCGAGCGATTACCTACGAGCACGAGTATTTTATTAACGTCCCTAGTTGAGTCGCCACTGTGAGGGGGTCGAAAAAGCACGAGGCTAATGCGTGACCTCGTCCCTCGTGGGCATGACGTTATCGGATCAAGTGTAAATTGATTTCCTGTGAGTTTACACCCAATCGACTAGTAATATAGGAGTCGCCATTCAGTTTTTAACGACAATGAGAAAAAATGACAAAACCCGGTTATCGTGACATAAAGGGAGTGCAATTATGTTCGACCACGACGGCGATAGGTTCCCTTGTGATCCCTGGTGTGGGGATCGCTCAACGTACATCCGCAGGGCAGAGATTGAGAGTTCGGGGGACTGTAACTACCGAGAGGAGTGTTCATCGATAACTCCAGAGGCAGGTTATCCTTACTAGCTCAGCATAAATAATTGAAGGGACATGCGTTAAACTATTAAACTATTCTGAGTTGATTTTAGCAATATGCAACACATAACACTAAATCGATCGTGATTATCTTATTTAGATTGATTAAGGTACCTAGCATGATAATTCAATTGTCCAAAGTATTATCTTATTAGGCGTGATATATAGATCAATCAAGTTAATAGTTTGACAATTTTATAAAAGGGTGATGAAAGCGATTAAATCATATGAGGGACACATTACAATGCACCCTTGAGAGGTGCGTTACGGTTCTCAAAAAATTAACCACTTGGCTTTGCTATTTCTCCTTTTATTTAACGAATCTCGGGTTTCCAAGCAATGTTCCAGTATTTAGGCTTAATTCATCAGCTACAAGGGGCAGGATGCGTTCTGTTCGACTTTTGGGTCGATTGCGACAGAACGCCGGATCAATTTAGCAGCGTGAGACTAGGCTTAAGGCTAGAGTTAGTACTCAGGTTATGGAATTGTGTGTTGTGTGTGTCCTCTTCACGTCGGTTTTGAGGCTGTATTTATAGGGAAAGAGTTTGTGGAAAGATAGATTTTTAGAATACGAATCCAAAAAGAATTCGGAGATGACACGGCCCCAGGCATTTTCAGCGCCCAAGACTGGGCGCCGAAGATTTCGGCGCCCAGAACCAGGCGTTGAAAATGGGATCTGGGCCGAGTTTTTGTCAGATTTGGACTCTTAGAACGTGGAGCTTTTTGAGACTTATCCGAGTCTTTTAGTGTGTATTAACTTTATGACGGAATGCGTCTAGGCCCGTTACGAACTCTAGGTCCGTTAGGATTTTAATTAATACGTAACTCTTACTTTCGAATTATACCAGGAATAGAACTCCTTTTGCAAATTCTATCTCTTTTAGGATTTATGTTGGAGTGCAACACCTAATTCTGACAGGTTTCTATCTCTTATGACTTTGCCACTTCTAACAACTACCTTTTACGGCAGTTACTATTCTTAGCAGGTTTCTATAAATAGTAGTTTTGGCTGAAATGAAAAGGGTGATTGAGATTCGTTATTTTATAGGAGATGCGTTGCCAAGCGGAGATTTGTGTTCTCATCATCGAACCTTCCCTTTCGGGAATGGGGACAAAAGTAGGTGTCTACAGATGTATGATTTTTCTACTAACTTGCTATGTGGGCCATTCATTGATAAATGAATGGGTGAATGGTATATTGTAAATATACTGTTTTGCAGGTCATGGAAAGTGACTAGTATGGCCCAAATAGGATAGAAAATATGGCATGCGTACCATTAATTTGAATGTAAAATTGGTCTAATGCACCAAAGTTTTTGTTTTAAATATCGTCTGCGTACCATCAAATAGTTGTAGTTAGTTTTAATTATAGCATATCCTATTTGAGGAAAATGGCGCCTCCCATGGTGAAATTCAAGACGAAGTTTCCAATCCATTTTCAAAGACGGAGTTTGAAGTTGAAGCTTCAAGATGAAGTCGGGCCATACTAGATCACATTTATATCTTATGCATGCTTTTAGTTATTTATTGCTTTAAATATGTCTTAATTATGCATGAGATTATGGCTTGATTATGTTGCATGATTAAGGATTTTAGTTCACATAAAATCTAACCAACATAGTAAGAGCCTTAAGTTCCAAACTTTAAAAATTGAGTTAAAAGGTGCCATGCCAAAATAACACTTACTTGGATAACCTTTACATCAATCTTAGTAATAGTTTTCCACCATAGCGAGGTGTTACTTGTTGATTCTAAAGGGGTAAGGTACACAAATAATTGTGAGTACATAGTTTTGGTGAAACTCAAGGATATAAGTAAGGAGTCCTTTTATGTCGTGGCAAATGAGATAGGTTTACCTAATAAGTTCTTAGACGTACCTATCAACCAAGAATAGTTTCTAGACTATTAGCAAAGGATTTGCTTACCTAAAATATTTTAGAATTGAGTCTAAATACATAATGTGTTTAATTCTTCAATGATTTAAGGATCCTGGATTCATTTTATTCAATGATTTAAGGATCTTGGAACACAAAAACTCGAATAAAATGCTTAATAAATATTGAATTATGCATGAATGCTCGAATTTAAGTTTATTAAGAGAAACTGTGAATGGTTATTTTTTTGCTTATTCTTTTCAATTGTAGTTTTAACTATGGCAAACAACAATTCATTAAACATTCGATCATCTCGAAAAGGAGAAGTTGAGCGGGAAAAACTTCCTTGACTGGCAAAGAAACTTGCAAATAGTTCTTATGCAGGAAGAAAAGGAGTATGTCCTGGAAGAGGCGATGCCCGAAGCCACGGGCGAAGGGGTCACTCAGGCAGCCCTCAATCGTTGGATTGATGCCAACAAGGATGTGAAATGTCTAATGCTTGCAACTATGAGTGCAGATCTACAACGTTCATCAACTCAGATGCTTCCAGGATCATCAGTGAGTTAAAGAACATGTTCCAAGATTTGGCTCGAGTCGAAAGATTCGAGACTCATAGGAAAATTCTTGACACCAAGCTCAAGAAGGGCGAGCCCGTAAGTCCACATGTTCTCAAGATGATTGGATTAATTGAGAAGATGAGTCGGTTGGATCAACAGTTCTCTCAAGAAATGGTTGTGGACACCATCCTCCATTCTCTTCAAAGCGGGTATGATCAGTTCAAGATGAACTACCTCATGAATAGTCTGGAGAAAACGCTCACTGAGCTTCACGGTATGCTGAAGACCGATGAAAAGACGCGCAAAACTGATAAGAAAGATGTGCTTATGGTGCGTGGGGGCAAGTTCAAGAAATATGGCAAGAAGAGGAATGCTAAGAAAGGTGGCAAAAAGGCCAGCCCAACTAAGCAAACTGGCGGCACCAAGTCTGAAAAGAAGAAGGTGAGCCAACCTACTTCTGAATCTGAATGCTTCTACTGTAAGAAGAAGGGGCATTGGAAGAGAGATTTCTTGAAGCTTAAGGAAGATCAGAAGAACGGAACTGTCGTTCCATCTTCAGGTATTTTCGTTATAGACTGTATGTTAGGTTATGATAAATATAAAACATATATTTCATGCGGAAAAACCATAAAGCCAAGAATCCAAATTAATTGCCACATAACAATTAGCATAATTTAGGATGCATACATTTGTAACGTGCCTTCCCTAGCTGCTCCCGAACCGAACAAGAACAAGTTTAAGACTCCAAGTGTAGTCCCTCCGTAGATAGTCCACAGCACGTTTGGATCCGCCTTAGATTCAATTACCTAGAATTTAGCCTAAGGTATTATGTTATTCGTTTATAATTTATTTTGGCAAATTATTAACCTTTAGTTTTTAACTTAAAACTATATGAATACTTGAATTGATGATAATATAAATTGTGATTGCCATCACCTATTTATAGGGCAGGATTATCGAAACTAGAAACCTACTAGGATTCAACTTATCTAATTCTATTAGAATTAGATTCAAATTAAATCTATTAGTTTTAGTGTTTTGTATAACAACTAACTCTAGTAGTTTCAGGAAAATATTCTAATCGGATAAATCCTAAACACTTAAGGATTCGAAACACGCACGAACACAACGACACGCACGAACAGCCCGCAACTAGCTTGCCCGCGCGCGCTGCGGGTTGGCTCGGCCCAGCGCTGGTACGCGGCCCACGAAGGGCGTGTAGGAAATAATGTCGTTGGTCCAAGTATGCATTTAATGATAAGTCTAATAAATGCGGTTCAGTATTAATTGACAAGTTAATAATTCAGTGAGATCAAGTGAGCTGAATGCCTAGCTAGAGGCCGCTTCAGTTCAAGTGGAATTAATAATATTAATCCACAGCTTACTCTTGACTGAACCCGTAGGGTCACACAAATAGTACGTGAACGGATCAAGTATTTAAGTGAATTAAATACTCCATTTATGGATATTCGGAATCGACGGATCTCGGTTCCAGTGGGAGCTGAAATCGTTATAAGGCAAATAAATGAATACTCCGGAAACGATGATATTGCCGGAAACGGAAATATGGATCGTATCGGAAATATAAATATTATCCAAGTCGTAGATGTTGCCGGAAACGGAAACATTGTACGTATCGGAAAATATTATCGGAAATGGAAATATTACCGGAATCGGAAATATTGCCGGAAACGGAAATATTGTCAGAATCGGAAATATTATCGGAATCGGAAAATAATTCCGGAAACGGAAATATTAAATATTTGTTCGAAACGGAAATTAATTCCGGAATCGGAAATGTTAAATATTGTTCGTATCGAAAATGAATTCCGGAATCGGGAATTTAATCGGAAATCGTATCGTATGAATTAGCATCGGGCGAGGCTTGCTAGACGAAGGCCCAGCACGAAGCCAGGCCGACGTCCAGCAAGCCACACGCATCCAACATGCCAGGTGCTCGACCAGGCCCAGCGCAAGGCCAGGCCCAACCAAGCCTTGGCGCGCGACGAGCTCAGCGATGGGCTGCGAGCATGGGCCTCAGCGCCGTGCGCTCGGCGTGGGCCGCAAGGCTTGTGTGCGGGCGTACAGTGCTTGTGCGCTGCTCGTGTGCGTGACGAATCCTAATGCTATCGGAATTCGTGCATTGATTAAATCCTAATCCTAAAAGATTAAATTTATTATTTAGAGATCTAATAGGATTCTAATTAATAAATTAGTATTCTATCAGGATTCGAATTCTTTTCCATAGTCCTATAAATATATACCTAGGGTCATAATTTTAGGCACGAGTTTTCAATAAGTATTCATACAATAAAACAGTGATTTTTGAGCAGAAAACTCAGTCACTTTCTTGCCCCATAATAGCCGAAATTTATAGTACCTTAAGGGCGATTCTAGTTGGTCAATCTTAAGGCGGATCCGGACGTGCTGTGGACTATCTACGGAGGGACGACGCTTGGAGTCCTAAAGACTTGTTCTTGTTCGGTTCGGGCGCAGCTAGGGAGGGCACGCTACAAAGTGTATGCACCTAAATTATGCTAAATGATTATGTGTAAATAATTTGTTTCCTGGCATTAAGGTTTTCCGCATGATTTATGTTTTGTCATATGTATCATAATCTAACAGTGGTATCACGAGCCTCTTATTATTTACATAATCTAAATTACATGACATGGTTAAATTTTACAAATTTGCAAAGAATTAAAAGGGGTGAATAATTTTCGTAATTGTTAATTAATTGCAAATTGCGTTTATTTAATTTTCGTAATTTTTCGGCAGTTTCTTCGTTACTCATCCAAATCGAGTGATTTTTGTGTCAATTTCGTATGTAAAAGACATTCTAAAATTTTGACAAAAATACTCTTTTTCGGCCGAACCCTGAATTCCCAAATTCGAAGACTAACTATGACTTTTCGGAGGTTTTAGTTTTTCGAACGCAAAAGTTTGTAAATTTAAGATGTTAAATTGAATATTTGCGATTCTTGTTGATAAATCTTGAATTTTTGATTGACCTACTGTATATGTTTAACAATTTTGAATGCTTAGACTTGTTAATTATACAACCTAATTTGTAATTATGATTAATTTGTTGAAATTCTTATAATTTAGAATTGATTTGATTTTCATAATTAATTAATGATTTAATTAGGTATCCATGATTAAAAACCACCATAAAAATTGTTAATTTGTGATAAATTTTAAATTTTTATGACCTAGATTTGAATCCATGTAATCAGAAATTAATTGAATAATAAATTTTCGATTTTTCGCCCTAAAATTATGAAATTAATATGTTTTATTAATTTGTCATAAATTTTAAATTAAAAAATTTAAATTTTTATGAAAAACGCTCATGAATGTTGCACGCACAAAGAAAAGGACGCTACGTGTTACCCTTAAGGGGTGTTGTATAGTGCGGGCACGCGACGACGAGCAAGGGAGCTCGTCGCCCGTGCGGTACGAATGCAGCGAGCAACCAAGAATGGCGGGCGCGCGAGGCGAGGCTGCCTGGGCGTGTGTGCTGTGTACATAGGGATGTCAATGGGGCGGGGCGGATGCGGATGTAGGTCCCTCCATCCCCATCCCCACCTAAAATTTCCATCCCCATCCCTACCCCATCACCCATGGCGGGTACAAAATTCATCCCCATCCCCGCCCCACGGGTGTAAGCTAAAATCCATCCCCGCCCCACCACCCAACTGGGTATCCATCCCCATCTTATCCCCGCTTCATACCCGCGCTAATACCCGCCTAATTTTTCTTATTTAGCAAACATTTGCCATATATACGGAGTAATGAAAGTTAACTATTGAAAAAATACATTATGACTAAAGTTAACATATATAATCGAAAATAATACTCGCCATAACAAAAAAATCCAAACAAAAAACATAGTCTCACCTAAATTCATATTAGCACCTAAAGATGCAAATAAATCCAAACTCACCCATCACTCATGGCGAGTATGAAGCGGGGCGAGTGGGAATGGGGCGGGGCGAGTGGGGGTGGGGCGGGGCAGGCGGGGATGGGGCGGGGCGGGCGGGGATGGGGCGGGTTTAACACAAAATCCACACCCGCCCCATCACCCATGGCGGGTACGATTTTTATACCCATCCCCGCCCCATCACCCGCCAAACCTACCTCCATCCCCGCCTACTTGAGGCGGATGCGGGGCGGGTCTCCCGCAAAACCCGCCCCACTGACATCCCTATGTACATGGGGCGTGGGCGATGGGCGATGGGGTGTGGCACAAGTCGAGGCGCGCGCGCGGGAGAGCGCAACCAATGAGCGCTGCCTCGCCACGAGAGCTTGCTTGCGCCTAGCGAGCGAGCACTCCTTCGGTAGCTGCTGCGATGCATACGGGCGAGCAGGCTGTGCGCAAGCGTGGCTTGGCTTGCTGCGTTTGCGCGTGGCTGCTGCTGCATTGTGCCATGGGCGTGCGGTCGGTCGTGCACTCGATGGGGCTTGGGCGCAAGCCCAAGTGCTCGTCGTGTTACGATTGAGCCGTTTTGAATTTTAATTTGAGATTTTCAGTTCGGAAATAAATTTAATTAATTTTAAAATTAATAATTTAAATTTTTTTCTTGGATTTTAATTTTGAATATTATAATTATTATAAATTTAAATTTATATTAATTATTTTACTAAAATTAAAAACCTTGCATTAATTTAAATTCATTTAAATCAACTGAAAAATAAATTAAATTAAATTAAATGGATTCAATTATAATTTTATATGAGCTTTAAATTTTAATTAAACTTGTATGTTTCCGGTTAGACTAGAAATACAATTTTATGTTTAAAATTAGTAAAGCATATAAAATTATTGGTTTAAGTGGGAGCATTTTAGTCATAAACTCTTGATTAGGTCTACAAATCCTTTAAGGTTAAACAACTTGATTAGAATTAATAAGGACTGAATAATTGGTAGATTATTGGTGCCCTTGATTAATTGCTGCAAATATTTATGTGATGCATACAACGTGTTTTACTAACCAACTACGTGGGCCATTCATGATAATGAATGGATGAATGGTATATATTGTATATGTACTGTTTTGCAGGTTATGAAGTGACTAGTATGGCCCAAATAGCATAGAAAATATGGTATGCGTACCATTAATTTGAATGTAATTGGTCTAATACACCAAATTTGTTTTTCAATTCAAATATGGTCTGCGTACCATCAAATAGTTGTAATTAGTTTAATTATAGCTGATCCTATTTGGAGGAAATGGCGCCTCCCACGGTGAAATTCAAGACGGAGTTTCCAATCCATTTTCAAGACGGACTTTGAAGTTGAAGCTTCAAGATGAAGTCGGGCCATACTAGATCACACTTATCTTATGCATGCTTTAAGTTATTTATTGCTTTTAAATATGTCTTAAATATGCATGAGATTGTGGCTTGATTATGTTGCATGATTAAGGATTTTAGTTCACTTAAAATCTAACCAACATAGTAAGAGCCTTAAGTTCCAAACATAAAAATTGAGTTAAAAGGTGCCATGCCAAAATAACACTTAGTTGGATAACCTTTAAATCAATCTAGTAATAGTTTTACGCTCAGCGAGGTGTTACTTATTGATCCTAAAGGGGTAAGGTACACAAATAATTGTGAGTACATGTTAGTTTTGGTGAAACTCAACGATATAAGTAAGGAGTCCTTTTATGTCGTGGCAAATTCGATAGGTTTACCTAATAAGTTCTTAGACGTACCTATCAACCAAGAGTAGTTTCTAGACTATTAGCAAAAGGCTTTTTCTTACCTAAAAGATTTTAGAATTGAGTCTAAATACACAATGTGCTTAATTCTTCAATGGTTTTTAGGGTCTTGGAATCATTTTATTCACACCTGCCGGAACACATAACTTGAATAAAATGCTTAATGAACATTAAATTATGCATATATGCTAGAATTTAAGTTTATTAAGAGAAACCGTGAATGATTATTTATTTGTTTATTCTTTTTCAATTGTAGTTTTAACTATGGAAAACAACAATTCATTCAACATTCGATCAATTCTCGAAAAGGAGAAGTTGAACGGGAAAAACTTCCTTGACTGGCAAAGGAACTTGCAAATAGTTCTTATGCAGGAAGGAAAGGAGTATGTCGTGGAAGAGGCGATGCCCGAAGCCGCAGGCGAAGGGGTCACTCAGGCAGCCCTCAATCGTTGGATTGATGCCAACAAGGATGTGAAATGTCTAATGCTTGCAACCATGGGTGCAGATCTGCAGAAAACGTTCATCAAATCAGATGCTTTCATGATCATCAGTGAGTTAAAGAACATGTTCCAAGATCTGGCTCGAGTCGAAAGGTTCGAGACCCATAGGCAAATTCTTGAGACCAAGCTTAAGAAAGGCGAGCCAGTAAGTCCACATGTTCTCAAAATGATTGGACTCGTTGAGAATATGAGTCGGCTGGATCAGCAGTTCTCTCAGGAAATGGTTGTAGACATGTAGGGGGTTTTTTTTTTGTTCCCGTTTCCTACAAGGGGGGTTGGCACGCGGCGGTTCGTTTAGAGAACTGTTGGATTGTTTTTGCACCTCGAAGGAGTCACCACCAAACTTATTTTAGGTCCCGTTTGGGAAGACCGCAACATGACTCTATTGTTGGATAAGGCCTTGAATCCTTGAAACGGATGGGTGAGATCAGGGCTCGGGAAAGAAAATGCTTATTCGGCGAGCTTTAGAAATATTCAAGTACGTTGGCACAACATAATTTCGAAAAATAAACCCTAAGATTAGACTATGTGGGTTTGAAATTTTGAGCAAAATAGAATTTCTAATTGTACGGTGGTCACTTTGCTTTAAAGATTGATTTAAGGAACCTAAGGCCCGTTTGTCCAAAAATATCTTCGTTAAGCGTGATGTAACCTTTGTATTTTGTTGTATTTAGCATGTTGGTGATGAAAGTGATAAAGCACATAAAGCAACATCACAATACTAAATAAAGTGCGGAATTAGTAAATACAAGACCCCCTAGAAAAGGACTAGGGAGTAGGTCCACATTTCCTAGAAATGGACTAGGCAAGTAAAGGTGCGGAATTGAAAGTGCGAAATTGAAATTGCGGTATTGAAATTGCGGTATTGAAATTGCGGTATTGAAAGTGCGATATTGAAATTGCGATATTGAAAGGTGCATAATTGAAATTTGTACTTGGGCACATGAGATTCGAACGCCAAGCGGCTCCTTAAAAATAAGTGCGCCCGACACAAATTCAAAGCCAAAAATCTCAACTTGGGAGAGGTTGCTCAACCCAAATGTCCTAGATTTGGCATATTGAACTTGAAATTGAAAGCTTGAATACTGAAAGGTTTGAACTTGAAATGATTTGAAATTTGAACTTGAAATGATCCTAGTTTAGAGAGGTAGTTATGAACAACCCTAAACATGGTGGGATCTTGAAATTTGAAAACTTGAACTTGTATATTGAAAAATGGAGTCGTGAATCTCAAAAGACTAAACCTTTAAATGCTAAAAGGTGTCATCTTTGATTACTCCACACTTGAAGGTGATTCTAGTTCAAAGAGATGAATGTAAACAACTTTGAACATCCTTGAATCTTGAAAGTTTGTATTTTGTATTTTGAAAAAGTTTGTATTTTTGAAAAAGTATGTATGATTGTTGCAAGTGGTGTTTTTTTATGGAAAAAAACACCAACTTGCTAATCATTTGAAATCAAAATAGCATAATTGATTGAAATGGGATTCGGATTTACCTAGTTAGGCTTAGGCACGAGCTCCCAATTGCTCTTGAGTTTAGGAATTTTTGTATGTGTTTTTGAGGAGTTTTGAAGTTTGTATTGTGAGGAGTAATGTCGAAATTACGACGTTGTATGTGTTGTGCTTCCCCCTTTTTTCGATGGAAATGAGGGGTATTTATAGGAGGGAAATGGTGCAAAACGCCAGCACACGCCAACGCCTGACGCCAGGCCAGCGCTGGGCGCTGCTGACGTGGCCTGAATGCCGCCAAAAAGGACGGAAAGATGCCGTCCTTGATTTGTATTGTATGGGTGTACCTTTGTACGAATAGTACGATGTTTGGCATGTAGTGTTTGATTGGAGGTTAAGTCTTGAATTTGCGTCTAAAAACAAGCTTTTCTCGGGTTTTTGAATTCCGGTTTTGTGGGTCGGCGCCCGAATTTGACTTGCCTTATATGATTTTGAGTGGAAAAGGCCTAGTAAAACCAATGGGATGGTCCACTAGTTGAGATTGTACTCGAATCCTAAAGTTGGATTTTGGAAGTTATGTTTTGTACCGAGTTCCGGGAGGGGAACGGCCTCGGGGATGGGATTTTGGACCTTGGATTTTGGAGGTGTTCTTAGCAATTGGGATTTCCGCCTGGAGTTACTCCAATCGCCTAACAAGGATAATGGTATCGTCATCATCCCAAAGGGGAGACACAAATTAGGTGTCTACAGAAGCTCCCACTTTGACTGAGCGTTTGGTTAGGAAAGCGCAAGTCAAAGTATTTCGAAGGGGACGGAGAATGGTCAAGATGTTCTGCAATCGAGACCACTCTTTGTACGCCGGTACCTGCATAAAACAGGCGTTAGAAAAAGGATAGAGTCTACCTCGGTGCGGTTGGTGATGACTCCGATTTGTACTTGTATTTTTCCGCTTTCAGTTCAGGACGGAGCTTGGCATCGAAAATTTGAATTTTTGAATCTTGAATTTTGAACTTTGACACCCGGAGTTAATCCGTTGGGATGTGCTTTGCTGGGGATAAGAGCTTTTTACTGGCCCTTAAAATTTTGAACTTCGACTGACTTTCCCGGAGCTTGGGTCCGTTGGGAGTTTGTATTCTTGAAATATTCATCTGTTTGTACTTAGAGATACAGGTGTATACCCGTATTTTCGATGGATGGTTTGATGCGACGTTTGATGCTTGGTGCGGAAGACCGTATAAGCAGCAAAGGACGTGTAATCAGCACGGGAGACCGCGCGCGCTGCAGTCTTGCGCATGCAGCAGGTCAGCGCACGACACTGGGGCGGTGCCTGGCGCTGGGCTGCACCATATAAGTGCCCATTGCCGTGCCATTTTGAGGCACATTCACTTGAAATTCTTTCTTCTTTTCTCTCAAACGTCGATAGCTTCTCCCCTTGGTCTTGTTCTTGCCTTGTCCATGTAAGTTTTTCGTGAAATAACTCTAGGATTGCATGTAGTTTTGATTTTCTCGTACATTGAAATCATGCTTGTATGCTTAAGCTTCTTGAATCTTGTAGAAAACTGTTTGATAGCCACTTGAACTGGAACTGTTGGATCTTGTACTTTTGAATTTTTGAACTTGTATATGCTTCGGCACAGATAGCCTAGGCGTTGATGTAGAACTTGAATACCTGCTTCGGCGTGGATAGCCTAGGCGTTGGTGTAGGAATTTGAATACCTGCTTCGGCGTGGATAGCCTAGGCGTTGGTGTAGAATTTGTACCTTGAATTAGAGGTCCACTGGGATTTTGTTTTGAATTTTTTTTGACTTTGTTTAGGCTAGTATAGGATAGCCCCCAGTTTAGAATTTTGACTCTTTGTATGCTACTTGATTTAGTATGCCTCGTCACACTCGGAGAAAGCTCGCTGAGTCGTTTGTGGTTCGAGCTGCTGAGGAAGACGCTTCGGATGATGAAGCGGCTGCAATGAATGCGCCAGGTGGGGGTATGGTTCCCTGAGATGCGCCTGCTTTCCCTGGTGCTGGTTGGACCCCTTCCGACCTGGTGTTTCGGCCGGATTGGCACTTGTCTCAGCGGCCTCGCGCTGGCATGGTGAGTCTTGTACTGTGTTTTGAATTTGTACTTTGTACTTGTATAGGTCTTGAGCTAACTCGTTCACCTGTAGGCCGACGGAAAGCCGTTCCGTACTTACTGGTCCTTGGTGGAGGTTCAGAGGGCCTTTAAGGCTCTCCGTGCTGATGCAAAGGCTATGGAGATTTGGTCGCAGATGGGCCTGGCCGATTTCTGGCGCACCATGGGAGGTTCCCCGAGGAGAACGGGGATTAAAAACCGTTTGTGGGATTTGTTAGAGCTGTGGTGGGATACCACCAACACTTTCCACATGGCATGGGGAGAGATCACTGTTACCCCTCTTGAGTTTGCTATGATTACAGGTGTAAGGGGTTCGAAAAAGCACGAGGCTAATGCGTGACTCGTCCCTCGTGGGCGTGACGTTGTCAGATCAAGTGTAATTGGATTCCTTGTGAGTTTACACCCAATCGACTAGTAATATAGGAGTCGACATTCAGTTTTTAACGACAATGAGAAAAACTGACAAAACCCGGTTATTGTGACATAAAGGGAATGCCATTATGTTCGACCACGACGGCCATAGGTTCCCTTGTGATCCCTGGTGTGGGGATCGTGTTAGGTTATGATACATATGACAAAACATAAATCATGCGGAAAACCATAATGTCAGGAAACATATTATTTACACATAATCATTTAGCATAATTCAGATGCATACACTTTGTAGCGTGCCCTCCCTAGCTGCGCCCGAACCGAACAAGAACAAGTCTTTAGGACTTCAAGTGTCGTCCCTTCGTAGATAGTCCACAGCACGTCCTGATCCGCCTTAAGATTGACCAACTAGAATCGCCCTTAAGGTCCTATATATTTTCGGCTAATAGGGCAAGAATATGGCTGATTTTTCTACTTAAAAATCTTAGCTTTTTATTATTTGAATACTTGACATTGTCTCATAAATTGTGACCCTAGGCACTTATTTATAGAGTTTTGGAAAAGGACTTGGAATCCTATTAGGATACTAATTTATTTAATTATAATCC
The DNA here is from genome assembly GCF_020520425.1 of Spinacia oleracea. Lineage (NCBI taxonomy): Eukaryota > Viridiplantae > Streptophyta > Magnoliopsida > Caryophyllales > Amaranthaceae > Spinacia > Spinacia oleracea. The sequence continues at coordinate 125,971,942 of NC_079491.1, forward strand.
TACTAGGACTCTAATTAAATAAACTAAATCTTTTAGGATTAGATTTAATCATATGACGAATCCCGGTAGCCTTAGGATTCGAGTAACACACTTCGAGTGATACGCTAGCACCGCACGCAGGCCTTACGGCCCACGCACAGCGCCAACCCACTCGTCGCAGCCCATGTCGCAGCTCCGCGCGCGCCAAGGCCATTGCTGGGCCTGGCCTTGCGCTGGGCCTGGCTTGGCTTGGCAGCGTGTGTTTGGGCGCTTTGGCTTGTTGGGCGTAGGCCTGGCTTCGTGTTGGGCCTTCATCTAGCAAGTCTCGTCCGATGCTAATTCGTACGACGCGCTTCCGATTAAATTCCCGATTCCGGAATTCATTTCCGATACGAACAATATTTAATATTTTCGATTCCGGAATTAATTTCCGTTTCGAACAAATATTTAATATTTCCGTTTCCGGAATTATTTTCCGATTCTGATAATATTTCCGATTGTGACAATATTTCCGTTTCTGGTAATATTTCCGATTCCGGCAATATTTCCATTTCCGATAATATTTTCCGATACGTACCATGTTTCCGTTTCCGGCAACATCTACAACTTGGATAATATTTATATTTCCGATACGATCCATATTTCCGTTTCCGGCAATATCATCGTTTCCGGAGTATTCATTTCTTGCCTTTGACGATCTCAGCTCTCACTGAAACCAAGATCTGTCGATTTCGAATATCCATAGATGGAGTATTTAATTCCACTAAATACTTGATCCGTTTACGTACTATTTGTGTGACCCTACGGGTTCAGTCAAGAGTAATCTGTGGATTAATATCATTAATTCCACTTGAACTGAAGCGACCTCTAGCTAGGCATTCAGCTCACTTGATCTCACTGAATTATTAACTTGTTAATTAATACTGAACCGCATTTATTAGACTTAACATTAAATGCATACTTGGACCAAGGGCATTATTTCCTTCAGTCTCCCACTTGTCCTTAGGGACAAGTGTGCATTTCCTAATTCCTTTGTCGCTGGATGCTTGCTCTTGAACAAAAGGTAAGAGTTGTCATCCTTATTACGTCCAGAGGTGCTTCTCGGTTTCAGAGTTCAACTGATCAAATAAACAGATAATCATAGCATATGATTCATCTGAGCACGGCCATGCATTTTACAGTTTCTAGCTCTCCGAGTGGCCTTGTACAACTTTCAGCATCTCATCCCGATTTATGGGAGGACAATCCCAATCTTGCGATCTTGAGATTAGACTTCGTTTGATAGGTGATTACCTGAGCGTTACCTTTATAGCCTCCTTTTACGGTGCGTGTTAGGTTATGATACATATGATATTACATAAATCATGCGCAAACAACCATTAACCCAGGAATACATATTATTTACACATAATCATATAGCATAATTTAGATGCATACTCTTTGTTGCGTGCCCTCCCTAGCTGCGCCCGAACCGAACAAGAACAAGTCTTTAGGACTCCAAGTGTCGTCCCTCCGTAGATAGTCCACAGCACGTCCGGATCCGCCTTAAGATTGACAAACTAGAATCGCCCTTAAGGTACTAGAATTTTCGGCACTTTTGAGCAAGATGTGTGATTGAATTTTTCTCTCAAAAAACTCACTTTGAATACTTTGAAACTCGTTATAAATTGTGAACCCAGGCCACATATTTATAGGGGTATGGAAAGGGAATTGGAATCCTATTCAGATACAAATTAATTAAACCTAGAATCCTACAAGAACTCTAATTAATTAATTTATCAAATAGAATTAGGAATTTAATCATTAACCGAACTCTGCATGCTTTAGGAATCGTGCATGAACACAAACACTTACGCACACACACACGGCAGCCACGATGGGCCGCCCATGCGCGTGCGTGCGAGCAGCAGCCCACGCAGCGAGGCCTACGCGAGCTACAAGCCCACGTAGCTCCTGCGCGCGCTGCGCGCGCTGTGCGCGCTGCCACGGCCTGCTGGGCCTGGCCTTGCGCTGGGCCTGGCGTGGCCTTGGCTGTTCGTGTGGCGCGCTTGGCTTGCTGGGCGATGGCCTGGCTTCGTGCTGGGCCCTCGTCCGGCAGGCCTCGTCCGATGCTTATTCGTACGATACGCTTCCGATTAAATTTCTGATTCCGGAATTCATTTCCGATACGAACAATATTTAATATTTCCGATTCCGGAATTAATTTCCGTTTCGAACAAATATTTAATATTTCCGTTTCCGGAATTATTTTCCGATTCCGATAATATTTCCGATTCTGACAATATTTCCGTTTCCGGCAATATTTCCGATTCTGGCAATATTTCCATTTCCGATAATATTTTCCGATACGTACCATGTTTCCGTTTCCGGCAACATCTACGACTTGGATAATATTTATATTTCCGATACGATCCATATTTCCGTTTCCGGTAATATCATCGTTTCCGGAGTATTCATTTCTTGCCTGTGACGATCTCAGCTCCCACTGAAACCAAGATCCGTCGATTCCGAATATTCATAGATGGAGTATTTAATGCCATTAAATACTTGATCCGTTTACGTACTATTTGTGTGACCCTACGGGTTCAGTCAAGAGTAAGCTGTGGATTAATATCATTAATTCCACTTGAACTGAAGCGGCCTCTAGCTAGGCATTCAGCTCACTTGATCTCACTGAATTATTAACTTGTTAATTAATACTGAACCGCATTTATTAGACTTATCATAGAATGCATACTTGGACCAAGGGCATTATTTCCTTCAGTCTCCCACTTGTCCTTAGGGACAAGTGTGCATTTCCTAATTCCTTTGTCGCTCGATGCTTGCTCTTGAACATAAGGTAAGAGTTGTCATCCTTATTATGTCCAGAGGTGTTCCTCGGTTTCAGAGTTCAACTGATCAAAATAAACAGATAATCATAGCCTATGATTCATCCGAGCACGGCCATGCATTTCACAGTTTCTAGCTCTCCGAGTGGCCTTGTACAACATTTAAGCATCTCATCCCGATTTATGGGAGGACAATCCCAATCTTGCGATCTTGAGATTAGACTCCGTTTGATAGGTGATTACCTGAGCGTTGCCTTTATAGCCTCCTTTTACGGTGCGACGGTTGGTCAACGTCAAAGCAACCAGTTCTCAAACAAGTAATCTCAAATCACTCAGGTATTGAGGATTTAGTGTCTAATAATTTAATGAAATTTACTTATGACAGACTTTCATCTCTTACAGTAAAGTTTCATAGGTCTTGTCCGATACTAGTCTTCCCAAAGTAAGTATCTATGCAAATGATTATGACATTGCCATGTCCACATAGTTCAAGAAACAGAACTACTAGTCATCTTGCATTCTAATCGTCTAACGTTTTCTATGCGTCCAATTTTTATAGAAAACTCCGATTAGGGACCATTTTCAACCTTTGACATTCAAGTTCACTTGATAGACATTTCTTAGTCACAGGACTGGTCCTGACAGTCTATCTTGAATATATCGTCAAATTGAAGGGACTCATCATTTAATAAACCACAAATTAAATGGAAAAATGAATTCTTTTCATTTATTGTGAATGATTAACCAATAATGTTTTACAAAGATTTAAACTCTAAAACTTAAAAACATTAAACAGAGACATCAAAGCCATTCTCCAATATGCTTGATTCCCATAGCTGCAGTGTGCGAGTTGTGCTTCGCTTGCGGCAGAGGTTTAGTTAATGGATTTGATATGTTGTCATCAGTTCCAATCTTGCTTATCTCGACTTCTTTTCTTTCAATGAACTCTCGTAGAAGGTGAAATCTACGAAGTACATGCTTGACTCTCTGGTGGTGTCTAGGCTCTTTTGCCTGTGCAATAGCTCCGTTATTGTCACAATACAGGGCTATTGGTCCTTTAATGGAGGGGACTACACCAAGTTCACCTATGAACTTCCTTAGCCATATAGCTTCCTTTGCTGCTTCATGTGCAGCAATGTACTCCGCTTCAGTTGTAGAATCCGCAATGGTGCTTTGCTTAGCACTTTTCCGGCTTACTGCTCCTCCGTTGAGGCAGAAGACAAACCCAGACTGTGATCTGAAATCATCTTTGTCGGTTTGGAAACTTGCGTCCGTATAGCCTTTAACAATTAATTCATCATCTCCACCATAGACCAGGAAGTCATCTTTGTGCCTTTTCAGGTACTTCAGAATATTCTTGGCAGCAGTCCAATGCGCCTCTCCTGGGTCTGACTGGTATCTGCTCGTAGCACTGAGTGCGTACGCAACATCCGGGCGTGTACATATCATAGCATACATTATTGATCCAATCAATGATGCATATGGAATCCCATTCATTCGTCTACGCTCATCAAGTGTTTTTGGGCACTGAGTCTTGCTTAGAGTTATTCTATGAGACATGGGTAGGTAGCCTCGCTTGGAGTCCGCCATCTTGAACCTATCAAGCACCTTATTGATATAAGTGCTTTGACTAAGTCCAATCATCCTTTTAGATCTATCTCTGTAAATCTTGATGCCCAATATGTACTGTGCTTCTCCTAAATCCTTCATCGAAAAACATTTCCCAAGCCAAATCTTGACAGAGTTCAACATAGGAATGTCATTTCCGATAAGTAATATGTCGTCGACATATAATACTAGGAAAGCAATTTTGCTCCCACTGACCTTCTTGTATACACAAGATTCGTCTGCGTTCTTGATGAAACCAAAGTCCTTGACTGCTTCATCAAAACGTATATTCCAGCTCCTGGATGCCTGCTTCAATCCGTAGATTGACTTCTTTAGCTTGCATACCTTTTTAGCATTCTTTGGATCCTCAAAACCTTCAGGCTGTGTCATAAACACAGTTTCTGTTAAAACGCCGTTTAAGAAAGCAGTTTTGACATCCATCTGCCATATTTCGTAATCGTAATATGCAGCGATTGCTAATATTATCCGAATAGACTTTAGCATTGCAACTGGTGAAAAGGTTTCATCGTAATCCACACCGTGGACTTGCCTGTAACCTTTTGCAACCAATCTAGCTTTGAAAACTTCAAGTTTCCCATCCTTGTCTTTTTTCAGTTTGAAAACCCATTTGCTTCCAATGGCTTGGTAGCCATCTGGCAAATCGACCAAATCCCATACTTGGTTTTCAGACATGGAGTCCAATTCAGATTGCATGGCTTCTTGCCATTGCTTGGAGCTAGGGCTCGTCATAGCTTGTTTGTAAGTCGCAGGTTCATCACTTTCAAGTAATAGAACGTCATAGCTCTCGTTCGTCAAAATACCTAAGTACCTTTCCGGTTGAGATCTATATCTTTGCGATCTACGCGGGGTAACATTTCTAGATTGACCATGATTCTCACCAGATTCTTCTAAAGATCTCTGAGTTTCATCCTGAATGTCATCTTGAGCATTCTCTAGAGTTTGTTGTTCGACTCGAATTTCTTCGAGGTCTACTTTTCTCCCACTTGTCATTTTGGAAATGTGATCTTTCTCCAAAAAGACACCATCTCGAGCAACAAACACCTTGTTCTCAGATGTATTGTAGAAGTAATACCCCTTTGTTTCCTTTGGATAGCCCACAAGGATACATTTGTCAGATTTTGGATGAAGTTTGTCTGAAATTAATCGTTTGACGTATACTTCACATCCCCAAATCTTAAGAAAAGACACATTTGGAGGCTTTCCAAACCATAATTCGTATGGAGTCTTTTCGACAGCTTTAGACGGAGCTCTATTTATAGTGAGTGCAGCTGTATTTAGTGCATGTCCCCAAAATTCTAATGGAAGTTCGGCCTGACCCATCATTGACCTGACCATGTCTAGCAAGGTTCTGTTCCTCCGTTCCGACACACCGTTCCATTGTGGTGTTCCAGGAGGAGTCAACTCTGATAGAATTCCACATTCTTTCAGATGGTCATCAAATTCATAGCTCAGATATTCACCGCCTCTATCAGACCGCAGTGCCTTAATCTTCTTGCCTAATTGATTCTCTACTTCACTCTGAAATTCCTTGAATTTGTCAAAGGATTCAGACTTATGCTTCATTAGGTAGACATAACCATACCTACTGAAGTCATCAGTGAAAGTGATAAAGTAGCTGAAACCACCTCTAGCATTTGTACTCATTGGTCCACATACATCTGTATGGATTAAACCCAATAGTTCATTTGCTCTTTCTCCAACTTTAGAGAAAGGTTGCTTTGTCATTTTGCCAAGTAAACATGATTCGCATTTACCATAATCCTCTAAGTCAAATGGTTCTAGAATTCCTTCCTTTTGAAGTCTTTCTAAGCGTTTCAAGTTTATATGGCCTAATCGGCAATGCCACAGATAGGTGAGATCTGAATCATTCTTTTTGGCCTTTTTGGTATTTATGTTATATACTTGTTTGTCGTGATCTAATAAATAAAGTCCATTGACTAATCTAGCAGATCCATAAAACATCTCTTTAAAATGAAACGAACAACTATTGTCTTTTATTAAAAAGGTAAATCCCTTAGCATCTAAGCAAGAAACTGAAATGATGTTTTTTTAGTAAGACTTGGAACATGGAAACATTCTTCCAGTTCCAAAACTAGCCCGGAGGGCAACAACAAATAGTAAGTTCCTACAGCTAATGCAGCAATCCGTGCTCCATTTCCCACTCGTAGGTCGACTTCACCCTTGCTTAACTTTCTACTTCTTCTTAGTCCCTGTGGATTGGAACATAAGTGTGAGCCACAACCTGTATCTAATACCCAAGAAGTTGAATTAGCAAGTATACAGTCTATAACGAAAATACCTGAAGATGGAACGACTGTTCCGTTCTTCTGATCTTCCTTTAGCTTCAAGCAATCTCTCTTCCAATGCCCCTTCTTCTTGCAGTAGAAGCATTCGGATTCAGAAGTGGGTTGACTGACCTTCCTCTTTACAGATTTGGCGCCAGTTTGCTTAGTTGGGCTGGCCTTGTTGCCACCTTTCTTAGCATTCCTCTTCTTTCCAGATTTCTTGAACTTGCCCCCACGCACCATAAGCACATCCTGCTTATCACTTTTGAGCGTCTTTTCAGCGGTCTTCAGCATACCGTGAAGCTCAGTGAGCGTTTTGTCCAGACTATTCATACTGTAGTTCAGTTTGAACTGATCATACCCGCTATGAAGAGAATGGAGGATGGTGTCTATAGCCATTTCCTGAGAAAATTGCTGATCCAGCCGACTCATATTCTCCATGAGTCCAATCATTTTGAGAACATGTGGACTTACGGGCTCGCCTTTCTTAAGCTTGGTCTCAAGAATTTGCCTATGAGTCTCGAATCTTTCGACTCGAGCCAGATCTTGGAACATGTTCTTCAACTCACTGATGATTGTGAAAGCATCTGAGTTGATGAACGTTTTCTGCAGATCCGCACTCATGGTGGCGAGCATTAGACATTTCACATCCTTGTTGGCATCAATCCAACGATTGAGGGCTGCCTGAGTGACCCCGTCGCCTGCAGCTTCGGGCATCGCCTCATCTAGGACATACTCCTTTTCTTCCTGCATAAGAACTATTTGCAAGTTCCTTTGCCAGTCAAGGAAGTTTTTCCCGTTCAACTTCTCCTTTTCGAGAATTGATCGAATGTTGAATGAATTGTTGTTTGCCATATTAAAAACTACAATTGAAAAGAATAAACAAATAAATAACCATTCACAGTTTCTCTTAATAAACTTAAATTCTAGCATACATGCATAATTCAATGTTTATTAAGCATTTTATTCAAGTTATGTGTTCCGGCAGGTGTGAATAAAATGATTCCAAGATCCTAAAATCATTGAAGAACTAAGCACAGTTTGTCGACTTAATCCTAGAACATCTTAGGTAAGCAAAAGCCTTTTGCTAATAGTCTAGAAACTATTCTTGGTTGATAGGTACGTCTAAGAACTTATTAGGTAAACCTATCGATTTTGCCACGACATAAAAGGACTCCTTACTTATATCGTTGAGTTTCACCAAAACTAACATGTACTCACAATTATTTGTGTACCTTGCCCCTTTAGGACCAATAAGTAACACCTCGCTGAGCGAAAACTATTACTAGATTGATGTAAAGGATATCCAAGCAAGTGTATATTTTGGCATGGCACCTTTTAACTCAATTTTTAAGTTTGGAACTTAAGGCTCTTACTATGTTGGTTAGATTTTAAGTGAACTAAAATCCTTAATCATGCAACATAATCAAGCTTTTGATCTCATGCATTTTAAGACATATTTAAAAGCAATAAATAACTTAAACATGCATAAGATAAATGTGATCTAGTATGGCCCGACTTCATCTTGAAGCTTTGACTTCAAAGTCCGTCTTGAAAATCTCCGTGGGAGGCACCATTTTCTTCAAATAAGATAAGCTATAACTAATTACAACTATTTGATGGTTCGCAGACCATATTTGAATTGAAAAATAACTTTGGTACTTTAGACCAATTACATTCAAATTAATGGTACGCAGACCATATTTTCTATCCTATTTGGGCCATACTAGTCACTTCACAACCTGCAAAACAGTACATATACAATATATACCATTCACCCATTCATTATCATAAATGGCCCACTTAGCTGGTTAGTAAAACACATTATGCATCACGTAAACATTTGCAGCAATTAATCAAGGGCACCAATAATCTACCAATTATTCAGTCCTTATTAATTCTAATCAAGTTGTTTTAACCTTAAGGATTTGTAGACCTAATCAAGAGTTTATGACTAAAAGGGCTCCCACTTAAACCAATAAATTCATATGCTTTACTAATTTTAAACATAAAAATGTATTTCTAGTCTAACCGGAAACATACAAATTTAATTAAAATTTAAAGCTCATATAAATTTATAATTGAATCCAAAAGTTTAATTTAATTTCAGTCGTATTTAAATTAATTCATGATTTTAATTTTAGTAAAATAATTAGAATAAATAAAATTTATTATAATTACAATATTCAAAATTAAAATCCAAGAAAATAATTTTAATTATTAATTTTAAAATTAATTAAAATTACGTGAACTGAAATTTTCAAATTAAACATTCAAAACGATCTAATCGTAACGCAAACACCCTACGCATTGCACGCCCATGGGCCGCACGCATACAGCCATTGCTGGCCATATGCGCGCAGCCCATGCGCTCGTCGCATAGCTGCTGCTCTACCAATCGCAAGCCATCGCACGCTGTGGTGCTCGCTGCGCGCGCGCCAGCGCTCGTCGCACGCGAGCCATCGCTCGCAGTGCGCGCTCGCCAGCGCTCGCTGTGCGCGCGAGCCATCGCTCGCTGGGCTCGCGACATCGCTCGCTGGGCGCGCGACATCGCTCGCTGGGCGCGCGACATCGCTCGCTGTGCGCGCGAGCAACGCTGGGCGCAGCGCTCGTGGCACGCGAGCTTGCGCTCGCTGCGCGCGAGGCTGCGCGCTCTTGCGCGAGGCAGTGCGCGTTGTGGCGCAGCTCGCTTGCTGCCCACACGCGACTGCCTTGGCTTGCCTTTCGCCCATGCCCATTTGTTCATAGCTCGTGGCCCACGACACAAGGCAGGGCTGCTGCCTTGTGCTCGTGCACTACGCCCTTGCTCATTGCATTCGTGCCGCACGGGCGACGAGCTCCCTTGCTCGTCGTCGCATGCCCGCACTATACAACACCCCTTAAGGGTAACACGAAGCGTCCATTGCTTTGTGCGTGCAAGTTTTATGAACGAATCGCATAGAAATTTAAAATTTATATTTAAAATTAATGACAAATTAATAAATAATATTAATTTCATAATTTTAGGGCGAAAAATCGAAAATTTATTATCCAATTGATTTCCGATTGTCATGGATTCAAGTCTAGGTCATAAAAATTTAAAATTTATCATAAATTTACAATTTTTATGGTGGTTTTTAATCATAGGTTTCTAATTAAATTATAATTAATTATGAAAATCAAATTAATTCTAAATTATTCTAATTTTCAACAAATTAATCATAATTACAAATTAGATTGCATAATTAACAAGGCTAGGCATTCAAACTTGTTAAACATATACAGTAGGTCAATCAAAAATTCAAGATTTATCAACAAGAATCGCAAATATTTAATTTAACATCTTAAATTTACGAAATTTTGCATTCGAAAAACTAAAACCTTCGAAAAGTCATAGTTAGGCTTTGAATTTGAGAATTCTGGGTTCGGCCGAAAAAGAGTATTTTTGTCAAAATTTTAGAATGCCTTTTACATGCGGAATTGACACAAAAATCACTCGATTTGGATGAGTAACGAAGAAACTGCCGAAAAACTGCGTACGTATAATTAAATAAACGCAATTTGCAATTAATTAACAATTACGAAAATTAATCACCCCTTTTAATTCTTGCAAATTTGTAATATTTAACCATGTTCATGCAAATTAGATTATGAAAATAATAAGGGGCTCGTGATACCACTGTTAGGTTATGATACATATGATATTACATAAATCATGCGGAAACAACCATTAACCCAGGAATACATATTATTTACACATAATCATATAGCATAATTTAGATGCATACTCTTTGTTGCGTGCCCTCCCTAGCTGCGCCCGAACCGAACAAGAACAAGTCTTTAGGACTCCAAGTGTCGTCCCTCCGTAGATAGTCCACAGCACGTCCGGATCCGCCTTAAGATTGACCAACTAGAATCGCCCTTAAGGTACTAGAATTTTCGGCACTTTTGAGCAAGATGTGTGATTGAATTTTTCTCTCAAAAAACTCACTTTGAATACTTTGAAACTCGTTATAAATTGTGAACCCAGGCCACATATTTATAGGGGTATGGAAAGGGAATTGGAATCCTATTCAGATACAAATTAATTAAACCTAGAATCCTACAAGAACTCTAATTAATTAATTTATCAAATAGAATTAGGAATTTAATCATTAACCGAACTCTGCATGCTTTAGGAATCGTGCATGAACACAAACACTTACCCACACACACACGGCAGCCACGATGGGCCGCCCATGCGCGTGCGTGCGAGCAGCAGCCCACGCAGCGAGGCCTACGCGAGCTACAAGCCCACGTAGCTCATGCGCGCGCTGCGCGCGCTGTGCGCGCTGCCACGGCCTGCTGGGCCTGGCCTTGCGCTGGGCCTGGCATGGCCTTGGCTGTTCGTGTGGCGCGCTTGGCTTGCTGGGCGATGGCCTGGCTTCGTGCTGGGCCCTCGTCCGGCAGGCCTCGTCCGATGCTTATTTGTACGATACGCTTCCGATTAAATTTCTGATTCCGGAATTCATTTCCGATACGAACAATATTTAATATTTCCGATTCCGGAATTAATTTCCGTTTCGAACAAATATTTAATATTTCCGTTTCCGGAATTATTTTCCGATTCCGATAATATTTCCGATTCTGACAATATTTCCGTTTCCGGCAATATTTCCGATTCTGGCAATATTTCGATTTCCGATAATATTTTCCGATACGTACCATGTTTCGGTTTCCGGCAACATCTACGACTTGGATAATATTTATATTTCCGATACGATCCATATTTCCGTTTCCGGTAATATCATCGTTTCCGGAGTATTCATTTCTTGCCTGTGACGATCTCAGCTCCCACTGAAACCAAGATCCGTCGATTCCGAATATTCATAGATGGAGTATTTAATGCCATTAAATACTTGATCCGTTTACGTACTATTTGTGTGACCCTACGGGTTCAGTCAAGAGTAAGCTGTGGATTAATATAATTAATTCCACTTGAACTGAAGCGGCCTCTAGCTAGGCATTCAGCTCACTTGATCTCACTGAATTATTAACTTGTTAATTAATACTGAACCGCATTTATTAGACTTATCATAGAATGCATACTTGGACCAAGGGCATTATTTCCTTCAGTGCGACGGTTGGTCAATGTCAAAGTAAGCAGTTCTCAAACAAGTAATCTCGAATCACTCAGGTATTGAGGATTTAGTGTCTAATAATTTTAATGAAATTTACTTATAACAGATTTTCATATCTTACAGTAAAGTTTCATAGGTCTGTCTGATACTAGTCTTCCCAAAGTAAGTATCTATGCAAATGATTATGACATTGCCATGTCCACATAGTTCAAGAAACAGAACTACTAGTCATCTTGCATTCTAGTCGTCTAACGTTTTCTATGCGTCCATCTTTATAGAAAACTCCGACCAGAGACCATTTTCAACGTTTTGTTAGGTTATGATACATATGACGATTCATAAATCATGCGGAAAAACCATAAAGCCAGGAAAGCATATTATTTACACATAATCATTTATCATAGTTTAGATGCATACTCTTTGTTGCGTGCCTTCCCTAGCTGCGCCCGAACCGAACAAGAACAAGTCTTTAGGACTCCAAGTGTCGTCCCTCCGTAGATAGTCCACAGCACGTCCGGATCCGCCTTAAGCTTGACCTACTAGAATCGCCCTTAAGGTACTTAGAATTTTCGGCACTTTATAGGCAATTGTATGACTGAATTTTTGCTCTCAAAAATCACTTTGAATACTTTAATACTCTATGTAAATATGTGACCCTAAGCACCTATTTATAGAGTTATGGAAAAGGATTTGGAATCCTATTAGGATACTAATTTATTTAATTATAATCCTACTAGGCCTCTAATTAAATAAACTAAATCTTTTAGGATTAGATTTAATCATATGACAAATCCCGGTAGCCTTAGGATTCGAGTAACACACTTCGAGTGATACGCTAGCACCGCACGCAGGCCTTGCGGCCCACGCACAGCGCCAACCCACTCGTCGCAGCCCCGCGCGCGCGCCAAGGCCATTGCTGAGCCTGGCCTTGCGTTGGACCGGGCGTGGCTTAGCAGCGTGTTTTTGGGCGCTTGGGCTTGCTGAGCGTAGGCCTGGCTTCGTGCTGGGCCTTCGCCTAGCAAGTCTCGTCCGATGCTAATTCGTACGACGCGCTTCCGATTAAATTCCCGATTCCGGAATTTATTTCCGATACGAACAATATTTAATATTTCCGATTCCGGAATTAATTTCCGTTTCGAAAAAATATTGAATATTTCCGTTTCCGGAATTATTTTCCAATTCCGATAATATTTCCGATTCTGACAATATTTCCGTTTCCGGCAATATTTCCAATTCCGGCTATATTTCCATTTCCGATAATATTTTCCGATACGTACCATGTTTCCGTTTCCGGCAACATCTACGACTTGGATAATATTTATATTTCCGATACGATCCATATTTCCGTTTCCGGTATTATCATCGTTTCCGGAGTATTCATTTCTTGCCTGTGACGATCTCAGCTCCCACTGAAACCAAGATCCGTCGATTCCGAATATCCATAGATGGAGTATTTAATGTCATTAAATACTTGATCCGTTTACGTACTATTTGTGTGACCCTACGGGTTCAGTCAAGAGTAAGCTGTGGATTAATATCATTAATTCCACTTGAACTGAAGCGGCCTCTAGCTAGGCATTCAGCTCACTTGATCTCACTGAATTATTAACTTGTTAATTAATACTGAACCGCATTTATTAGACTTAACATAGAATGCATACTTGGACCAAGGGCATTATTTCCTTCACTTTTGACATTCAAGTTCACTTGATAGACATTTCTTATTCACAGGACTGGTCCTGACAGTCTATCTTGAATATTTCGTCAATTTGAAGGAACTCATCATTTAATACTAAACCAAGATTAAATGGAATATGAAAATACATTTCATATATGATAAATGTTCAATCCCAATGTTTTACAACCATGGGCCTCAAACCCATCTTTAAAACATTTCATGGAATTTAAAGCTATGCTTGATTTCCAGTGCTACAATGTGAGTGTTGCTTCTCACTTGTTGCATAGGTCTAGTTATCATGCTTTGCCAATCTTTAATATCCTCCTCATCGAATGTTTTTTAGATAGGATGATAAGATCTTTTGAGTTTGTTTATTATGTGATCTAGTCTTTCTTACTACATTAGTGGCTCTACGCATTTTGCAATGAAGAACCATTAAGTCAGCAGACATGTGATCCACCCAAGTTCAGTGAAGAACTCTTTAACATAAAAAACCCTGTTTTATTGCTTCTTAGGCAATAAGTACTTTTACTTCAACTGTATTGGTTGCTAGTGATGCTTTGGTTGGATTTACTTATCCAGGCAGTTCACAGATATGTGGAAGACTTTCCAGCTGTATCTTAGAACATAGAAATTAATATTTAATTTCCCACGCAACAACTCATGGTCTCCAATCCATGTTGCCATTTCAAAACACGATGCTCTATAGCTCGTCCTTGCCAATGATTAACTCCAAAGGGATCTTGCTTGATCCTTTACCAGTGTTATGCGTGTAGCATCAATATTTAGCATATCTTTATTTCCTTGAATCAAGAACTATTCCTATCTACCTTTTCAAGTACCATAAGTATTCTTGATCTCAATCTAGTTGATCTTCACTTCGATCAATAGAGATTGGTATATGTTCGTCATGCCTAAAGTCATACGATACATTTTTGGCGATCCTCATATTATATCATACATGATAAATTCTTTTGCAGAAAAATTCCCAATTGAATTCTATTCATGTAATTTTAGCTCATCTAGTTTCAGTAGATACTAAATCCAGCTAAATTCTTTGACATATAATATAGGTTAAGAATCTCATTATATTCTTTGATGTTTAACTTAGTAAATGCTTATTCATAGTTCAAACATTCATTACTTAGATTTATTCATATGGGTCGAATATCTCCAATGGAGTCTTTCGTGTTTTGATTAGTAAATGCCATTACTTAATTTAAAACAATATTATAAGATCTTTGTAAATAGATCTTGATACCCAGTATGTACTAAGTTTCGCCATGGTCCATCATTGATGAATAATTTCAAATCTAAGTCATTAGCATTTGAATGTCATTTCACAATAGAGAGATATGTGTATGATACACATAGGACCAATTAAGTTTTTATGTACTCCCACTAATCTTCTTATATATCTATAAGAATCATGTACATTTTATGAAACTAAAATACTTATTAGCTTCACTAAAATACAATTCCAATTCCCAATTGCTTGCTTAAATCTGTACTTAGATTTCATAAGCTAGCATTCATTTCAAGCATTATTTGGATCCACAAATCCTATGACATGCTATGTACATAGTTTTCTTCCAACATTTGATTGAGGAATACGTTTTGTCATCCAATTGTCATATGTACCAATATGCAATCATTACTTGAGTTATATACTTAAGCATTACGATTATGCATGAGGTTTCAACACAATCCACACCGTGAATTTGCTTGTAACCTTTAGCAACTAATCTAGCTTTGTGTGTGAACACAATTTTATGTTTGATGGTTTTTATCCTTAAAACAAACTTGCAACCAATAGGTGTGAAACTATTCTTGCAAATCAACAAAATTTCAATTTTGTCATCAAAACATTGAGTATGTTTTATGGCCTCTAACCATTTAAAACATTTGAGTCTATATATGGCCTCTAACCATTTTAGGGAATCTGGGTTTCGTCATAGCTTTCTTACAGGTCACAAACTCATTAATCTACATAATATTTTGACTGCAAGTTGTAGGTTTCTTCACTATCTAATAGAAGAATTGCATAGCTTCAGTGACCTGAACTCCGTGTTTCTTCACTATCTAATAGAAGAATCTCATAGTTTCAGTGACTTGAACTCTATGCCTACTTGGGTATAGAACATCAAACAATAGAATATCAATAGCCACTTGAAAGTCCTTTGAATATTCTGTTCCCCTTGAAGCACTTGTAAAGTCTTCTAAGAGATGTCTATTCTTTAAAGCCACTTCTAAAGTCCTTAAAGAATAAGTGTTCGGATTTTCTGAAGAACTTCGAAAAGCCTCTGGAATGTCCGTTTATGTTTGTTGTTCGCCTCGAAGGAATTTCGAGGTCTATTTTCTCCCACTTGTCATTTTGGAAACGAATCTCCAAAAGGATATTATTTCGAGCAAACAAACATTATGTTCTCAAAATTCGTGGTAGAAACAATACCCTTGTGTCTCATTTGAATAAATCACAATGAAACATATATCTATACTTGGGCCTTAGTTTGTTGAATAACAAACGCTAAGCTCCCACTGAGTTTAGGAACTCTTTAGATATATTATGAAAAGATATTATGAAATTACTTTTCAATAGCTTTGACGAATTTAGTTTAGTTTGGTGGTAGTTGAGCATTTTGTTTAGAAATTATAGGAAAATTCTTTATGATTCATCATTTGATTGAATCAAGTATTAATTGACTTCGATCATTCCAACTTAGATATGCCATATCTTATGGAGCTAGATTGTGAATTTTACTACACACAATCATTGATGATCATTCTTGACTTAAGTAATCATCAACATGATCTAACCTAGATCTTTATGATTTCTTGCCAAGTGGGATTTATACTTCTGAATCTTTGAACTAGCCAAACATATTCAAACTTATATCACATTGAGTAAATAAACCTATATTCACTCAAATCTGTGTGAAATAATAAAGTCATAAAACCTTTCTTTAGCTTTGAACTCTGTCGTCTAGGCGTTCTAACAATAGTTCATATCTTTTGTTACTTTCAACAAGTAAGACTTGCTTGTCTTGAATTGATCTAGAAATAAATCAACTTTTAAAAGTCCATCAAAATAGAGCTTTTGATTGTTAACTTGTTGATATGGTCTAAGCAACAATGCCAAAGATTAGTGGAACTCAAATCAAGAGATTGATTTGAACCTAGTAAAGATTTTATTGTTAAAGAGTTGTTTGTTTTAATCAAGCATATTGACTCACCCAGTAAATGACCATTTCATTCAAATAAACAAACAAACAAGCATTGTTTTTGTTCTTCTGAATGTGAGTCTTTCTGTGCTTGAAAACAGAAATTTAGGTATGCTGATTGTGGAACAAAATAGCCATTATGTTCCAGCCTTGAAAGGTCTTAAAACAAACTAGATGACCCTACAACTAATGTAGCATTTCCATGCTTCATTTCCCACTTATAGGTCAATAGTGTAGCCTAGCTTCCATTGTTTGAGTTATAACCGAAGTAAAAACCTCAAGCGGTATATGATACCAAGGAAGTTTGATTGCTAGGTCACTTCTCTTTAAACATAAACTTATAGGTAGAAACGGAATCGTAAATTCCTTTCATTTGTTCCTTGTTTTCCTATTTCTTGTACCCTTTCTTATAGTCTTAAGAATTGAATTCTCTAGTGTTGAATTTTATACTTTATAAAAGGGTGATGAAAGCGATTAAATCATATGAGGGACACATTACAACGCACCCTTGAGAGGTGCGTTACGGTTCTCAGAAAACTAACCACTTGGCTTTGCTATTTCTCCTTTTATTTAACGAATCTCGGGTTTCCAAGCAATGTTCCAGTATTTAGGCTTAATTCATCAGCTACAAGGGGCAGGATGCGTTCTGTTCGACTTTTGGGTCGATTGCGACAGAACGCCGGATCAATTTAGCAGCGTGAGGCTAGGCTTAAGGCTAGAGTCAGTACTCAGGTTATGGAATTGTGTGTTGTGTGTGTCCTCTTCACGACGGTTTTGAGGCTGTATTTATAGGGAAAGAGTTTGTGGAAAGATAGATTTTTAGAATACGAATCCAAAAAGAATTCGGAGATGACACGGCCCCAGGCATTTTCTATAAATAGTAGTTTTGGCTGAAATGAAAAGGGTGATTGAGATTCGTTATTTTATAGGAGATGCGTTGCCAAGCGGAGATTTGTGTTCTCATCATCGAACCTTCCCTTTCGGGAATGGGGACAAAAGTAGGTGTCTACAGATGTATGATTTTTCTATCAACTTGCTATGTGGGCCATTCATTGATAAATGAATGGGTGAATGGTATATTGTAAATATACTGTTTTGCAGGTCATGGAAAGTGACTAGTATGGCCCAAATAGGATAGAAAATATGGCCTGCGTACCATTAATTTGAATGTAAAATTGGTCTAATGCACCAAAGTTTTTGTTTTAAATATCGTCTGCGTACCATCAAATAGTTGTAGTTAGTTTTAATTATAGCATATCCTATTTGAGGAAAATGGCGCCTCCCATGGTGAAATTCAAGACGAAGTTTCCAATCCATTTTCAAAGACGGAGTTTGAAGTTGAAGCTTCAAGATGAAGTCGGGCCATACTAGATCACATTTATATCTTATGCATGCTTTTAGTTATTTATTGCTTTAAATATGTCTTAATTATGCATGAGATTATGGCTTGATTATGTTGCATGATTAAGGATTTTAGTTCACTTAAAATCTAACCAACATAGTAAGAGCCTTAAGTTCCAAACTTTAAAAATTGAGTTAAAAGGTGCCATGCCAAAATAACACTTACTTGGATAACCTTTACATCAATCTTAGTAATAGTTTTCCACCATAGCGAGGTGTTACTTGTTGATTCTAAAGGGGTAAGGTACACAAATAATTGTGAGTACATAGTTTTGGTGAAACTCAAGGATATAAGTAACGAGTCTTTTTATGTCGTGGCAAAGGAGATAGGTTTACCTAATAAGTTCTTAGACGTACCTATCAACCAAGAATAGTTTCTAGACTATTAGCAAAGGATTTGCTTACCTAAAATATTTTAGAATTGAGTCTAAATACATAATGTGTTTAATTCTTCAATGATTTAAGGATCCTGGATTCATTTTATTCAATGATTTAAGGATCTTGGAACACAAAAACTCGAATAAAATGCTTAATAAATATTGAATTATGCATGAATGCTCGAATTTAAGTTTATTAAGAGAAACTGTGAATGGTTATTTTTTTGTTTATTCTTTTCAATTAGAGTTTTAACTATGGCAAACAACAATTCATTAAACATTCGATCATCTCGAAAAGGAGAAGTTGAGCAGGAAAAACTTCCTTGACTGGCAAAGGAACTTGCAAATAGTTCTTATGCAGGAAGAAAAGGAGTATGTCCTGGAAGAGGCGATGCCCGAAGCCACGGGTGAAGGGGTCACTCAGGCAGCCCTCAATCGTTGGATTGATGCCAACAAGGATGTGAAATGTCTAATGCTTGCAACTATGAGTGCAGATCTACAACGTTCATCAACTCAGATGATTTCACGATCATCAGTGAGTTAAAGAACATGTTCCAAGATCTGGCTCGAGTCGAAAGATTCGAGACTTATAGGAAAATTCTTGACACCAAGCTCAAGAAGGGCGAGCCCGTAAGTCCACATGTTCTCAAGATGATTGGATTAATTGAGAATATGAGTCGGTTGGATCAACAGTTCTCTCAAGAAATGGTTGTGGACACCATCCTCCATTCTCTTCAAAGCGGGTATGATCAGTTCAAGCTGAACTACCTCATGAATAGTCTGGAGAAAACGCTCACTGAGCTTCACGGTATGCTGAAGACCGATGAAAAGACGCGCAAAACTGATAAGAAAGATGTGCTTATGGTGCGTGGGGGCAAGTTCAAGAAATATGGCAAAAAGAGGAATGCTAAGAAAGGTGGCAAAAAGGCCAGCCCAACTAAGCAAACTGGCGGCACCAAGTCTGAAAAGAAGAAGGTGAGCCAACCTACTTCTGAATCTGAATGCTTCTACTGTAAGAAGAAGGGGCATTGGAAGAGAGATTGCTTGAAGCTTAAGGAAGATCAGAAGAACGGAACTGTCGTTCCATCTTCAGGTATTTTCGTTATAGACTGTATGTTAGGTTATGATAAATATAAAACATATATTTCATGCGGAAAAACCATAAAGCCAGGAATCCAAATTAATTGCCACATAACAATTAGCATAATTTAGGATGCACACATTTGTAACGTGCCTTCCCTAGCTGCTCCCGAACCGAACAAGAACAAGTTTAGGACTCCAAGTGTAGTCCCTCCGTAGATTGTCCACAGCACGTTCGGATCCGCCTTAGATTCAATTAACTAGAATTTAGCCTAAGGTATTATGTTATTCGTTTATAATTTATTTTGGCAAATTATTAACCTTTAGTTTTTATCTTAAAACTATATGAATACTTGAATTGATGATAATATAAATTGTGATTGCCATCACCTATTTATAGGGCAGGATTATCGAAACTAGAAACCTACTAGGATTCAACTTATCTAATTCTATTAGAATTAGATTCAAATTAAATCTATTAGTTTTAGTGTTTTGTATAACAACTAATTCTAGTAGTTTCAGGAAAATATTCTAATCGGATAAATCCTAAACACTTAAGGATTCGAAACACGCACGAACACAACGACACGCACGAACAGCCCGCAACTAGCTTGCCAGCGCGCGCTGCGGGTTGGCTCGGCCCAGCGCTGGTACGCGGCCCACGAAGGGCGTGTAGGAAATAATGCCGTTGGTCCAAGTATGCATTTAATGATAAGTCTAATAAATGCGGTTCAGTATTAATTGACAAGTTAATAATTCAGTGAGATCAAGTGAGCTGAATGCCTAGCTAGAGGCCGCTTCAGTTCAAGTGGAATTAATAATATTAATCCACAGCTTACTGTTGACTGAACCCGTAGGGTCACACAAATAGTACGTGAACGGATCAAGTATTTAAGTGAATTAAATACTCCATTTATGGATATTCGGAATCGACGGATCTCGGTTCCAGTGGGAGCTGAAATCGTTAAAAGGCAAATAAATGAATACTCCGGAAACGATGATATTGCCGGAAACGGAAATATGGATTGTATCGGAAATATAAATATTATCCAAGTCGTAGATGTTGCCGGAAACAGAAACATTGTACGTATCGGTAAATATTATCGGAAATGGAAATATTACCGGAATCGGAAATATTGCCGGAAACGGAAATATTGTCAGAATCGGAAATATTATCGGAATCGGAAAATAATTCCGGAAACGGAAATATTAAATATTTGTTCGAAACGGAAATTAATTCCGGAATCGGAAATGTTAAATATTGTTCGTATCGGAAATGAATTCCGGAATCGGGAATTTAATCGGAAATCGTATCGTATGAATTAGCATCGGGCGAGGCTTGCTAGACGAAGGCCCAGCACGAAGCCAGGCCGACGCCCAGCAAGCCACACGCATCCAACATGCCAAGTGCTCGACCAGGCCCAGCGCAAGGCCAGGCCCAACCAAGCCTTGGCGCGCGACAAGCTCAACGATGGGCTGCGAGCATGGGCCTCAGCGCTGTGCGCTAGGCGTGGGCCGCAAGGCTTGTGTGCGGGCGTACAGTGCTTGTGCGCTGCTCGTGTGCGTGACGAATCCTAATGCTATCGGAATTCGTGCATTGATTAAATCCTAATCCTAAAAGATTAAATTTATTATTTAGAGATCTAATAGGATTCTAATTAATAAATTAGTATTCTAAAAAAATTATTTCCAAACTGAAAATCTCAAATTAAAATTCAAAACGATTCAATCGTAACACGACGAGCACTTGAGCTTGCGCCCAAGTTCCATCGTGTGCACGACTGGTCGTTGCACAAGGCACCCATAGCTCCACGCAACACGCAGCCACAGGCCACACGCACACGCAACCATCGCTGGCCACGCTGCGCGCAGCCTCTATGCTGTGGCGCCTGATGCTGCTTTCATCGCTCGCTGGCGCGAGCCTTCGCTCGCTGGCGCGAGGCAGTCCGCGCTGTGGCGCAGCTCGCTTGCTGCCCACACGCGATTGCTCTCTTTGCCCTGCCCCTCGCCCACGCCCATCGCATAACACACACGGCCAGCACCTCTGCGTCGCGCGCACACCATGCTATGCTGCTCGCTGCATTCGTACCGCACGGGCGACGAGCTCCCTAGCTCGTCGTCGCGTGCCCGCACTATACAACACCCCTTAAGGGTAACACGTAGCTTCCTTTGCTTTGTGTGTGCAACATTTATAAGCGTTTTCATAAAAATTTACAATTTTTTAATTTAAAATTAACGACAAATTAATAAATCATATTAATTTCATAATTTTAGGCGAAAAATCGAAAATTTATTAATTAATTAATTTCCGATGAACATGGATTCAAATATAGGTCATAAAAATTTAAAATTTAACATAAATTAACAACTTTTATGGTGGATTTTAATCATGGATACCTAATTAAATTATTAATTAATTATGAAAAACAAACCAATTCTAAATTATTCGAATTTCAACAAATTAATCATAATTACAAATTAGGTTGTATAATTAACAAATCTAGGCATTCAAAGTTGTTAAACATATACTGTAGGTCAATCAAAAACTCAAGATTTATCAACAAGAATCACAAATATTCAATTTAACATCTTAAATTTACAAATTTTTGCGTTCGAAAAACTAAAACCTCCGAAAAGTCATAGTTAGTTTTCGAATTTGGGAATTCTGGGATCGGCCGAAAAACACTATTTTTGTCAAAATTTTAGAATGCCTTTTACATGCGAAATTGACACAAAAATCACTCGATTTGGTTGAGTAACGAATATTCTGCCGAAAAACTGCGTACTTATAATTAAATAAACGCAATTTGTAATTAATTACGAAAACTAATCACCCCTTTAATTCCTTGCAAATTTGTAAAATTTAACCATGTTCATGCAATATAGATTATGAAAATAATAAGAGGCTCGTGATACCACTGTTAGGTTATGATACATATGACAAAACATAAATCATGCGGGAAACCTTAATGCCAGGAAATATATTATTTACACATAATCATTTAGCATAATTTAGATGCATACACTTTGTAGCGTGCCCTCCCTAGCTGCGCCCGAACCGAACAAGAACAAGTCTTTAGGACTCTAAGTGTCGTCCCTCCGTAGATAGTCCACAGCACGTCCGAATCCGCCTTAAGATTGACCAACTAGAATCGCCCTTAAGGTACTATATATT
Organism: Spinacia oleracea; assembly: GCF_020520425.1. Taxonomy (NCBI): domain Eukaryota; kingdom Viridiplantae; phylum Streptophyta; class Magnoliopsida; order Caryophyllales; family Amaranthaceae; genus Spinacia; species Spinacia oleracea. The sequence goes on from NC_079491.1 coordinate 125,994,694, forward strand.
TTCGGCTAATAGGGCAAGAATATGGCTGATTTTTCTACTTAAAAATCTTATCTTTTTATTGTTTGAATACTTGAAATTGTCTCATAATTGTGACCCTAGGCACTTATTTATAGAGTTATGGAAAAGGACTTGGAATCCTATTAGGATATTAATTTATTGAATTATAATCCTACTAGGACTCTAATTAAATAAACTAAATCTTTTAGGATTAGATTTAATCATATGACGAATCCCGGTAGCCTTAGGATTCGAGTAACACACTTTGAGTGATACGCTAGCACCGCATGCAGGCCTTACGGCCCACGCACAGCGCCAACCCACTCGTCGTAGCCCATGTCGCAGCTCCACGCGCGCTAAGGCCGTTGCTGGGCCTGGCCTTGCGCTGGGCCTGGCGTGGCTTGGCAGCTTGTGTTCGGGCGCTTTGGCTTGCTGAGCGTAGGCCTGGCTTCGTGATGGGCCTTCGTCTAGCAAGTCTCGTCCGATGCTAATTCGTACGACGCGCTTCCGATTAAATTCCCGATTCCGGAATTCATTTCCGATACGAACAATATTTAATATTTTCGATTCCGGAATTAATTTCCGTTTCGACCAAATACTTAATATTTCCGTTTCCGGAATTATTTTCCGATTCCGATAATATTTCCGATTCTGACAATATTTCCGTTTCCGATAATATTTCCGATTCCGGCAATATTTCCATTTCCGATAATATTTTCCGATACGTACCATGTTTCCGTTTCCGGCAACATCTACGACTTGGATAATATTTATATTTCCGACACGATCCATATTTCCGTTTTCGGCAATATCATCGTTTCCGGAGTATTTGACGATCTCAGCTCCCACTGAAACCAAGATCCGTCGATTCCGAATATCCATAGATGGAGTATTTAATTCCTTTAAATACTTGATCCGTTTACATACTATTTGTGTGACCCTACGGGTTCAGTCAAGAGTAAGATAAGGATTAATATCATTAATTCCACTTGAACTGAAGCGGCCTCTAGCTAGGCATTCAGCTAACTTGATCTCACTGAATTATTAACTTGTTAATTAATACTGAACCGACGTGAACATTAAATGCTTATTTGGACCAAGGGCATTATTTCCTTCAGATCGCTCAACGTACACCCGCAGGGCAGAGATTGAGAGTTCGGGGGACTGTAACTACCGAGAGGAGTGCTCATCGATAATACTCCAGAGGCAGGTTATCCTTATTAGCTCAGCATAAATAATGGAAGGGACATGCGTTAAACTATTAAACTATTCTGAATTGATTTTAGCAATATGCAACACATAATACTAAATCGATCATGATTATCTCATTTAGATTGATTTAAGGTACCTAGCATGATAATTCAATTGTCCAAGGTATTATCTTATTAGGCGTGATAGGTCAATCAAATTAATAGTTTGACAATTTTATAAAAGGGTGATAAAAGAGATTAAATCATATGAGGGACACATTACAACTCACCCTTGAGAGGTGCGTTGTGGTTCTCAGAAAACTAACCACTTGGCTTTGCTATTTCTCCTTTTATTTAACGAATCTCGGGTTTCCAAGCAATTAACCAGTATTTAGGCTGAATTCATCAAGCTACAAGGGGCAGGGTGCGTTCTGTTCGACTTTTGGGTCGATTGCGACAGAACGCTGGATCAATTTCGCAGCGTGAGGCTTAGGCTTAAGGCTAGAGTCAATACCCAAATTATGAAATTGTGTGTTCAGGTCGGTTTTAGGTTGTATTTATAGGAAAAGAGTGTGTGGAAAGATAGATTTTAAGATACGAATCCAAAAAGAATCCGGAGATAAAACGGCCCCAGGCACTTTCAGCGCCCAGGGTTGGGCGCCGAAGATTTCGGCGCCCAGATCCAGGCGTTGAAAATGGGATCTGAGCAGAGTTCTTTGTCAGATTTGGACTCTTAGAATACGGAGCTTTTGAGATTTATCCGAGTCTTTTAGTGCGTATTAACTTATGACGGAATGCGTCGGGGCCTGTTAAGAACTCTAGGTTCGTTAGGAATTTATTTAATACGTAACTCTTATTTTCGAATTATACCAGGAATGCAAATTCTATCTCTTTTAGGATATATGTTGGAGTGCAACACCTAATTCTGACAGGTTTCTATCTTTTATGACTTTGCCACTTTTAACAACTACCTTTTACGTCAGTTACTATTCTTAGCAGGTTTCTATAAATAGCAGCTTTGGCTGAAATGAAAAGGGTGATTGAGATCCGTTATTTTATAGGAGGTGCGTTGCCAAGTGGAGATTTATGTTCTCATCATCGAACCTTCCCTTTCGGGAATGGGGACAATAGTAGGTGTCTACAGTTAGCCCCCACTTTGACTGAGTCTCGAGATGAGACGATGGTCAAAGTACTAGACGGAGTGCGTCCTACAAGCCATGGTGTATTTGACCTGTTTTGCGAGGGTCTCACGAGCCCCCGAGTGATAACATTTGACTTAAGGGTCATCACTTAAAGTGTTAACACATTCCTCACGCGTCATTGGAATTTGTTAACTGATAGTATAGAAACTCCCTCACTTTGTCATTGGAAGTATCTAAAGATGTTTTCGAAATCAAAGCTATAAAGTGTAACTAGGCCTGACCAAGCCCAATCACGAGGTAAAACGTTTTTAAAGATTCTCATTTTCATGGTTAGCTAAACGAGAAAACCCCCTTGTTTTTATAGGACGTAAAACGAAGGAAAATCCAGCACATCGCTCTTTTTTGGAAAAACGGAAAACTAATCCTTTGATTTTTGGAAAAGGGAAACCATCCTTTGATTTTTGGAAAAGGGAAACCAGGAAAAGTTATCGCTGCAGCGACTAAGGACCTGCGCGGTTAGTGGCGCAGACCCCGCCCGCTGAAGGTGGGCGAGCCTATCCGCTAAGGGTGGACGCCCCGTCCGATAGAAGTGGACGAATCTGTTTTGATGTTTTGAAAATAATGACCTGCGCGGTTTGTAACGTAGACCCCGCCGGCTGAAGATGGCGAGCCTGTTTTTGTTTTTGAAGATTTTATTTTCTTTTCATTTTCGAAAACTGAGGACCTGCGCGGTTAGTGACGCAGTCCCCGCCCGCTTAAGGTGGGCGAACCTGAATTAGTCTTTTCGATTTGGGACTCACATGGTTCGTGGCGCGATCTTGCCCGATCGAGGTGGGCCAGTCCCTACTTCATTTTTTCTTGGGATTTCTTTTGAGAATTTCTTTTTTATTTATTCGTGTAAGAGCGAATTCTTTCGAGGGATTCTCGGATTTAGCCGCAACCTGAATGTGGATTGGCAACGTGTCTAAACGGACCATCGTTTCTGTGAGGGGGTCGAAAAAGCACGAGGCTAATGCGTGACCTCGTCCCTCGTGGGTGTGACGATTCTTTTTTATTCAATCAAGTGTAATTGGATTTCCTGTGAGTTTACACCCAATTGACTAGTAATATAGGAGTCGCCATTCAGTTTTTAACGACAATGAGAAAAACTGACAAAACCCGGTTATCGTGACATAAAGGGATTGCAATTATGTTTGACCACGACGGCCGTAGGTTCCCTTGTGATCCCTGGTGTGGGGATCTCTCAACATACACCCGCAAGGTAGAGATTGAGGGTTCGGGGGACTGTAACTACCGAGAGGAGTGCTTCGCTCGTCGATAACTCTAGAGGCAGGATATCCTTACTAGCTCAGCATAAATAATTGAAGGGACATGCGTTAACTATTAAACTAATTTGAGTTAATTTTAGCAATATGCAACATATAATACTAGATCGATCATGATTATCTGATTTAAATAGTATTAAGGGACCTAGCATGATAATCCAATTTCCCGAAAATATTATATTTGTTAGGCGTGATAGAACAATCAGATTTAGTTAGTTTAACAGTTCATAAAAAGGGCGAGGAAAGCAGTTAAATCATCGAAAAGGGGCACATTACGACGCACCCTTGAGAGGTGTGTCACGGTTCTCAGAAAACTAACCACTTTAACTTTGCTATTTCTCCTTTTTATTTAACGATTTTCAATTATGGGACAGGATACGTTCTGTTCGATTTATGGATCGATTGCGACAGAACGCGTGAACAGTTTCGCAGCGTGAGGCTTAGGCTAAGGGTTGGAGTCAATACTCATAATATTATTGTGTGTTTTGTGTGTTCCTTTCACGTCGAATTTGAGGCTGTATTTATAGGGAAGAGTTCGTGGAAAGATAGAATTGCAGAGTTCTAATCCACAAAGAATTAGGAAAAAACACGTACCCAGGTATTTTCAGCGCCCAGCTCTGGGCGTCAAAGATTTCGGCGCCCAGCTCTGGGCGTTGAAAATAGGACCCATGCAATTTCAGCGCCCAGGGCTGGGCGTTGAAATTGATTTTGGGCTGTTTTCTTAGTCAGATTCGGATTCCTGAAATCCGTAGTGTTCTAGACTTAATCGAGTCTTTTAGTGCGTATCAATTTCATGACGGAATGCGTCTGGGCCCGTTACGAACTCTAGGCTCGTTAGGATTTTAATTAATACGTAACTCTTATTTCCGAATCATATTAGGAATAGGATTCTCGCAGTTTTCTATCTCATTTAGGATTTATGTTGGAGTGCAACACCTAATTCTGACAGGTTTCTATCTTTTATGACTTGCCACTTTTAACAGCTGCCCATTACGGCAGTTACTATTTTTAGCAGGTTTCCATAAATATCAGGTTTTGGGTGAAATAAAAAGGGGAATTGAGATTCGTTTATTTTATAGGAGATGCGTTGTCAAGTGGATATTTATGTTTTCATCATCGAACCTTTCCCTTTCGGGAATGGGGACAAAAGTAGGTGTCTACAGTTAGCCCCCACTTTGACTGAGTCTCGGGATGAGACGATGGTCAAAGTATTAGACGGAGTGCGTCACACAAGCCATGGTGTATGTGACCTGTTTTGCGAGGGTCTCACGAGCCCCCGAGTGATAATATTTGACTTAAGGGTCATCACTAATGTCGACATATCCCTCACGTGTCATTGGGATTTGTCAACGGATAGTATAGAATACTCCCTCACTTTGTCATTGGACGTATCTAAAGAGGCGTAGAAACTCCCTCACTTTGTCATTGGGAGTAGCTACAGATGTTTTCGAAATCAAAGCTATAAAGTGTAATTGGGCCTGGCCAAGCCCAACCACGAGGTAAAAATGTTTTTAAAGATTCTCATTTTCAGGGCTAGCTAAACGAGAAAACCCCTTTGTTTTTATGGGACGTAAAACGAAGGAAAATCCAGCACATCGCTCTTTTTTGGAAAAAACGGAAAACCAATCCTTTTAATTTTTGGAAAAGGGAAAACCAGAAAAAGTTATCGCTGCTGCGACTAAGGACCTGCGTGGTTAGTGACGCAGACCCCGCCGGCTAAAGATGGCGAGCCTGTCCGCTAAGGGTGGACACCCCGTCCGATAGAAGTAGACGAATCTGTTTTTGAAATTTGAAAATAAGGGCCTACGCGGTTTGTGACGTAGACCCCGCCGGCTAAAGATGGCGAGCCTCTCCGCTAAGGGTGGACACCCCGTCCGATAGAAGTGGACGAATCTATTTTGAAATTTGTTTGTGCTTTTTTGAAAATAAGGACCTACGTGGTTTGTGACGTAGACCCCCCGGCTGAAGATGGCGAGCCTGTTTCATTTTGTTTTTGAAGATTCTATTTTTCGAAAACTGAGGACCTGCGCGGCTAGGGACGCAGACCCCGCCCGCTGAAGGTGGGCGAGCCCTGTCCGCTAAGGGTGGACGCCCCGCTCGCTGGAGGTGAGTGAACCTGAATTCGTCTTTTTTGATTTGGGATTCGCGTGCCGCGGTCTTCCCTGATTGAGGTGGACAAGTCCCTATTTCATTTTTTCATCGTGATTTCTTTTGAGAATTTCTTTTTGTTTATTCTTGTAAGAGCGAATTCTTTCGAGGGATGCTCGGATTTAGTTGCACCCTGAATGTGGGTTGACAACTGAAGGAAATAATGCCCTTGGTCCAAGTATGCATTCTATGTTAAGTCTAATAAATGCGGTTCAGTATTAATTAACAAGTTAATAATTAAGTGAGATCAAGTGAGCTGAATGCCTAGCTAGAGGCCGCTTCAGTTCAAGTGGAATTAATGATATTAATCCACAGCTTACTCTTGACTGAACCCGTAGGGTCACACAAATAGTACGTAAACGGATCAAGTATTTAATGACATTAAATACTCCATCTATGGATATTCGGAATCGACGGATCTTGGTTTCAGTGGGAGCTGAGATCGTCACAAGCAAGAAATGAATACTCCGGAAACGATGATATTGCCGGAAACGGAAATATGGATCGTATCGGAAATTTAAATATTATCCAAGTCGTAGATGTTGCCGGAAACGGAAACATGGTACGTATCGGAAAATATTATCGGAAATGGAAATATTGCCGAAATCGGAAATATTGCCGGAAACGGAAATATTGTCAGAATCGGAAATATTATCGGAATCGGAAAATAATTCCGGAAACGGAAATATTAAATAATTGTTCGAAACGGAAATTAATTCCGGAATCGGAAATATTAAATATTGTTCGTATCGGAAATGAATTCCGGAATCGGGAATTTAATCGGAAGCGTATCGTACGAATTAGCATCGGACGAGGCCCGCTAGACGTGAAGGAAATAATGCCCTTGGTCCAAGTATGCATTCAATGTTAAGTCTAATAAATGCGGTTCAGTATTAATTAACAAGTTAATAATTCAGTGAGATCAAGTGAGCTGAATGCCTAGCTAGAGGCCGCTTCAGTTCAAGTGGAATTAATGATATTAATACACAGCTTACTCTTGACTGAACCCGTAGGGTCACACAAATAGTACGTAAACGGATCAAGTATTTAATGGCATTAAATACTCCATCTATGAATATTCGGAATCGACGGATCTTGGTTTCAGTGGGAGCTGAGATCGTCACAGGCAAGAAATGAATACTCCGGAAACGATGATATTGCCGGAAACGGAAATATGGATCGTATCGGAAATATAAATATTATCCAAGTCGTAGATGTTGCCGGAAACGAAAACGTGGTACGTATCGGAAAATATTATCGGAAATGGAAATATTGCCGGAATGGGAAATATTGCCGGAAACGGAAATATTGTCAGAATCGGAAATATTATCGGAATAGGAAAATAATTCCGGAAACGGAAATATTAAATATTTGTTCGAAACGGAAATTGATTCCGGAATCGGAAATATTAAATATTGTTCGTATCGGAAATGAATTCCGGAATCGGGAATTTAATCGGAAGCGTATCGTACGAATTAGCATCGGACGAGGCCCGCTAGACAAAGGCCCAGCACGAAGCCAGGCCATCGCCCAGCGAGCCAGCACGCACCATCGCGTGCCAAGCCTCGACCAGGCCCAGCCAAGTCCTGGGGCGCGTGCGCGAGAGCACAGCAGCAGTGGGCCGAGCGCTGTGCGCCTAGCGTGGGCCGCAAGGCTTGCGTGGGTGTACGGTGCTCGTGCAATGCTTGTGCGGGAATCCTTAAGCAATCGGGATTCGAAATATGATTAAATCCTAAAACTATTAGATAATGATTATTTAATTAGAGTCCTAGTAGGGTTATAATTAAATAAATTAGTATCCTAATAGGATTCCAAATCCTTTTCCATAACTCTATAAATAAGTGCCTAGGGTCACATATTTACATAGATTATTCAAGTATTAAAAGTGACTTTTTGAGAGAAAAATTCAGTCACACATTTGCCTATAAAGTGCCGAAAATTATAGTACCTTAAGGGCGATTCTAGTTGGTCAATCTTAAGGCGGATCCGGACGTGCTGTGGACTATCTACGGAGGGACGACACTTGGAGTCCTAAAGACTTGTTCTTGTTCGGTTCGGGCGCAGCTAGGGAAGGCACGCAACAAAGAGTATGCATCTAAACTATGCTAAATGATTATGTGTAAATAATATGTTTTCCTGGCTTTATGGTTTTTCCGCATGATTTATGAATTGTCATATGTATCATAACCTAACAGTGGTATCACGAGCCTCTTATTATTTTCATAATCTAATTTGCATGAACATGGTTAAATATTACAAATTTGCAAGAATTAAAAGGGGTGATTAATTTTCGTAATTGTTAATTAATTGCAAATTGCGTTTATTTAATTATACGTACGCAGTTTTTCGGCAGTTTCTTCGTTACTCATCCAAATCGAGTGATTTTTGTGTCAATTCCGGATGTAAAAGGCATTCTAAAATTTTGAAGCCGAACCCAGAATTCTCAAATTCGAAGCCTAACTATGACTTTTCGGAGGTTTTAGTTTTTCGAATGCAAAATTTCGTAAATTTAAGATGTTAAATTAAATATTTGCGATTCTTGTTGATAAATCTTGAATTTTTGATTGACCTACTGTATATGTTTAACAAGTTTGAATGCCTAGCCTTGTTAATTATGCAATCTAATTTGTAATTATGATAAATTCGTTGAAAATTAGAATAATTTAGAATTAATTTGATTTTCATAATTAATTATAATTTAATTAGATACCTATGATTAAAAACCACCATAAAAATTGTAAATTTATGATAAATTTTAAATTTTTATGACCTAGAATTGAATCCATGTTAATCGGAAATCAATTGAATAATAAATTTTCGATTTTTCGCCCTAAAATTATGAAATTAATATTATTTATTAATTTGTCAATAATTTTAAATATAAATTTTTTAAATTTTATGCGATTCGTTCATATAACTTGCACGCACAAAGCAATGGACGCTACGTGTTACCCTTAAGGGGTGTTGTATAGTGCTGGCATGTGACGACGAGCAAGGGAGCTCGTCGCCCATGCGGCACGAATGCAATGAGCAAGGCCATGGTGCACGAGCACAAGGCAGCAGCCCTGCCTTGTGTCGTGGGCTATGAGCAATGGACGGATGGGCGAGGGCGAATGCAAGGCACATCATTCGCGTGTGGGCAGCAAGCGAGCTGCGCCACAACGCGCACTGCCTCGCGCAAGCACGCGGAGCCTCGCGCGCAGCGAGCGCAAGCTCGCGTGCCACGAGTGCTACGCCCAGCGCAGCGAGCGCTGGCTCGCACAAAGCGAGCGCTGGCAAGCGCGCGCAGCGAGCGCTGGCCCGCATAAAGCGAGCGCTGGCGAGCGCGCGCAGCGAGCGCTGGCTCGCATAAAGCGAGCGCTGGCGAGCGAACGCAGCGAGCGATGGCTCGCGTGCATCGAGCGCTGGCGCGCGCGCAGCGAGCACCAGCTCGCGTGGTGCCTTGCGAAGGATAGCAGCAGCAGCGATGCGACGCAGCGCATGGGCTGCGCGCACATGGGCTGCGCGCACATGGCCAGCGATGGCTGTGTGCGTGTGGCCTATGGGCGTACGTTGCGTAGGGTGTTTGCGTTGCGATTAGATCGTTTTGAAATTTTAATTTGAAATTTTCAGTTTACGTAATTTTAATTAATTTTAAAATTAATAATTTAAATTATTTTCTTGGATTTTAATTTTGAATATTGTAATTATAATAAATTTTATTTATTCTAATTATTTTACTAAAATTAAAATCATGAATTAATTTAAATACGACTGAAATTAAATTAAACTTTTTGGATTCAATTATAAATTTATATGAGCTTTAAATTTTAATTAAATTTGTATGTTTCCGGTTAGACTAGAAATACATTTTTATGTTTAAAATTAGTAAAGCATATGAATTTATTGGTTTAAGTGGGAGCCCTTTTAGTCATAAACTCTTGATTAGGTCTACAAATCCTTAAGGTTAAAACAACTTGATTAGAATTAATAAGGACTGAATAATTGGTAGATTATTGGTGCCCTTGATTAATTGCTGCAAATGTTTACATGATGCATAATGTGTTTTACTAACCAGCTATGTGGGCCATTCATGATAATGAATGGGTGAATGGTATATATTGTATATGTACTGTTTTGCAGGTTATGAAGTGACTAGTATGGCCCAAATAGGATAGAAATTATGGTCTGCGTACCATTAATTTGAATCTAATTGGTCTAAAGTACCAAAGTTGTTTTTCAATTCAAATATGGTCTGCGTACCATCAAATAGTTGTAATTAGTTTTAATTATAGCTTATCCTATTTGAAGAAAATGGTGCCTCCCACGGAGATTTTCAAGACGGACTTTGAAGTTAAAGCTTCAAGATGAAGTCGGGTCATACTAGATCACATTTATCTTATGCATGTTTTAAGTTATTTATTGCTTTTAAATATGTCTTAAAATGCATGAGATCAAAAGCTTGATTATGTTGCATGATTAAGGATTTTAGTTCACTTAAAATCTAACCAACATAGTAAGAGCCTTAAGTTCCAAACTTAAAAATTGAGTTAAAAGGTGCCATGCCAAAATATACACTTGCTTGGATATCCTTTACATCAATCTAGTAATAGTTTTCGCTCAGCGAGGTGTTACTTATTGGTCCTAAAGGGGCAAGGTACACAAATAATTGTGAGTACATGTTAGTTTTGGTGAAACTCAACGATATAAGTAAGGAGTCCTTTTATGTCGTGGCAAAATCGATAGGTTTACCTAATAAGTTCTTAGACGTACATATCAACCAAGAATAGTTTCTAGACTATTAGCAAAAGGCTTTTGCTTACCTAAGATGTTTTAGGATTAAGTCGACAAACTGTGCTTTGTTCTTCAATGATTTTAGGATCTTGGAATCATTTTATTCACACCTACCGGAACACATAACTTGAATAAAATGCTTGATAAACATTGAATTATGCATGTATGCTAGAATTTAAGTTTATTAAGAGAAACTGTGAATGGTTATTTATTTGTTTATTATTTTCAATTGTAGTTTTTAATATGGCAAACAACAATTCATTCAACATTCGATCAATTCTCGAAAAGGAGAAGTTGAACGGGAAAAACTTCCTTGACTAGCAAAGGAACTTGCAAATAGTTCTTATGCAGGAAGAAAAGGGGTATGTCCTAGAAGAGGCGATGCCCGAAGCCGCAGGCGACGGGGTCACTCAGGCAGCCCTCAATCGTTGGATTGATGCCAACAAGGATGTGAAATGTCTAATGCTCGCCACCATGAGTGCGGATCTGCAGAAAACGTTCATCAACTCAGATGCTTTCACAATCATCAGTGAGTTGAAGAACATGTTCCAAGATCTGGCTCGAGTCGAAAGATTCGAGACTCATAGGCAAATTCTTGAGACCAAGCTTAAGAAAGGCGAGCCCGTAAGTCCACATGTTCTCAAAATGATTGGACTCATTGAGAATATGAGTCGGCTGGATCAGCAATTTTCTCAGGAAATGGCTATAGACACCATCCTCCATTCTCTTCATAGCGGGTATGATCAGTTCAAACTGAACTACAGTATGAATAGTCTGGACAAAACGCTCACTGAGCTTCACGGTATGCTGAAGACCGCTGAAAAGACGCTCAAAAGTGATAAGCAGGATGTGCTTATGGTGCGTGGGGGCAAGTTCAAGAAATCTGGAAAGAAGAGGAATGCTAAGAAAGGTGGCAACAAGGCCAGCCCAACTAAGCAAATTGGCGCCAAATCTGTAAAGAGGAAGGTCAGTCAACCCACTTCTGAATCCGAATGCTTCTACTGCAAGAAGAAGGGGCATTGGATGAGAGATTGCTTGAAGCTAAAGGAAGATCAGAAGAACGGAACAGTCGTTCCATCTTCATGTATTTTCGTTATAGACTGTATACTTGCTAATTCAACTTCTTGAGTATTAGATACAGGTTGTGGCTCACACTTATGTTCCAATCCACAGGGACTAAGAAGAAGTAGAAAGTTAAGCAAGGGTGAAGTCGACCTACGAGTGGGAAATGGAGCACGGATTGCTGCATTAGCTGTAGGAACTTACTATTTGTCGTTGCCCTCCGGGCTAGTTTTGGAACTGGAAGAATGTTTCCATGTTCCAAGTCTTACTAAAAACATCATTTCAGTTTCTTGCTTAGATGCTAAGGGATTTTCCTTTTTAATAAAAGACAATAGTTGTTCGTTTTATTTTAAAGAGATGTTTTATGGATCTGCTAGATTAGTCAATGGACTTTATTTATTAGATCACGACAAACAAGTATATAACATAAATACCAAAAAGGCCAAAAAGGATGATTCAGATCTCACCTATCTGTGGCATTGTCGATTAGGCCATATAAACTTGAAACGCTTAGAAAGACTTCAAAAGGAAGGAATTCTAGAACCATTTGACTTAGAAGATTATGGTAAATGCGAATCATGTTTACTTGGCAAAATGACAAAGCAACCTTTCTCTAAAGTTGGAGAAAGAGCAAATGAACTATTGGGTTTAATCCATACAGATGTATGTGGACCAATGAGTACAAATGCTAGAGGTGGTTTCAGCTACTTTATCACTTTCACTGATGACTTCAGTAGATATGGTTATGTCTACCTAATGAAGCATAAGTCTGAATCCTTTGACAAATTCAAGGAATTTCAGAGTGAAGTACAGAATAAATTAGGCAAGAAGATTAAGGCACTGCGGTCTGATAGAGGCGGTGAATATCTGAGCTATGAATTTGATGACCATCTGAAAGAATGTGGAATTCTATCAGAATTGACTCCTCCTGGAACACCACAATGGAACGGTGTGTCAGAACGGAGGAACAGAACCTTGCTAGACATGGTCAGGTCAATGATGGGTCAGGCCAAACTTCCATTAGAATTTTGGGGACATGCACTAAATACAGCTGCACTCACTATAAATAGAGCTCCGTCTAAAGCTGTCGAAAAGACTCCATATGAGTTATGGTTTGGAAAGCCTCCAAATGTGTCTGTTCTTAAGATTTGGGGATGTGAAGTATACGTCAAACGATTAATTTCATACAAAATTCATCCAAAATCTGACAAATGTATCCTTGTGGGCTATCCAAAGGAAACAAAGGGGTATTACTTCTACAATACATCTGAGAACAAGGTGTTTGTTGCTCGAGATGGTGTCTTTTTGGAGAAAGATCACATTTCCAAAATGACAAGTGGGAGAAAAGTAGACCTCGAAGAAATTCGAGTCGAACAACAAACTCTAGAGAATGCTCAAGATGACATTCAGGATGAAACTCAGTGTTAGGTTATGATACATATGACATTTACATAGATCATGCGGAAACAACCATTAACCCAGGAAACATATTATTTACACATAATCATTTAGCATAGTTTAGATGCATACTCTTTGTTGCGTGCCTTCCCTAGCTGCGCCCGAACCGAACAAGAACAAGTCTTTTAGGACTCCAAGTGTCGTCCCTCCGTAGAAAGTCCACAGCACGTCCGGATCCGCCTTAAGATTGACCAACTAGAATCGCCCTTAAGGTACTAGAAAATTCGGCACTTTTATGAGCAAGATGTGTTTTAATTTTCTCTCAAAAAACTCACTTTTGAATACTTTGAAACTTGTATATAAATTATGACCCCTAGGCCTTTATTTATAGAGTTATGGAAAAGGAATCGTAATCCTAGTAGGATGCGAATTAATTGGAATTAGAATTCTACATGAATTCTACTTAATCAATTTATCCAATAGGAATAGACATTTAATCATACACTGACTCTTGCAGATTCAGGAATCTCGCATGAGCTCAAACTCACACACACACGGCAGCCACAAGGGCTGCCCACGCATGCGAGCAGCAGCCCACGCAGCGCGGCCCACGCATGCGTGGCCTTGTGCGCGCTGGGCTGTGGCGTGCGTGCTTGCTGGGCGATGGCCTGGCTTCGTGCTGGGCCTTCGTCCGGCAGGCCTCGTCCGATGCTAATTCGTACGATACGCTTCCGATTAAATTTCCATTTCCGGAATCTATTTCCGATACGAACAATATTCAATATTTCCGATTCCGGAATTAATTTCCGTTTCGAACAAATATTTAATATTTCCGTTTCCGGAATTATTTTCCGATTCCGGTAATATTTCCGATTCTGACAATATTTCCGTTTCCGGCAATATTTCCGATTCTGGTAATATTTCCATTTCCAATAATATTTTCCGATACGTACCATGTTTCCGTTTCCGGCAACATCTACGACTTGGATAATATTCATATTCCCGATACGATCCATATTTCCGTTTCCGGCAATATCATCGTTTCCGGAGTATTCATTTCTTGCCTGTGACGATCTTAGCTCCCACTGAAACCAAGATCCGTCGGTTCCGAATATTCATAGATGGAGTATTTAATGCCATTAAATACTTGATCCGTTTACGTACTATTTGTGTGACCCTACGGGTTCAGTCAAGAGTAAGCTGTGGATTAATATCATTAATTCCACTTGAACTGAAGCGGCCTCTAGCTAGGCATTCAGCTCACTTGATCTCACTGAATTATTAACTTGTTAATTAATACTGAACCGCATTTATTAGACTTAACATAGAATGCATACTTGGACCAAGGGCATTATTTCCTTCAGTCTCCCACTTGTCCTTAGGGACAAGTGTGCATTTCCTAATTCCTTTGTCGCTCGATGCTTGCTCTTGAACATAAGGTAAGAGTTGTCATCCTTATTATGTCCAGAGGTGTTCCTCGGTTTCAGAGTTCAACTGATCAAATAAACAGATAATCATAGCCTATGATTCATCCGAGCACGGCCATGCATTTCACAGTTTCTAGCTCTCCGAGTGGCCTTGTACAACTTTTAAGCATCTCATCCCGATTTATGGGAGGACAATCCCAATCTTGCGATCTTGAGATTAGACTTCGTTTGATAGGTGATTACCTGAGCGTTGCCTTTATAGCCTCCTTTTACGGTGCGACGGTTGGTCAACGTCAAAGCAACCAGTTCTCAAACAAGTAATCTCAAATCACTCAGGTATTGAGGATTTAGTGTCTAATAATTTAATGAAATTTACTTATGACAGACTTTCATCTCTTACAGTAAAGTTTCATAGGTCTTGTCCGATACTAGTCTTCCCAAAGTAAGTATCTATGCAAATGATTATGACATTGCCATGTCCACATAGTTCAAGAAACAGAACTACTAGTCATCTTGCACTCTAATCGTCTAACGTTTTCTATGCGTCCAATTTTATAGAAAACTCCGATTAGGGACCATTTTCAACCTTTGACATTCAAGTTCACTTGATAGACATTTCTTAGTCACAGGACTGGTCCTGACAGTCTATCTTGAATATATCGTCAAGTTGAAGGGACTCATCATTTAATAAACCACAAATTAAATGGAAAAATGAATTTCTTTCATTTATTGTGAATGATTAACCAATAATGTTTTACAAAGATTTAAACTCTAAAACTTTAAAACATTAAACAGAGACATCAAAGCCATTCTCCAATATGCTTGATTCCCATAGCTGCAGTGTGCGAGTTGTGCTTCGCTTGCGGCAGAGGTTTAGTTAATGGATCTGATATGTTGTCATCAGTTCCAATTTTGCTTATCTCGACTTCTTTTCTTTCAACGAACTCTCGTAGAAGGTGAAATCTACGAAGTACATGCTTGACTCTCTGGTGGTGTCTAGGCTCTTTTGCCTGTGCAATAGCTCCGTTATTATCACAATACAGGGCTATTGGTCCTTTAATGGAGGGGACTACACCAAGTTCTCCTATGAACTTCCTTAGCCATATAGCTTCCTTTGCTGCTTCATGTGCAGCAATGTACTCCGCTTCAGTTGTAGAATCCGCAATGGTGCTTTGCTTAGCACTTTTCCAGCTTACTGCTCCTCCGTTGAGGCAGAAGACAAACCCAGACTGTGATCTGAAATCATCTTTGTCGGTTTGGAAACTTGCGTCCGTATAGCCTTTAACAATTAATTCATCATCTCCACCATAGACCAGGAAGTCATCTTTGTGCCTTTTCAGGTACTTCAGAATGTTCTTGGCAGCAGTCCAATGCGCCTCTCCTGGGTCTGACTGGTATCTGCTCGTAGCACTGAGTGCGTACGCAACATCCGGGCGAGTACATATCATAGCATACATTATTGAACCAATCAATGATGCATATGGAATCCCATTCATTCGTCTACGCTCATCAAGTGTTTTTCGGCACTGAGTCTTGCTTAGAGTCATTCCATGAGACATGGGTAGGTAGCCTCGCTTGGAGTCCGCCATCTTGAACCTATCAAGCACCTTATTGATATAAGTGCTTTGACTAAGTCCAATCATCCTTTTAGATCTATCTCTGTAAATCTTGATGCCCAATATGTACTGTGCTTCCCCTAGATCCTTCATCGAAAAACATTTCCCAAGCCAAATCTTGACAGAGTTCAACATAGGAATGTCATTTCCGATAAGCAATATGTCGTCGACATATAATACTAGGAAAGCAATTTTGCTCCCACTGACCTTCTTGTATACACAAGATTCGTCCGCGTTCTTGATGAAACCAAAGTCACTGACTGCTTCATCAAAACGTATATTCCAGCTCCTGGATGCCTGCTTCAATCCGTAGATTGACTTCTTTAGCTTGCATACCTTTTTAGCATTCTTTGGATCCTCAAAACCTTCAGGCTGTGTCATAAACACAGTTTCTGTTAAAACGCCGTTTAAGAAAGCAGTTTTGACATCCATCTGCCATATTTCGTAATCGTAATATGCAGCGATTGCTAACATTATTCGAATAGACTTTAGCATTGCAACTGGTGAAAAGGTTTCATCGTAATCCACACCGTGGACTTGCCTGTAACCTTTTGCAACCAATCTAGCTTTGAAAACTTCAAGTTTCCCATCCTTGTCCTTTTTCAGTTTGAAAACCCATTTGCTTCCAATGGCTTGGTAGCCATCTGGCAAATCGACCAAATCCCATACTTGGTTTTCAGACATGGAGTCTAATTCAGATTGCATGGCTTCTTGCCATTGCTTGGAGCTAGGGCTCGTCATAGCTTGCTTGTAAGTCGCAGGTTCATCACTTTCAAGTAATAGAACGTCATAGCTCTCGTTCGTCAAAATACCTAAGTACCTTTCCGGTTGAGATCTATATCTTTGCGATCTACGCGGGGTAACATTTCTAGATTGACCATGATTCTCACCAGATTCTTCTAAAGATCTCTGAGTTTCATCCTGAATGTCATCTTGAGCATTCTCTAGAGTTTGTTGTTCGACTCGAATTTCTTCGAGGTCTACTTTTCTCCCACTTGTCATTTTGGAAATGTGATCCTTCTCCAAAAAGACACCATCTCGAGCAACAAACACTTTGTTCTCAGATGTATTGTAGAAGTAATACCCCTTTGTTTCCTTTGGATAGCCCACAAGGATACATTTGTCAGATTTTGGATGAAGTTTGTCTGAAATTAATCGTTTCACGTATACTTCACATCCCCAAATCTTAAGAAAAGACACATTTGGAGGCTTTCCAAACCATAATTCGTATGGAGTCTTTTCGACAGCTTTAGACGGAGCTCTATTTATAGTGAGTGCAGCTGTATTTAGTGCATGTCCCCAAAATTCTAATGGAAGTTCGGCCTGACCCATCATTGACCTGACCATGTCTAGCAAGGTTCTGTTCCTCCGTTCTGACACACCGTTCCATTGTGGTGTTCCAGGAGGAGTCAATTCTGATAGAATTCCACATTCTTTCAGATGGTCATCAAATTCATAGCTCAGATATTCACCGCCTCTATCAGACCGCAGTGCCTTAATCTTCTTGCCTAATTGATTCTCTACTTCACTCTGAAATTCCTTGAATTTGTCAAAGGATTCAGACTTATGCTTCATTAGGTAGACATAACCATACCTACTGAAGTCATCAGTGAAAGTGATAAAGTAGCTGAAACCACCTCTAGCATTTGTACTCATTGGTCCACATACATCTGTATGGATTAAACCCAATAGTTCATTTGCTCTTTCTCCAACTTTAGAGAAAGGTTGCTTTGTCATTTTGCCAAGTAAACATGATTCGCATTTACCATAATCCTCTAAGTCAAATGGTTCTAGAATTCCTTCCCTTTGAAGTCTTTCTAAGCGTTTCAAGTTTATATGGCCTAATCGACAATGCCACAGATAGGTGAGATCTGAATCATCCTTTTTGGCCTTTTTGGTATTTATGTTATATACTTGTTTGTCGTGATCTAATAAATAAAGTCCATTGACTAATCTAGCAGATCCATAAAACATCTCTTTAAAATAAAACGAACAACTATTGTCTTTTATTATAAAGGAAAATCCCTTAGCATCTAAGCAAGAAACTGAAATGATGTTTTTAGTAAGACTTGGAACATGGAAACATTCTTCCAGTTCCAAAACTAGCCCGGAGGGCAACGACAAATAGTAAGTTCCTACAGCTAATGCAGCAATCCGTGCTCCATTTCCCACTCGTAGGTCGACTTCTCCCTTGCTTAACTTTCTACTTCTTCTTAGTCCCTGTGGATTGGAACATAAGTGTGAGCCACAACCTGTATCTAATACCCAAGAAGTTGAATTAGCAAGTATACAGTCTATAACGAAAATACCTGAAGATGGAACGACTGTTCCGTTCTTCTGATCTTCCTTTAGCTTCAAGCAATCTCTCTTCCAATGCCCCTTCTTTTTGCAGTAGAAGCATTCGGATTCAGAAGTGGGTTGACTGACCTTCCTCTTTGCAGATTTGGCGCCAGTTTGCTTAGTTGGGCTGGCCTTGTTGCCACCTTTCTTAGCATTCCTCTTCTTTCCAGATTTCTTGAACTTGCCCCCACGCACCATAAGCACATCCTGCTTATCACTTTTGAGCGTCTTTTCAGCGGTCTTCAGCATACCGTGAAGCTCAGTGAGCGTTTTGTCCAGACTATTCATACTGTAGTTCAGTTTGAACTGATCATACCCGCTATGAAGAGAATGGAGGATGGTGTCTATAGCCATTTCCTGAGAAAATTGCTGATCCAGCCGACTCATATTCTCAATGAGTCCAATCATTTTGAGAACATGTGGACTTACGGGCTCGCCTTTCTTAAGCTTGGTCTCAAGAATTTGCCTATGAGTCTCGAATCTTTCGACTCGAGCCAGATCTTGGAACATGTTCTTCAACTCACTGATGATTGTGAAAGCATCTGAGTTGATGAACGTTTTCTGCAGATCCGCACTCATAGTGGCGAGCATTAGACATTTCACATCCTTGTTGGCATCAATCCAACGATTGAGGGCTGCCTGAGTGATCCCGTCGCCTGGAGCTTCGGGCATCGCCTCATCTAGGACATACTCCTTTTCTTCCTGCATAAGAACTATTTGCAAGTTCCTTTGCCAGTCAAGGAAGTTTTTCCCGTTCAACTTCTCCTTTTCGAGAATTGATCGAATGTTGAATGAATTGTTGTTTGCCATATTAAAAACTACAATTGAAAAGAATAAACAAATAAATAACCATTCACAGTTTCTCTTAATAAACTTAAATTCTAGCATACATGCATAATTCAATGTTTATTAAGCATTTTATTCAAGTTATGTGTTCCGGCAGGTGTGAATAAAATGATTCCAAGATCCTAAAATCATTGAAGAACTAAGCACAGTTTGTCGACTTAATCCTAGAACATCTTAGGTAAGCAAAAGCCTTTTGCTAATAGTCTAGAAACTATTCTTGGTTGATAGGTACGTCTAAGAACTTATTAGGTAAACCTATCGAATTTGCCACGACATAAAAGGACTCCTTACTTATATCGTTGAGTTTCACCAAAACTAACATGTACTCACAATTATTTGTGTACCTTGCCCCTTTAGGACCAATAAGTAACACCTCGCTGAGCGAAAACTATTACTAGATTGATGTAAAGGATATCCAAGCAAGTGTATATTTTGGCATGGCACCTTTTAACTCAATTTTTAAGTTTGGAACTTAAGGCTCTTACTATGTTGGTTAGATTTTAAGTGAACTAAAATCCTTAATCATGCAACATAATCAAGCTTTTAATCTCATGCATTTTAAGACATATTTAAAGCAATAAATAACTTAAAACATGCATAAGATATTTGTGATCTAGTATGGCCCGACTTCATCTTGAAGCTTTGACTTCAAAGTCCGTCTTGAAAATCTCCGTGGGAGGCACCATTTTCTTCAAATAGGATAAGCTATAACTAATTACAACTATTTGATGGTTCGCAGACCATATTTGAATTGAAAAATAACTTTGGTACTTTAGACCAATTACATTCAAATTAATGGTACGCAGACCATATTTTCTATCCTATTTGGGCCATACTAGTCACTTCATAACCTGCAAAACAGTACATATACAATATATACCATTCACCCATTCATTATCATGAATGGCCCACATAGCTGGTTAGTAAAACACATTATGCATCACGTAAACATTTGCAGCAATTAATCAAGGGCACCAATAATCTACCAATTATTCAGTCCTTATTAATTCTAATCGAGTTGTTTTAACCTTAAGGATTTGTAGACCTAATCAAGAGTTTATGACTAAAAAGTGCTCCCACTCAAACCAATAAATTCATATGCTTTACTAATTTTAAACATAAAATTGTATTTCTAGTCTAACCGGAAACATACAAATTTAATTAAAATTTAAAGCTCATATAAATTTATAATTGAATCCAAAATTTAATTTAATTTCAGTCGCATTTAAATCAATTCATGATTTTAATTTTAGTAAAATAATTAGAATAAATTCCATTTATTATAATTATAATATTCAAAATTAAAATCCAAGAAATTAATTCAAATTATTAATTTTAAAATTAATTAAAATTACGTGAACTGAAATTTTCAAATTAAACATTCAAAACGATCTAATCGAAACGCAAACACCCTACGCGTTGCACGCCCATGGGCTGTACGCACACAGCCATTGCTGGCCATGTGCGCGCAGCCCATGCGCTCGTTGCATAGCTGCTGCTGTCCCATACGCAAGCCTCCGCACAGCGCCCCATCGCACGCGAGCTATCGCTCGCAGTGCGCGCGCGAGATCGCTCGCTGGGCGCGCTGGTTCGCTCGCTGGTGCGCGCGAGCCATCGCTCGCTGGCGCGCGAGATCGCTCGCTGCGCGCGCGCGAGCCCTCGCTCGCTGGTGCGCGACATCGCTCGCTGGGCGGGCGACGTCGCGCGCTGTGCGCGCGAGTGATGCTGTGCGCAGCGCTCGTGGCACGCGAGCTTGCGCTCGCTGCGCACGAGGCTGCGCGCTGTTGTGCGAGGCAGCGCGCGCTGTGGCGCAGCTCGCTTGCTGCCCACACGCGACTGCCTTGGCTCGCCCCTCGCCCATGCCCATCCGTTCATTGCTCGTGGCACACGACACAAGGCAGGGCTGCTGCCTTGTGCTCGTGCACTACGCCCTTGCTCATTGCATTCGTGCCGCACGGGCGACGAGCTCCCTTGCTCGTCGTCGCATGCCCGCATTATACAACACCCCTTAAGGGTAACACGAAGCGTCCATTGCTTCGTGCGTGCAAGTTATTTGAACGAATCGCATAAAATTTAAAATTTATATTTAAAATTAATGACAAATTAATAAATATTATTAATTTCATAATTTTAGGGCGAAAAAATCGAAAATTTATTATCCAATTGATTTCCGATTGATATGGATTCAAGTCTAGGTCATAAAAATTTAAAATTTTTTCGTAAATTTACAATTTTTATGGTGGTTTTTAATCATAGGTTTCTAATTAAATTACAATTAATTATGAAAATCAAATTAATTCTAAATTATTCTAATTTTCAACAAATTAATCATAATTACAAATTAGATTGCATAATTAACGAGACTAGGCATTCAAACTTGTTAAACATATGCAGTAGGTCAATCAAAAATTCAAGATTTATCAACAGGAATCGCAAATATTTAATTTAACATCTTAAATTTACGAAATTTTGCATCCGAAAAACTAAAACCTTCGAAAAGTCATAGTTAGGCTTCGAATTTGAGAATTCTGGGTTCGGCAGAAAAATACTATTTTTGTCAAAATTTTAGAATGCCTTTTACATACGGAATTGACACAAAAATCACTCAATTCGGATGAGTAATGAAGAAACTGCCGAAAAACTGCGTACATATATTTAAATAAACGCAATTTGCAATTAATTAACAATTACGAAAATTAATCACCCCTTTTAATTCTTGCAAATTTGTAATATTTAACCATGTTCATGCAATTTAGATTATGAAAATAATAAGGGGCTCGTGATACCACTGTTAGGTTATGATACATATGACATTTACATAGATCATGCGGAAACAACCATTAACCCAGGAAACATATTATTTACACATAATCATTTAGCATAGTTTAGATGCATACTCTTTGTTGCGTGCCTTCCCTAGCTGCGCCCGAACCGAACAAGAACAAGTCTTTTAGGACTCCAAGTGTCGTCCCTCCGTAGAAAGTCCACAGCACGTCCGGATCCGCCTTAAGATTGACCAACTAGAATCGCCCTTAAGGTACTAGAAAATTCGGCACTTTTATGAGCAAGATGTGTTTTAATTTTCTCTCAAAAAACTCACTTTTGAATACTTTGAAACTTGTATATAAATTATGACCCCTAGGCCTTTATTTATAGAGTTATGGAAAAGGAATCGTAATCCTAGTAGGATGCGAATTAATTGGAATTAGAATTCTACATGAATTCTACTTAATCAATTTATCCAATAGGAATAGACATTTAATCATACACTGACTCTTGCAGATTCAGGAATCTCGCATGAGCTCAAACTCACACACACACGGCAGCCACAAGGGCTGCCCACGCATGCGAGCAGCAGCCCACGCAGCGCGGCCCACGCATGCGTGGCCTTGTGCGCGCTGGGCTGTGGCGTGCGTGCTTGCTGGGCGATGGCCTGGCTTCGTGCTGGGCCTTCGTCCGGCAGGCCTCGTCCGATGCTAATTCGTACGATACGCTTCCGATTAAATTTCCATTTCCGGAATCTATTTCCGATACGAACAATATTCAATATTTCCGATTCCGGAATTAATTTCCGTTTCGAACAAATATTTAATATTTCCGTTTCCGGAATTATTTTCCGATTCCGGTAATATTTCCGATTCTGACAATATTTCCGTTTCCGGCAATATTTCCGATTCTGGTAATATTTCCATTTCCAATAATATTTTCCGATACGTACCATGTTTCCGTTTCCGGCAACATCTACGACTTGGATAATATTCATATTCCCGATACGATCCATATTTCCGTTTCCGGCAATATCATCGTTTCCGGAGTATTCATTTCTTGCCTGTGACGATCTTAGCTCCCACTGAAACCAAGATCCGTCGGTTCCGAATATTCATAGATGGAGTATTTAATGCCATTAAATACTTGATCCGTTTACGTACTATTTGTGTGACCCTACGGGTTCAGTCAAGAGTAAGCTGTGGATTAATATCATTAATTCCACTTGAACTGAAGCGGCCTCTAGCTAGGCATTCAGCTCACTTGATCTCACTGAATTATTAACTTGTTAATTAATACTGAACCGCATTTATTAGACTTAACATAGAATGCATACTTGGACCAAGGGCATTATTTCCTTCACTCAGAGATCTTTAGAAGAATCTGGTGAGAATCATGGTCAATCTAGAAATGTTACCCCGCGTAGATCGCAAAGATATAGATCTCAACCGGAAAGGTACTTAGGTTCTTTGACGAACGAGAGCTATGACGTTCTATTACTTGAAAGTGATGAACCTGCGAGTTACAAACAAGCTATGACGAGCCCTAGCTCCAAGCAATGGCAAGAAGCCATGCAATCTGAATTAGACTCCATGTCTGAAAACCAAGTATGGGATTTGGTCGATTTGCCAGATGGCTACCAAGCCATTGGAAGCAAATGGGTTTTCAAACTGAAAAAGGACAAGGATGGGAAACTTGAAGTTTTCAAAGCTAGATTGGTTGCAAAAGGTTACAGGCAAGTCTACGGTGTGGATTACGATGAAACCTTTTCACCAGTTGCAATGCTAAAGTCTATTCGGATAATGTTAGCAATCGCTGCATATTACGATTACGAAATATATATGGCAGATGGATGTCAAAACTGCTTTCTTAAACGGCGTTTTAACAGAAATTGTGTTTATGACACAGCCTGAAGATTTTGAGGATCCAAAGAATGCTAAAAAGGTATGCAAGCTAAAGAAATCAATCTATGGATTGAAGCAGGCATCAAGGAGCTGGAATATACGTTTTGATGAAGCAGTCAGTGACTTTGGTTTCATCAAAAACGCAGACGAATCTTGTGTATACAAGAAGGTCAGTGGGAGCAAAATTGCTTTCCTAGTATTATATGTTGACGACATATTACTTATCGGAAATGACATTCCTATGTTGAACTCTGTCAAGATTTGGCTTGGGAAATGTTTTTCGATGAAGGATCTAGGAGAAGCACAGTACATATTGGGCATCAAGATTTACAGAGATAGATCTAAAAAGATGATTGGACTTAGTCAAAGCACTTATATCAATAAGGTGCTTGATAGGTTCAAGATGGCAGACTCCAAGCTAGGCTACCTACCCATGTCTCATGGAATAACTCTAAGCAAGACTCAGTGCCCAAAAAGACTTGATGAGCGTAGACGAATGAATTGGATTCCATATGCATCATTGATTGGTTCAATAATGTATGCTATGATATGTACACGCCCGGATGTTGCGTACGCACTCAGTGCTACGAGCAGATACCAGTCAGACCCAGGAGAGGCGCATTGGACTGCTGCCAAGAATATTCTGAAGTACCTGAAAAGGTACAAAGATGACTTCCTGGTCTATGGTGGAGATGATGAATTAATTGTTAAAGGCTATACGGACGCAAGTTTCCAAACCGACAAAGATGATTTCAGATCACAGTCTGGGTTTGTCTTCTGCCTCAACGGAGGTGCAGTAAGCTGGAAAAGTGCTAAGCAATGCACCATTGCGGATTCTACAACTGAAGCGGAGTACATTGCTGCACATGAAGCAGCAAAGGAAGCTATATGGCTAAGGAAGTTCATAGGCAAACTTGGTGTAGTCCCCTCCATTAAAGGACCAATAGCCCTATATTGTGATAATAACGGAGCTATTGCAGAGGCAAAGGAGCCGAGACACCACCAAAGAGTCAAGCATGTACTTCGTAGATTTCACCTTCTACGAGAGTTCGTTGAAAGAAAAGAAGTCGAGATAAGCAAGATTGGAACTGATGACAACATCTCAGATCCATTGACTAAACCTCTGCCGCAGGCGAAGCACAACTCGCACACTGCAGCTATGGGAATCAAGCATATTGGAGAATGGCTTTGATGTCCTTATTTAATGTTTTAAAGTTTTAGAGTTTAATTCTTTGTAAAACATTATTGGTTAATCATTCACAATAAATGAATAGAATTCATTTTTCCATTTAATTTGTGGTTTATTAAATGATGAGTCCCTTCAATTTGACGATATATTCAAGATAGACTGTCAGGACCAGTCTTGTGACTAAGAAATGTCTATCAAGTGAACTTGAATGTCAAAGGTTGAAAATGGTCCCTGGTCGGAGTTTTCTATAAAATTGGACGCATAGAAAACGTTAGACGACTAGAATGCAAGATGACTAGTAGTTCTGTTTCTTGAACTATGTGGACATGGCAATGTCGTAATCATTTGCATAGATACTTACTTTGGGAAGACTAGTATCGGACAGACCTATGAAACTTTACTGTAAGAGATGAAAATCTGTCATAAGTAAATTTCATTAAAATTATTAGACACTAAATCCTCAATACCTGAGTGATTTGAGATTACTTGTTTGAGAACTGGTTACTTTGACGTTGACCAACCGTCGCACCGTAAAAGGAGGCTATAAAGGCAACGCTCAGGTAATTACCTATCAAACGAAGTCTAATCTCAAGATCGCAAGATTGGGATTGTCCTCCCATAAATTGGGATGAGATGCTTAAAAGTTGTACAAGGCCACTCGGAGAGCTAGAAACTGTGAAATGCATGGCCATGCTCGGATGAATCATATTCTATGATTATGTGTTTATTTGATCAGTTGAACTCTGAAACCGAGAAACACCTCTGGACATAATAAGGATGACAACTCTTACCTTATGTTCAAGAGAAAGCATCGAGCGACAAAGGAATTAGGAAATGCACACTTGTCCCTAAGGACAAGTGGGAGACTGAAGGAAATAATGCCCTTGGTCCAAGTATGCATTCTAGGTTAAGTCTAATAAATGCGGTTCAGTATTAATTAACAAGTTAATAATTCAGTGAGATCAAGTGAGCTGAATGCCTAGCTAGAGGCCGCTTCAGTTAAAGTGGAATTAATGATATTAATCCACAGCTTACTCTTGACTGAACCCGTAGGGTCACACAAATAGTACGTAAACGGATCAAGTATTTAATGACATTAAATACTCTATCTATGGATATTCGGAATCGACGGATCTTGGTTTCAGTGGGAGCTGAGATCGTCACAAGCAAGAAATGAATACTCCGGAAACGATGATATTGCCGGAAACGGAAATATGGATCGTATCGGAAATATAAATATTATCCAAGTCGTAGATGTTGCCGGAAAAGGAAACATTGTACGTATCGGAAAATATTATCGGAAATGGAAATATTGCCGAAATCGGAAATATTGCCGGAAACGGAAATATTGTCAGAATCGGAAATATTATCGGAATCGGAAAATAATTCCGGAAACGAAAATATTAAATATTTGTTCGAAACGGAAACTAATTCCGGAATCGGAAATATTAAATATTGTTCGTATCGGAAATTAATTCCGGAATCGGGAATTTAATCGGAAGCGTATCGTATGAATTAGCATCGGACGAGGCCCGCTAGACGAAGGCCCAGCACGAAGCTAGGCCATCGCCCAGGGAGCCGCACGCACCAACGCACACCTCGACAAGGCCCAGCGCAAGGCCAGGCCCAGCCAAGGGCGCGCGCGCGCGAGAGCACATCAGGGTGGGCTGTGCGCCTGTCGTGGGCCGCAAGGCTTGTGCGGGTGCACGGCTCGTGCAATGCTTGTGCGGGAAATCCTAATCCTATTAGGATTTGTGCAAAGATTAAATCCTAATCCTATTAGATTGGTTTTGTTATTTAGAGTCCTTATAAAGTTCTAACTAGCAAATCCACATCCTAGTAGGATTACAATTCCTTTTCCATACTCCTATAAATAGGTGCCTAGGGTCACAATTTATGGGTACGATTGAAGTATTCAAAGGGTAAGTTTTTGAAATAAAAATCAGCCATACACTTGCAAACACTAGCCGAAATTCCTAAGCACCTTAAGGGCGATTCTAGTTGGTCTAACTTGAGGCGGATCCGGACGTACTGTGGACTATCTACGGAGGGACGACATTTGGAGTCCTAAAGACTTGTTCTTGTTCGGTTCGGGCGCAGCTAGGGAAGGCACGCTACAACATGTATGCATCTATTCTATGCTAAATGATTATGTGTAAATAATATGCTTTCCTGGCTTTATGGTTTTTCCGCATGATTTATGAATTATCATATGTATCATAACCTAACAACAACGTGCTTAGGCGGACCATTGTCTTGTGGTCATCTTCCTTCATGGTTTTGAGCTAGTCCTTACGGCTCAATTTTGCCACTACCTGGGTCCTTGATTAGGGGACCATGTATAAGTATCAACGACGACCTTTGTCTTGAGGTCGTAATCCGGTTTTATTTTTTGAGACATCCAAACACGGGACTTCGTACAGCGTAGTCTGGGAATATTGTTTTAATTTTTCATACTCTCTTTTGAAATATATATTTTCTTTCGAGCCCCCCAAGCATTCGTGCTTGACGGTCATTTCTTGTTGAAGAGGTTCCTTGGGGATATGCATTTTGTAATGTCCTTGATCGTGTTTGGGGATCGTGCTCGTAAGTGCGAGCGATCTTTGAAGTGGTATGCTACTTTGGCGAAGTCGTGAGGTGCGACTTTCGGCAATTTTCAAGTCGAATGAATATGGCAGGGCCCAATAGAAGTTAGGGCCTTTTTTGAGCCTGGGATCATTTTCGGCGCCCAGGCCTGGGCGTTGAAGATTTCGGCGCCCAGCGCTGGGCGCTGAAAATAATTCCTGACGAGCTTTCTTGATGACACGGTTGGCCTCTTGGAAGTTCTATGTATTCTCTTATCTTTTGTTTTTTCTTTATTTTTAGAACGTGATGATTTTCTTGAGAAGCCGTAGCCGATTGGTGGACTACGGTGCTTGTCGCTTTGGGGCGGTTATTTTAAGGAACTGTTGCTCTTAAAGCGTACAGTTATTGCGATAGTTGGGCGAGTCTATATGGCCCGAGGAACATACCTTGAGGCGTAAGACTTTGACCGCTCTTGTTGTTGTATATTTTTCCTTTTGAACGCATTCGTGAATGTTCGATACTTAGAATGATGATATGTATGTGAGAACGAGCGTTCATAGAATGGTCGTTGTGTGCGGTCCATTAATCAGTTTGCTTGAATCATTTTCTTTTTTGAGCGATGACTGATTTTGAATAGTTTGCTTAGAAGCTTGATAGGGTTTGGGCCCATTCATGAAGTGGGCTCAAACATCGTGCCCTTTCGATTGTTCAAACATTTGCTTCGAGATTTTTTTTATTTTGCTATGGTTGTTCCGTAGCTTGGAGCCCCCAAGTATGCATGTTGGGATGCTTCCTTTTGGCGTACGATTTTTGTAGGTTCGTTCGAGAAAGATGCCCTGGGGTTCCGCTCATGTAGGTGCGAGCTATCCCTTTCGTGGTAGGTAATATTTTGCTACCTTTAATCCTTAATGTAGAAGTCGTGTGGCTTGCATTTTGGGCGATAAGTAGTCTTTGCCTCTTTTATACATGCTCTTTGGTCGTGCCTACATTAGTGCAATATGCCTTACTCTTCTTTTAGACTTGTACCGTGGGATGGTTGAACTTATGGTGCGACGTAGGCTTGGGTGGCCTAACGGCGTGTCTTAGAACATTTCTCTAGGTGTTGGGGTATCATTATTATTTTTTGCATTGGAGTACTTCATCACGCCTCGTTCGGGTCCTCGAACAAGTGTAGCACCTTCTGCGTAGGTTTGCACGGCTTATTACTTCGTTCGATGCGAGGATTCATAGGTGTTTCTTTCTTATTTTTACATCTGGGCAAAACTTGGCTAGCAGAAAGATTCAGCGCCCAGGCTGGGGCGTTAAAGATATCGGCGCCCAGCTCTGGGCGTTGAAGATTATCTCTGGGTATATTTTGACAGTTCTTATCCTTGATTTTTCTTTCGCTTTTGCTTTGGAACGATGTAAACTGTGTAACGGACGCTTGTAGGGCGAGCGTTATGTGCAGTAGTTTGATCGGAGTTTTGGTGACTCACGATTTTCAGTTACCCTTGTTAGTGGGGTGACTTTATATATTCTAAGTAGCGCTTAGAATTTGGGAGGGGTTGTAGCCATTCTAAGGTTCGTTTTACATGATTAGACCTTAGGATCGTGCCCCTATGATGTATGTATAGCATTAGCGTCGAGAATTTGCTATAAAATCGTCATTTCGAGCATTTTTAGAGTGTTTTTCTCAAGCCCCCAATTGTAGCTACGGGATTGGCTTGGTGCTATAATGCTTTGCATACGTTTTTATGCATTCATGGTGACATGGATCATGAATAGTTTGAACCAGACTCGTTTAGTGCGAGGTACGTTCGAGTAGTGATTTTGCTGCTTCTCTTGTAAATGTCGTATTGTGCGACATTGCCATGGTCAAGGTAGTCACATGTTGAAGTATGCCTTGTCCAAAAGCTAGGTGCCTTTCTTTACCCATAATCATATTTGGAAATCTTTTGACTCACTTGCAACATTGAGATAAACGCATACTTAGCTTAAACCAACGACACTTTATTATGTTCGAAAAAGTCTTTGAAAATTATTTGAAAATTATTTAAAATTCGAATCCTACTGTGTACAATCCGAGGTGTCCTAAGTACGTTGACTTATAGAAAGGTTCGTACAGGATTATATGAGTGAATCAAAATACTGTAACGATTTTTGGAATGCTGTCTAAGGATTTGCTGGAAGCCAGGGTGCAGGCGTCAAGATATTACTTGTGCCCGTTTGGCATATGCTTTTAGGCTTTTAGGGCCATCTTTTCCAGAATTGCGGGAATATAAACCGTTTTCAAATTGACTTAGATTTACTTGGTGTATGTCTGGACAAAAGGTATATTTAGTTCTTTTCCTAGCTCTTTCATTTGAATTTTTAGCCCCCAATTGCTATTATGTCTTCCCATTAATGATGCTTTTAGATTTCGATTTTAGATGCCCGTGTCATATGTCTGAGTAGGGTGAGCCTTGGTTAAGTGCCAAGTCCTATTGACAATGTCTGTTTTTTTTCAAAGGGGATTCGCAAGCATTTGAATTACCATGAACGGGTGCCCTGAGTTCGAAGGAACGATGGGGCAATGCCGTAGAACAATCCTCTTTATTGCAAGCTTACTGCCCTTACTACTTGTTGGCGATCATGACTGTGTCTAGTGGTGAAAAAAGGTCTTTAAGTGAGCGACTATAGGGAGGGTCAAGTCGAGTACTTTAGAGGTCATGGACGCTTGCGCTAGCCCCCATTCAGTTGAGGCAAAGCGATCTTTTGAGTCTTGGCTAAGTGCCTAGGAGTGTGAGTGCTCCTTCCGGCGAGGGTACGTGCCCTTATTATTTTTCGATGTGTGCTCATTAATTTTGGCATTTTGATGACTTGGATTCTTCCTTTGACTTAAAATTTTTCTTTCGACTTCTATTTTTTATTCTTGTTTTTCTATAGGCTTTAACATTTTTGCAAATTGGTTGGACCGAATCATTGATTGCCTACGTATCCGCCTTAAATAGATTTAATTTGGAATCAGGTCTTGTGTAGTTCTTAGCCTAGAAAATGGTTTCTTAGAATGTCGAATTCGATAAGTATGTTCTGAGGTGAAAACATATTATTTGAAACGGTAGAATAAATGAAGTTTGTTATTATTTTAATCTACTGCTTTGCCGTAAGCCAAAAATTTGTTTTATATATTTTTTTAAGGACATGTATTTTTTGGTAGTACATATATCTGGATACGTGTTGTACCCCTCCAAGTGTTCGTTATTTTTCCGTGCATGTGCGAATAAAATGACGAGCACTTCTGGACAATCTTTGGCAAGCAGAGAGATTCAGCGCCCAGGCTGGGGCGCTAAAGATTTCGGCGCCCAGCTGTGGGCGCTGAAAATTATTTCTGGGCGGATCTGTTTTTTTGGTGCGCTAAACGCTCCTTTTTCTTTATAGACTAACTTTAGAGGCGCTTTGCAAAGTTCCTTTTTTATTATTTATTACTTTTTTGTACTTTTCATTTGTTTTCCCTTTTTTATTCGTGACTCAAGACGGTTTGAAGGATGGGTTGAATGAGATAGGATAATTTGTATAGGTATTGGTCAAGCATGAGGATTACATTTGCTAGGGCTCACAATTTGCAGCCTCGAACTAGTGTCATGAGTTTACATCAATCAAGGCCAATAGAGACGGCTCAAGGGTATATCAACAGGACGTATCCAAACAAGTTATATGGTCATTATGCTTATGGTGGTGTAAGAGCAGGTTTGGACTTTGGAAATGATTGTAATCCCCCGTAATTTTATAAATTTTATTAATATATTTTAACGTATAGTTAATTATATTTAAATAGAATTTATGAATTTTAGAAATAAATATGTAATTAACGAATATTTATTTTATTACATTTCTAAATATTTTAACGATTTATGCAATCAAAATTAATTTTAGAATTTTATTTTGAAATGAATTTGAATTACGAAAACACGTTTGGATTTGGAAAACAATCATAATCAGTTTTGGATTCAAATTCTAAATCTTAATTCTAATCCTAGTCCAAATTGGCAAAGCCCAAAACAAATAAACCTATAACCCCATACCCATGTTTCAACTTCACTTGAAATCTCAACCACCACCTTGCTCTTCACGTGAAACAGAAAAGGAAAACAGAAACTCTCAGAAACTCTCAAACCTGCTCATCCTCCCTTTCACGTGAAGCAGTAACTAAATCTCCTCCTTGCTGCGCCGCCACCTTCGTCGGCCAACCATCACTCGACCGCTGACGCTGGCCTCTTCAGCCCTCCGGTCAGTTCCTTCCGGCACTCCTCCTCCCTTTCGTTCTCCTTTCTCTCCTCTCTCTTTGCTTCGTCCTTTCTCCTTAAATTAAGCACTGCCATCTATTTGCAGCAACCACCGCCAGCTTGTCGCCACCACCACCAGCTGGCACGTCACCGGTTTCTCGCACTCACCGCCGCCGGTAACTCCCTTCTCTTCCCTCGTGTCTCTCCCTTTTTCTGTTTGGTTTTCGATGCCCTTCTCCTCACTCTCTTGCTTTGATTGTCGCACATCAGCCATCGCCCAACCGCCTCCCTCGCTGCAACCGCACACCCACCGGCCTCCGCGACCACCGTGCTTGCTGTCGCGTATTCCGACGCCGGCTAGCCTCCCTTGTCTCCACTTTGGTTATTTCCTTCGCTTCGATTTATTTAAATTAATATTTATGTTTTAATAAATTAATTAAGTTTCCATGATTTAAATTACTAGTTTTGAGTATATTTAGAATTCAGATTATATGCTGATATTATAAATTAGTTTATTTTAAGATTTGTTAATCATGTATGAGTAAAGGTTTTAATTATGTTTTATTAATTTAATTTATGTTTTCTTGAACTAAATTTATAGTTTTATGATTTAATTATGAATTTCATATTTATATGTTTTGCATAATTAAATTATTAATTTTCAGATTATATAATTTGATTGAAATAAGAGTTTGAATTATTTAAAGTATGAATTTTAAGGTTTTAATGATTTTAAATCATAGTAGGATGTTTATGAATTATTAAAGTTATTGTTTTTATGATTTCAAACATGTTTATTATGTTTTGGAGTAGTTTGAAATTAGTTTATGTTGCTGGAAATTTAAAGTATGATGCTTTGAAGAGTTTTCAACGAATTTCAATCATTAATTCAATAATTATGATGCTAGGAAATCAAATATTCAAGTTTTGTTATTGAAGAAAAGTTCTAAATATGTTTAAGATGTAGTTAGAATGTGTTAGTATAGTTGTGAATGATTAGAAGTTGATTGAGAATATTTGTTGGTTGTTTTAGGCGGAGAATTCTATTTAGGCGACTTTTGAATTCGTTAAAGTGGCCTATCAGTTTGTTTACACAAGATACGTACATACCTGTGTGCTTGGATGTGTGTTGTATTGAGAATATGATGAATATATTTATGAACTTGTTTATGTTGGAATTTCATGTTCAATGTCGTTGAATTAATGCGCTGAGCATAGAACTTTATTTATAAGAATTGAATCATGTTAGCATGGAATATTGATGCAAGCATGTTGTTTTGAGGAACTTTATAGTATTTAATATTGGTTTAGATCTTTATTGATCGTTGTTCCTCTTTAGATTTTCACTACTTTATAAGGGCCGAGGACCTTGTTTGGTAGTTGAACCTTATACCTAATAAAGGTTTTTAAATATGGATAAAGGAAGGATTAAAATAGTTGGAATTGGCTCTTGGTTGAACGTTGTGATCACTTGTTTAATTCAAAGATAAAAGAAGTTGTGTTTACTTGTTGAATATAATATTTATGTTTGATGAGTCATAACCAAGTATTAAAAGTTAAGTCATGTAAAGTGAAAATGAGTAGCAATAGCTTTAGACTGTGCACGTCTAAAGTGACGGACAATCAGGAGTTGGGGTCATGGGTAGCCTATGACTTTTTCTGGGGCCGGATTGATCACCGGTTCTATTTTTATTTAAAAGTCCCTCGATATCGCAGGTCATTGGGGTTTACGGAGTCGCGCCCGTACCTCGTCTTCCTTAGTGAAGAAGAAGAAGTTTCTACTAGCAACTCAGTCCATTGACTATTTCAATTAAAATAATGTTATTGTTGTAAAAGTCTAGTCCAGTGTAGCCTAGCCTAGTAAAGTGTTGTCGTCAAATTAACATGTTTTGTCTACCCTTACTCGTGTTTTATTAGTACCATGTTAGGTGTGTTCGTTCAATAGTATCATGTTAGGATTATTATTGTTTTAGTATGTAGTACTCAGCTTTGCTGATTACGTGCTTTTGCTTGTGCATGTTGATCATGGCTATGCCTTATTGATCCTGTGATGACCCAATCTTTGGTGAGCAGTCTCTAAGGATCAATAAGCATTGTCCATCTGCAGGTTTGAAGATGTTGCATCATTGGGATCGGGAATAGAGAGCTTGTATTTAGTTTTGATTTGCTAAGTTAACTTGGGTTTGTTAATTGGGACTTTAAACTTGTCGTACTATTTATATTTCCTTATTTTCGTTGGATGATTTTTGGGGACTAAATCTGTAATCGATTATTTATAAACCTAAAGTTAGTTTTATGTTTTCCGCTGCAAAATTCTGAATAAGCCGTTACGTTTTCACACGGGCGATAATGCCTTGATAATTCTCTACGTTTTATATTAAAAGATTATTTTAGAAAAGAGAGAATTGTCGGGGTGTTACAAAGTGGTATCTAGAAGCTAAGGTTTTACTTTAATAAATTTTAGGCGCCTAACTATCTAGTATTTAAAATATATTTCTTAAAATCGAGCTTCTGCGTATTATAGTGTTAAAAAAATTGGTACTTTTTTTTGGGGGGCCGAATTCCTTTTATCTTGTTTGAAAGTATATAACATTAACTTATTTATTAGAATTAAAGTGATAGTTTCGAAATTTTTATTTTTCTTATTATTTATTATTCAAAAAAAATGGTACAATTTTTTTTTTTTTAAAGAAGTTTGAAATTTTTAGTTGCTTTAAGAGGTTATAAGTCTTTGTTTTAGGAAATATAAATTCTTTTTTTTCGAATTAATAACTTCATTTACGATTTTATTCGCTACGAATTTTCTTAAATTATTTTATTTTATTAATTTTATATTTTTGTTTATTTATTATTTGATTTTCTTATTTTCTTATCATTATTCTCGTTTTATTTTATTATTTAAATTACTTCAATGTTTTAGTTTACGAGAGATGGGTAGTATAAGAAGGGCATATAAGATAGAATTATATGTGCATTCGTAGCTAGTCATTGCTAGCATAAGAAGTTAATTGCTATGCGCATGTGTTAAATGTTTAAGTGTTGCATGTAAATGTGCATAGAAATTGTTTGATTCCACCAAACTTATTGTTTTATTAAATTCTGATTATGCTTTGGTTGGGAAATCGTTAGTAAGATCTTAAAGCAATTAAAGTTTGAGTTGTTCTTTATTCCTTTCGAGGATCTAATAAACCTCTATAGAGTTAGTAATAAAAGTTAAAGTATTCTTTTCGTTTTGAGAATTCCATATTACTTCCAAGTTGCACTCTAGGATGACTAACAATAATGACCTAGCTGCTGTTATTCGCCTCTTGGCGGAAAAGCTGACCCTACCTTTTTAGAAAACCGGGTTGGAGAGTTTGAGAAATCGTTTGGGGTTGTGAACTGTCCTGAGAATATGAGAGAGGGTCAAGTTGTCATGTATTTGAAAGATGATGCCGATTTATGGTGGAGAGAGAATAGAGTTAGGCTTAGCGCTGCTGAGAGATTCAATTAGGATTCAATTGTTACTGCCTTAAGGGAAAGTTTTACCCTACCTTTTATGAGAAAGCAAAAAGTTTAGGAATTCATAAACCTTAGTATGAGGAGCACGACCATAGCTGAATACTATGCAGACTTATAGCATGACCACCTTAGGATTAGGTGGGGAAACATTTATGTCTTTAGATATTGTGTATGGGAAAGCTGCTCATATTTATGGCCTGTAGTCCAAAAGGGACAAGAAAAATGTTGTTGGGGAGAAAATAAAAGAGTTTAATGCTGGGGAAAACCAAAGGAATTTCAAGAGGAATATGAATGAGAATATCAATGGGAATGGAAATAGAAATAGAAATTTTCAAGGAAGGAAAAACCATGGAAATAACCATAACAATAGGAACCAATCTGAGAGAGTGTATCACTGTAAGATGTGCAATAACAACCATCACAAGGCCCCGGGTAAACTGCCTGTGATAAGTCGAAATGAAGCTGAACGACCTGCTGACTTAGTTTCTGTTACTTTTCTATTAACTCCGTGCTAGTTAGAAAGTTATTTGATTCGGGGAAAGCTTATTCTTTTGTTTCGTCATCTCGTATTAAGAGTCTGAAGTTAGTAGATTTTGAAATGATTGATTTACCTGTTAGTATACCTACCGGTGTAACCTTAAGGTGTACCAAGTTATTTAAGAACTTTCCTTTGAAGATAAAAGATTGTGTTTTCTTTCTGACTTGATAGAGTTTAATGGGAAACCTAGATGTAATTCTGGGAATGGATTGGCCAAGTTTTTACAAGGCTAAGGTAGATTGTGAAATTCCGAAAGTAAGTTTAAGGAACCCTATGGGAAGGTTGACCTCATGTGGATGTTTTGAGAAGTCTAAGGACCTTTAGTGATTTCTATAATGCAAGTGAGGAAATTGATGAATAGAGAATGTGAACTATTTTTCTGTAGTGTGTTAGAGGTGAGTAAAGAAGTTGGAGTGAAAATCGAGGATGTTCCCATTGTGATTGGATTCATTGATGTGTCTACGAGTGGAATTGCGAGTATGTCACCTGCTAAAGCCCTTGAGTTCATTATAGAGTTAAACCCTAGAACGGCACCTATATCCAAAGCACCATATAGAATGACACTTCCTGAAATGAACGAATTGAAGACACAGTTGCAAGAGTTGTTCGATAAGGGTTATTTTAGAGCCTAGTACATCACCGTGAGGAGCTCAGGTGTTGTTTGTTAAGGAGAAAGATAAGAGTTTAGAATTATGCATCGATTTTAGGGAGCTAAACACCATCAAGAACAAGTATCCCTTGCCTAGAATAGATGACATATTGGACCAATTGAATTGGGCGAGTGTGTTCTGGAAGACTGATTTGGGTTTAAGTACCACCGATTGAGAGTAGCTGATAAGAATATACTTAAGACCTCATTAGGATTCGTTGTTGTCATTAAGGGTTTAGAGTAACGTCTTTTGGGTTAACCAATGCACCTACATTAATTATGGATTTGATGAATGAGATTTTCTACGAATTCCGAATTAAGTTCGTTATTATGTTATTGATGATATCCCGATTTATTCAAGAAATGAGAAAGAGCATGACAAACACTTGAGGATTACTTGGAGACGCTTAGAAAGAATCTAGTTTTATTAAATGAAGTATACAAATCTTGAAGTCATATGTGTATAAGTGACACCGACGGAAAAGTCAAGGACTAAATTGATTGAGAACTATGTTACGTAAGGGAATAAATTTAAGAGAAGATTTGAGTGGTCCAGGATCGTTAGAACTCGTGTGTTGTCTTAAAAAGATGGGAGGAATTACATGAATTAATGAAAGAACTAAAAGTTAAGCCCAAAAGTTATGCATACATGAAAGGCGCGATGAGGTTCGGTGAAAAGAAAAGTTGAGCAGAAGGAGTCTCTGTAGATCCTGCAAAGATTCAAGCTGTGAGTGAGTGACCTATTCCAAGAACGAGTCTGATATCTGAAGTTTTCTAGGCCTAAATGACCATTATAGGAGGTTGTGAAAGACTTTTGGAAGGAAGAAAAACCAATGACCAACTTGTTGAAAAAGGAATCGAAATTCAAGTGGAGTGAGAAATGTGAGGAAGCTTTCCAGATTTTAAAGGAGCATTTGACCTCCGCACTCGTTGTCGCGTCAGTTGAAACCTTACGAGGCTAATTAACCTACTCATGACCTAAAGCTAGCTGCTATTATGTTATCTGCAAATATTTGGAGACATTACCTTTATAGGGCAACATGTAAGATCCTTACCGAGCACAAAAGTCTGAAATCTTGGCAATAAGGTCCAGTTGAACCTTTGGGACAACATTGAAAATGAGTATTGCCTTCCACCCTGCAAATGATAGACAAACTAAGATTACTAACGGAATATATGTTGAGAACCTGTGTTATGGATTTTAAGTGTAATTGGGAAGACCACCTAGGTTCGATTGAATTTTCGTGCATCAATAGTTACCATGCGAGCATTACGATGTTACATGTTGAGGCATTGTATGGAAAGAATTGTAGAAATCCTACTTGCTGGAATGAGTATAGTGAGAATATTGTATTGAGGACATAATTCGTCGAGAAAAAAAATACCCAAAGTTATGCCCTGAGATGAGTTACGAGGGCGTAACTCGTTTTCTTTAAGAGGGGTAGAATGCGATATAAATTCGCGCTTTTTACCTATTTTTATGGTATTTTTATGCATTTTATGCTCACATTTAGCAAATTATACATGTTAATGCAAGTAAATAGATTCTCCGCATAAGAAAAAAAGGTGTTCATGAGTAACACAAGTAACTTTAAGTTGGCAAAAGAGTGCACATGAGTGGCACAAGTACTTCTCCAGTAATACTAAGTTAAAAACTTTTGGAAAATGTGTGAATTTTCGTGTCAAGTTTCGGGACGAAACTTCTTTTAAGAGGGGTAGATTGTAATCCCCCGTAATTTTATAAATTTTATTAATATATTTTAACGTATAGTTAATTATATTTAAATAGAATTTATGAATTTTAGAAATAAATATGTAATTAACGAATATTTATTTTATTACATTTCTAAATATTTTAACGATTTATGCAATCAAAATTAATTTTAGAATTTTATTTTGAAATGAATTTGAATTACGAAAACACGTTTGGATTTGGAAAACAATCATAATCAGTTTTGGATTCAAATTCTAAATCTTAATTCTAATCCTAGTCCAAATTGGCAAAGCCCAAAACAAATAAACCCATAACCCCATACCCATGTTTCAACTTCACTTGAAATCTCAACCACCACCTTGCTCTTCACGTGAAACAGAAAAGGAAAAAAGAAACTCTCAGAAACTCTCAAACCTGCTCATCCTCCCTTTCACGTGAAGCAGTAACTAAATCTCCTCCTTGCTGCGCCGCCACCTTCGTCGGCCAACCATCACTCGACCGCTGACGCTGGCCTCTTCAGCCCTCCGGTCAGTTCCTTCCGGCACTCCTCCTCCCTTTCGTTCTCCTTTCTCTCCTCTCTCTTTGCTTCGTCCTTTCTCCTTAAATTAAGCACTGCCATCTATTTGCAGCAACCACCGCCAGCTTGTCGCCACCACCACCAGCCGGCACGTCACCGGTTTCTCGCACTCACCGCCGCCGGTAACTCCCTTCTCTTCCCTCGTGTCTCTCCCTTTTTCTGTTTGGTTTTCGATGCCCTTCTCCTCACTCTCTTGCTTTGATTGTCGCACACCAGCCATCGCCCAACCGCCTCCCTCGCTGCAACCGCACACCCACCGGCCTCCGCGACCACCGTGCTTGCTGCCGCGTATTCCGACGCCGGCTAGCCTCCCTTGTCTCCACTTTGGTTATTTCCTTCCCTTCGATTTATTTAAATTAATATTTATGTTTTAATAAATTAATTAAGTTTCCATGATTTAAATTACTAGTTTTGAGTATATTTAGAATTCAGATTATATGCTGATATTATAAATTAGTTTATTTTCAGATTTGTTAATCATGTATGAGTAAAGGTTTTAATTATGTTTTATTAATTTAATTTATGTTTTCTTGAACTAAATTTATAGTTTTATGATTTAATTATGAATTTCATATTTATATGTTTTGCATAATTAAATTATTAATTTTCAGATTATATAATTTGATTGAAATAAGAGTTTGAATTATTTAAAGTATGAATTTTAAGGTTTTAATGATTTTAAATCATAGTAGGATGTTTATGAATTATTAAAGTTATTGTTTTTATGATTTCAAACATGTTTATTATGTTTTGGAGTAGTTTGAAATTAGTTTATGTTGCTGGAAATTTAAAGTATGATGCTTTGAAGAGTTTTCAACGAATTTCAATCATTAATTCAATAATTATGATGCTAGGAAATCAAATATTCAAGTTTTGTTATTGGAGAAAAGTTCTAAATATGTTTAAGATGTAGTTAGAATGTGTTAGTATAGTTGTGAATGATTAGAAGTTGATTGAGAATATTTGTTGGTTGTTTTAGGCGGAGAATTCTATTTAGGCGACTTTTGAATTCGTTAAAGTGGCCTATCAGTTTGTTTACACAAGATACGTACATACCTGTGTGCTTGGATGTGTGTTGTATTGAGAATATGATGAATATATTTATGAACTTGTTTATGTTGGAATTTCATGTTCAATGTCGTTGAATTAATGCGCTGAGCATAGAACTTTATTTATAAGAATTGAATCATGTTAGCATGGAATATTGATGCAAGCATGTTGTTTTGAGGAACTTTATAGTATTTAATATTGGTTTAGATCTTTATTGATCGTTGTTCCTCTTTAGATTTTCACTACTTTATAAGGGCCGAGGACCTTGTTTGGTAGTTGAACCTTATACCTAATAAAGGTTTTTAAATATGGATAAAGGAAGGATTAAAATAGTTGGAATTGGCTCTTGGTTGAACGTTGTGATCACTTGTTTAATTCAAAGATAAAAGAAGTTGTGTTTACTTGTTGAATATAATATTTATGTTTGATGAGTCATAACCAAGTATTAAAAGTTAAGTCATGTAAAGTGAAAATGAGTAGCAATAGCTTTAGACTGTGCACGTCTAAAGTGACGGACAATCAGGAGTTGGGGTCATGGGTAGCCTATGACTTTTTCTGGGGCCGGATTGATCACCGGTTCTATTTTTATTTAAAAGTCCCTCGATATCGCAGGTCATTGGGGTTTACGGAGTCGCGCCCGTACCTCGTCTTCCTTAGTGAAGAAGAAGAAGTTTCTACTAGCAACTCAGTCCATTGACTATTTCAATTAAAATAATGTTATTGTTGTAAAAGTCTAGTCCAGTGTAGCCTAGCCTAGTAAAGTGTTGTCGTCAAATTAACATGTTTTGTCTACCCTTACTCGTGTTTTATTAGTACCATGTTAGGTGTGTTCGTTCAATAGTATCATGTTAGGATTATTATTGTTTTAGTATGTAGTACTCAGCTTTGCTGATTACGTGCTTTTGCTTGTGCATGTTGATCATGGCTATGCCTTATTGATCCTGTGATGACCCAATCTTTGGTGAGCAGTCTCTAAGGATCAATAAGCATTGTCCATCTGCAGGTTTGAAGATGTTGCATCATTGGGATCGGGAATAGAGAGCTTGTATTAGTTTTGATTTGCTAAGTTAACTTGGGTTTGTTAATTGGGACTTTAAACTTGTCGTACTATTTATATTTCCTTATTTTCGTTGGATGATTTTTGGGGACTAAATCTGTAATCGATTATTTATAAACCTAAAGTTAGTTTTATGTTTTCCGCTGCAAAATTCTGAATAAGCCGTTACGTTTTCACACGGGCGATAATGCCTTGATAATTCTCTACTTTTTATATTAAAAGATTATTTTAGAAAAGAGAGAATTGTCGGGGTGTTACAATGATGGGCATGACGCACGTGTCAATGGCCGTGCGTGGTTTTCGGTTGATAACAAGTTCAAAAGCAAAAGTTGAGGTAATGGTTTCTTGGGTTATGGAAATGAGAACATGGACGGGTTGAATGAGCTGAACAGGGGCCCCAAAGCGAAGGCGTCTAAGAACATAAGGATTGGAAAGGGTAGACATCGTAGAATTTCATGATTTGGATTGGTTGACTCAATTCTTTTCCTTCGTTTACTTGGGTAAATTTTGCACTTTGGGAGGTACGGGCTAAGTACTTAATGGCTCGCTCTTTTCGCTCTCGCTTTTTTCTTTCTTTTTTCCTTTTTGCTTGGGATTTCTTTCCAACATAAATTTTTTTATTTGGGCTAAAAAGGTAGATGGTTGTGGTCTTTGAGTCACGAGGCGAGACTGAGTGAGCCTCGTTTGGTAGGCCTATAGTGGACCTTTTAATTGTCTTACTTTGCAAGCGTATTTAGTCGTTTCTTAAAATGTGCAAATAGCGTAGATTCAAAATGTTATTATTTTTTTCCTTATTGAAATTTAACGAAAGAATTACATCGAAAATATATTTTTTTGCTTCTTTTCAGATTCTAATTTTCGGGTTTTAATTGGAAGTTGTGATTTAGACTCGAACTTTCACTAAATTTTCTGATTATAACCCGTGTAGGAATACAAGGAGGTGGCCTAGACTCAAAATAATGACGTGGCGTAAGCCTATAATACTTGACCAAGCGACTCTCAGACTTAGGCTAATTGGACCATAACTTTCGTTGGTTGACACTTTAGATTTTAACCCTTGGGTGTTCATTTGTCATGCGCCATTTTGTTTTAATGTTGGCAAGGAAGTTAGTTGGGGAGATCGAATTTTTATTTTTGCAAGACTAGAATCATTAGTGCGGCTTCCCTCTTAGTGTGTATTGCTTTACCCCAATGGTAGCCTTATGGTATGCCGATTTGGGTATTTTCATGGTTGGTCATGTTGCATTCATGGAAAATCTTTTAGTCCGTACTTAGGAGTATTTAAAGGAGCGAGTGGCTCGAGAGGATTATGATAGTCGTGACCCAATGTGATCATAAGCCTTGAGGCCATTAATTTTTTGCCAATGGTATTGATACCTTAGGTTCACTTTGGGGGTTGTGCGACTATGGGGGAATGATTTCCAGAATGTGACTGTTTCCATTTTGCAAGTACTATAATATATTCTTTTTATTGGTGAGAGAGAGTGTTGAGGCCGTGGATCCTTAGCGAGGGATGACAATTAGTATGGGTGCTTACTGATTTAAATGTTAGGAAGGGAGACTCAATATGGTTTAACCTTTTTACTTGCAGAACGACACCAAGCATTAGGACCGATTCTATGGATAAGACAACTAAGACTCAGGATTTAGATTGTACTTTGGCATAGCCTAGTCTAGACTCGGATTTATTTAATTTCATTTGAACATTATTTTTTTCTTTGAAAACTTTATTCGAACATCATTTTTTGAATACTTTTCCCATGTGACATTCAAGGTCGTTTAATTAGCATGCTCGGTTTTGGTGCAGAGCATTGTCGTCGTAGGAGGCCTAACGACGACACAAAGAGTTATTAATTTTTTACGAGTCGCTTTTGAAATCGAGTGCTTTTCTTACGCCCTCGTAGCAATTCTTTTTACGAACGCTTTTCTTTTGCTACGTATTTTCCTTTTGCGCGGGCACCGAGGCTGCTGCTCCTGACCAGAAGGCCAAGCAGCAACTTCGGCGCCTAGTGTCGGGCGTGAGAAATTCTGGCGCCCAGCCAGGGGCGTTGAAAATGCGTCCCTGGCTGATTCTCGTTTTCTGTTTGCGTCTACTTTTGTTTATGCGACTTCGATTTGCGTGCTTGCCTAATAACGTCCTTTACGCGTTGTGCAGCGCTTGTGGGATTCGTTACAGGCCATCCCGAGCGTCGCTTATTTTTGTGGCGATCATTCGGGTTTGCGGAACACGTATTTCGGTATAACTCTTTGGCAAATTAGCCTATGAATGTTTGGGCAATTTTTAAGGTCGTTGGTTTTCTAGGATAGTTTGTCACACACAATCACATATTTCGCTACACATAACTAACATTCATCATGAGGCGATAATAACATGTCATGTAGTTTATGATAGGCTTCTATGGGTAGTTATTTGCGCCTGGCTTGGTACCGCTTCTATCGTACATCCAACACATGCCCCGGTCGAGGTAGTTTCTTCAACAGACGAATTTCGCTCAAGAGGCCAACCCGCAAGTGCAAGCCAAGGGGGCATGCAGGCGAGAGGGACCTAATGAGCGAGCGATTGGGTTCGAGATAGGTGTACTACCTGCACAAGTACCGAGTGGGCAACATGCGCGGCGTATGCACCCCCCTATTGGCGGAAAAAGGTATCCTTACTCCCAACTCCCGAGGGAGCCGAGATTCGTTATGCGGTTCTGCCCGTTCACATTAATATGCTGACTTTCAGGTCGTCCCAACTTGATGGGGAAATAAGCGCGGGGTAGGATCGTTTCACCCTTCGGCTATTTTGATTACCTACAAGCACGAGTATTTCCTTCACTATCCCCAGCAGAGTCGCCACTGTGAGGGGGTCGAAAAAGCACGAGGCTAATGCGTGACCTTGTCCCTCGTGGGTGTGACGATTCTTTTATTCAATCAAGTGTAATTGGATTTCCTGTGAGTATACACCCAATTTACTAGTAATATAGGAGTCGCCATTCAGTTTTTAACAACAATGAGAAAAACTGACAAAACCCGGTTATCGTGACATAAAGGGAGTGCAATTATGTTTGACCACGACGGCCGTAGGTTCCCTTGTGATCCCTGGTGTGGGGATCTCTCAAGATACACCCGCAAGGTAGAGATTGAGGGTTCGGGGGACTGTAACTACCGAGAGGAGTACTTCGCTCGTCGATAACTCTAGAGGCAGGATATCCTTACTAGCTCAGCATAAATAATTGAAGGGACATGCGTTAACTATTAAACTAATCTGAGTTGATTTTAGCAATATGCAACATATAATACTAGATCGATCATGATTATCTGATTTAAATAGTATTAAGGGACCTCGCATGATAATCCAATTTCCCGAAAATATTATATTTGTTAGGCGTGATAGAACAATCAGATTTAGTTAGTTTAACAGTTCATAAAAAGGGCGAGGAAAGCAGTTAAATCATCGAAAAGGGGCACATTACGACGCACCCTTGAGAGGTGCGTCACGGTTCTCAGAAAATAACCACTTTGACTTTGCTATTTCTCCTTTTTATTTAACGAATCTCAATTATGGG
This sequence comes from Spinacia oleracea, assembly GCF_020520425.1. NCBI lineage: Eukaryota > Viridiplantae > Streptophyta > Magnoliopsida > Caryophyllales > Amaranthaceae > Spinacia > Spinacia oleracea. The sequence goes on from NC_079491.1 coordinate 126,039,257, forward strand.
ACAGGATAAGTTCTGTTCGATTTATGGATCGATTGCGACAGAACGCGTGAACAGTTTCGTAGCGTGAGGCTTAGGCTAAGGGTTGGAGTCAATACTCAGAATTTAATTGTGTGTTGTGTGTGTTCCTTTCACGTCGAATTTGGGGCTGTATTTATAAGGAAGAGTTCGTGGAAAGATAGAATTGCATAGTTCTAATCCACAAAGAATTAGGAAAAAACACGTACCCAGGTATTTTCAGCGCCTAGCTCTGGGCGTCAAAGATTTTGGCGCCCAGCTCTGGGCGTTGAAAATAGGACCCATGCAATTTCAGCGCCCAGGGCTGGGCGTTGAAATTGATGTTTGGGCCGTTTTCTTAGTCAGATTCGGATTCCTAAAATCCGTAGTGTTTGAGACTTAATCGAGTCTTTTAGTGCGTATCAATTTCATGACGGAATGCGTCTGGGCCCGTTACGAACTCTAGGCTCGTTAGGATTTTAATTAATACGTAACTCTTATTTCCGAATCATATTAGGAATAGGATTCTCGCAGTTTTCTATCTCATTTAGGATTTATGTTGGAGTGCAACACCTAATTCTGACAGGTTTCTATCTTTTATGACTTGCCACTTTTAACAGCTGCCCATTACGGCAGTTACTATTTTTAGCAGGTTTCCATAAATAGCAGGTTTCGGGTGAAATGAAAAGGGGAATTGAGATTCGTTTATTTTATAGGAGATGCGTTGTCAAGTGGAGATTTATGTTTTCATCATCGAACCTTTCCCGGCCTTTCGGGAATGGGGACAAAAGTAGGTGTCTACAGTTTCGTGGTCGTCTGCCTTTCGTGGTTTTGAACGAGTCTTTACGGCTCATAGGATGTATGTCACCGTTTAGAACTGGCCTGGTTATGCCATTACTTGGGTCCTTGTGAAATGACCGGTGGGACCATACCTAAATGTTAATGGAGACCTTTTGCTTTGAGGTCGAGTTCATTTTTGAATTTGTCCAAGCACGGGGCGTAGCTTGGAAATGTTGTTTCAACTTGCATCCCTTTGCATATTTTCTTTCTTTCGAGCCCCCAAGCATTTGTACTTAGTGGTCGTTCTTTGCCAAGAGAAGTGCGTATTTTATAACGTCCTTAATCGTGTTTGGAATCGTGCTCGTATGTGCGAGCGATCTTTGTAGTGGTATGCTACTTTGATGAAGTCGTGGAGTGCGACTTCATTTTCCAGGCGACAAAGTTTTGCTTCATTTTTCAATAATTAATACATCGAGCTTACTTCGGCCCTGATTGACCTTTTTGACAAATAAACGCTTTTTAACTTGAGAAACCAACAACTTGATTTTTTGATTTTTTTTTTGTTTCGAAGAATGACCTTGATTATTATTTTTCTATATTGCTTTGAAAAATGTACACAATATTTTTTCTTGAGACGAGTTTAAGTTTCGACAGGCTTTAACATTTGTTTTCACTATTCGGGCTCTAAAGGTGCTTTGGGCTTGATCTTGATTACAACAGGGCCTCGTGTCTACTAACACGGTTTAAAGTCCTTTCCTACTCCGCGTTTTGAAGGACCCGGGCCTTAGGCTACATTTCAGGCGCCCCTGGCCAGGCGTTAAAAATTTCGGCGCCCAGCCTTGGGCGCTGCAAATTCTATTTTGGCAGTTTTTCTTAGTTCCGGATTTCTTAACGCGTTTCCGAATGGGATTAGGATGTCACTTGATGCTTTCGTGTATATATAGGGGTTAAGTACGTCTTTCTTCTTCACCACTCTCAATCCTCCTCTCTTTTGCAATTGTTTAGTCTTTGTTCCTCCCTGCTCTTGCCATGTCGATTCCTCCCTTCTCCCTCCAACGAGTTGTTAGGCGCTGGCTAAGAGCCCTTAATCCCACAGAAAAGGCTTTGTTGAAAGGATACCACTTAGAGGCATTCTTAGGCTTACAAGAAATTAATATTGATTATAATTTTCTGTATGCGGCCCTGAACTTTTGGGATTCTGATCACCATGTTTTTGTCTTTCGGGGCAATGAAGTATGCCCTTTGCCGGATGAATTTGCCGCGATCCTTGGTTATCCTACCAATGCTACCCCTGGCACTGTTGAAGAGGGTAAAACAACTATAGGGGCTTTCCTAAGACTAGATGCTAACATGCTCGCTGAGATCGTTGTGGGTGATAAGGTTAATTTGGCAAAGCTTGTAAAACATCACTTTAGACCTAGTAAAAATATGACTGAACAGAAATTGAATATTCGAGCACTTGTATTCTGCTTGTTGGACCACTATTTACTGTCGAATAACAATGGCGAGTTTGGTGACATAAGGTTGATCCCCTTGATCAGCTAGATGGAGAGTTGCTATTCCATTATGCCGTTGGTTGTTGCCGAGACCTTACTGAGCGCGGATGAGTTAAAAAATGATGCCAAGTCTGAAATTTTTAGGGGAGCCCCCTATTGCTGCAGGTAATCGATCGTTTATTCGCACATATTTTTTATTCTTTTCTTTTTTCGTTTGCCTCGACAGCCCTCTGCCTGGAGCTGTTCAGCGCCCAGAGCTGGGCGTCGGAATTTCTGGCGCCTGGTCCTGGGCGTTGAAAGTGCGTCCCAAGTAGGACTTTCGTTTATTATTATTTTTCTGATCGTACCCCTTTTTTGCAGATTTGGCTCATGGAACGACTTAGGGTTCTAGAAGCTCCTGCCGATCCTAAACATTATCGCCCTATAGCCTTGGGTAACCGAAAGTATCTGCACCAAGGCCAGGACGAGGCCGAGTGGGCCTCCTATTTCACTCATGGCATAAGCTCTATTAAGTGGGTGGTACCGTGGTGGGGTTTGACTAATATGACGGGGGGTTCCGAGGTGTTAGTTTATGTTTCTTTGTTGGGGCTATCTCGGTCCGTTTATATCTTTCCTTTCCGAGTCATGTGACAATACGGCTTAAGGCAGACTATCCCGTTTTCCGATATGGTACCACCTAAAGTAGCGGTCTTTTCACAAGCACGGGTTCAAGCGTGGGCTAAGTATTATGGTGGCCTCCCGCGTTGGACCGTGGCTAGAGATGGCTTTGTGGGTCTTTCCGAAAACTACAAGTTGTGGATGAGTTCCGATGATAAGGCTGTGAGAACTAAGGCTCGAATTGAAGAGCCGACTGAGCTTTTGATACCTGGAGGTAGGGCTAAGTATGAGAGCCATGATCCTGCTAATCCTCGCGACCATGGTATTAAGACTGTAAAAGCTCGTCCTGATCGAAAGCGAAAGGAAGTTCCTCCCCGTTCCAGTTCTAGGCCTAAAAAGGTGCCTAACATGAAGGGGCCTTCCGTTCACCAAAGAAATGCAAGCTCTCGCGGAGATCATCGCCGGAATAATGTATGGGTTAGGAAATTCCAACCTCTAGTAGAACCAGTGGCTAATCCAATTGATGTTGATAATCCTTCCCCTACCATTGTTTGTGCCCTTGAGGCTGAGCGGGCTATAGTTGTTCAAACTGAAAATGTTTCTGCGGCCTTGGCATCCTTGGAAGTTAGTGTCAAGGAGCCTGTTCTTATGGAGATTGATATAGGGGCAGCGCAGAAGCCTATGGAGGTGGACCCTGCGAACATTGCCCTCTACAAAACTTTATTTGATGATCCGGAAGAACTCGAGTAGTGTAGTTCTTGTTAGGGTGTAGGTGCCCTTTATTTATTTCAGTTGTGTTTGTTTTTCATTCCTTAGCACTTTTTGTTTTCCTTCTTATTATTTTTAAATATTAATAAAGGCGTAATTTTATTTTTCTTGTTTTCCTTTTGCTTCTCTTTTTTTATTTGCTCATTTCCAACACTTATGCACATTATATTTTTGATTTGATTAGACCGAATCCATAAATAGGATTGCCTACGTATCCTTGTTAAATAACTTTAACTTAGAATCAGGTCGTGCATAGTTCTAGCTAGAATAAATTCTAGGATGCCGAATTTGATAAGTACGTTCTGAGATGGAAACATATTATTTGAAACGGTAGAATAAGTGAAGTTTATTATTATTTTAATCTGTTGCTTTGCCGTAAGCCAAAAGTTTGTTTTATTTTGTGAGTACATGTATTTGCACAAAAATCTTTTCATGTGTTTTTTGGTACGTATATCTAACAATTAAATTATCATGCTAGGGGCCTAGTGGGCGAGCGATTTGGTTTGGGATAGGTGTACTACTAGCGAAAGTGCCGAGTGGACAACATTCGAAGCGTATGCACCCCCCGGGTGGCGATGGGTATCCTTATTCCCAACTCCCGAGATGAAACATGCCAAGGGAGCCAAGATTTGTTATGCGGTTCTGTCCGTTCACATTAATATGCTGATTTTCAGGTCGTCCCAACTTGATAGGGAAATAAACGCGGGGTAAGATCGTTTCACCCTTCGAGCACGAGTATTTCATTAACTTCCCCAGTTGAGTCGCCACTATGAGGGGGTCGAAAAAGCAAGAGACTAATGCGTGACCTCGTCCCTCGTGGGCGTGACGTTGTCAGATCAAGTGTAATTGGATTCCCTGTGAGTTTACACCCAATCGACTAGTAATATAGGAGTCGCCATTAAGTTTTTAACGACAATGAGAAAAACTGACAAAACCCGGTTATCGTGACATAAAGGGAATGCCATTATGTTCGACCACGACGACCATAGGTTCCCTTGTGATCCCTGGTGTGGGGATCGCTCAACATACACCCGCAGGGCAGAGATTGAAAGTTCGGGGGACTGTAACTACCGAGAGGAGTGCTCATCGATAATACTCCAGAGGCAGGTTATCCTTACTAGCTCAGCATAAATAATTGAAAGGACATGCGTTAAACTATTCTGAATTGATTTTAGCAATATGCAACACATAATACTAAATCGATCGTGATTATCTTATTTAGATTGATTTAAGGTACCTAGCATGATAATTCAATTGTCCAAGGTATTATCTTATTAGGCGTGATAGATCAATCAAATTAATAGTTTAACAATTTTATAAAAGGGTGATAAAAGCGATTAAATCATATGAGGGACACATTACAACGCACCCTTGAGAGGTGCGTTGTGGTTCTCAGAAAACTAACCACTTGGCTTTGCTATTTCTCCTTTTATTTAACGAATCTCGGGTTTCCAAGCAATGTTCCAGTATTAAGGCTGAATTCATCAAGCTACAAGGGGCAGGGTGCGTTCTGTTCGACTTTTGGGTCGATTGCGAAAGAACGCCGGATCAATTTCGCAGCGTGAGGCTTAGGCTTAAGGCAAGAGTCAATACCCAGATTATAGAATTGTGTGTTCACGTCGGTTTTAGGCTATATTTATAGGAAAAGAGTGTGTGGAAAGATAGATTTTAAGATACGAATCCAAAAAGAATCCGGAGATAAAACGGCCCCAGGCACTTTCAGCGCCCAGGGTTGGGCGCCGAAGATTTCGGCGCCCAAATCCAGGCGTTGAAAATGGGATATGGGCCGAGTTCTTTGTCAGATTTGAACTCTTAGAATATGGAGCTTTTGAGATTTATCCGAGTCTTTTAGTGCGTATTAACTTATCACGGAATGTGTCTGGGCCCGTTACGAACTCTAGGTTCGTTAGGAATTTAATTAATACGTAACTCTTATTTTCGAATTATACCAGGAATGCAAATTCTATCTCTTTTAGGATTTATGTTGGAGTGCAACACCTAATTCTGACAGGTTTCTATCTTTTATGACTTTGCCACTTTTAACAACTACCTTTTACGGCAGTTACTATTCTTAGCAGGTTTCTATAAATAGCAGCTTTGGCTGAAATGAAAAGGGTGATTGAGATCCGTTATTTTATAGGAGATGTGTTGCCAAGTGGAGATTTATGTTCTCATCATCGAACCTTCCCTTTCGGGGATGGGGACAAAAGTAGGTGTCTACAACAGGTCTTCCTTTTTCTGAGAGGAATATGACCTTTGATTCTGAGCTGACTTGACGCTCGACCGCTGCCAGGGACTTGCTCGGCCCTGTTGTTGATTTGTCAGAGGACGACTCCCACGCTTCCGTGACGGTGCTTGTGGATGCTATATGTGGTGAGGGTGTGTCCGTGGAGCGGAGGATTAGGCTCTTCCTCGTCTTGGTTAGTAGAGTGGTTGCCCCGAGTAGGAACAGTCGGGTGCATATTAGCTTCTTGTCCGCTCTGAGGGACTTGAGAGCTGTCCCGAGTTATAACTAAGGTGGTTTGGCATATAGCCACCTCTTGTATGAAATGGGGCGGGCCTCCCGGACTGCACTGGGAGTGACCCGAGCATGGCTGCTCTGTGGAGCGTGCTGGAGGTATTCGACTCCTTGTACTTCGTACTTTGTACTTGTATGCTTGTATCTTGAACTTGACTGATGTTTTGTTTGTTCCTTGAAAGATTTGGATCTTTGAGCACTTTCCGATTTTGGCGCCGGAGCGTACTAGAGATGCGGCTTACCCGTATGCTGCCTCTTGGATAGGAGCGGTGCGCGTTGGTGCGTCTTTGGCGGCTTCTCGCAGGGCTTGTAGAGTTTTACCTGCTGATAGGGTAACATTCTTGTACTGTTTTTCTCTCTTGTATTTGTATTTGTACTGTTGCCTGAGTTGTCTGCTTTGTAGGTGGTATGGCGTCCTTTTGCCAATGCGGTTGTACCTGCCTTAGCTGCTCGTGCCCATTTCCTGTCTGGGCGGCGGGTTTTGCTTCCAGGGCTGTACCGCCATATGTGGTATCTGGGGGAGCGAGTGTCCCTTCAACACCATTTAGGGGATAGGCTTGTCCCCAAGGATCCACCGGAGTCCATGCTGGCTCTGGATGAAGATCTTGCCCGACTCTATGCGGAGGCTAGGGGCGAGGTTGTTTGCCGCTCTTGGAGGGAGTTTGTACACAGGAAGGGGAGCTATGACGACCTCCTGAGGAGGCTGGCTCCACCAGTACGCTTCGTACTGCCGGTGAGCTTTGAACATTGTATCTTGTATTCTTGTATTCTTGCATTCTTGTATTCTTGTATTGATTGGATGATTGTATGATTGTATGATTGTACGTAGGAGGAGGAGGTTGATCCCGAGGACATTCCTCATGCGGATAGGATCCTCCGCTATGAGAACTCGGACGAGGAAGAGGTGGTGGAGACCATTCCTTGGGCTTCTCCTCCGCACCGAAAATCATATGACGATGTACCTGAGCATTACGCCCCTGTAAGTACTGTTGTATTTCTGAAACTGTTTGTAACTTGTATTTGGAAATTGATCTTGAATTTTGTATGCAGGCGCCTCGGGCGAGAGTGCGTCGCTGGATGCTCTTGCTTGATTCTTGGAAAAGGCAATGCGCCAAGCTGACCCGGAAGCTTTCTATCCGGAACAGAGAGGTACCTCACTTGATCTTGAAACTTGTATACTGGAAATTCCAACTGGGAAATTGATTCTTGAAATTGTATCTTGTATAGGAGCGCCGTCAGGACCGTAGAGACTCTGTTGACAGGGAGCCTCAGGCGGAGACGTCCTTGGGACAGGAGGGACCAAGCTTAGAGCTGGGACAGGGGTCCGGTGCTGGTGCTCATCAGAGGCATTCTGATGCTGAGTGGGGAGCTTCCCCTTTTGTACATGTTGACCCCACCAGGCATTCATTTGGAGGTGCTAGCGGTTCACGGCCCTTTGTTCCTCATTCCGGCTACTACTTCGGCTTTCTGTGCGGAGATGGATAGGATGCGCCAGGCTTAGATGTTTGGGTCGTATGCGTATATGCCGATGTCGCCGCCGTATCAGTATTCCTCTCCTCAGCAGGGAGTTCATCCCTCCACAGGCACACTTCGTATCTCGGAGGAGGATCCTAGTACCCCTGGGACGGAGCTGGATCGGGAGCTGGAGGGCCTTTGGAGGCGTAACAGGGACAAGGGGCCTATGGTTGACGTCACCGCTGATGATGACTCAGACTGACCCTGCATGGTAGCGAGTTCCAGCTTGCCTGGGTTGATTTTGTATAGGCTGGATTGTATTGTGTTTGTATGGCTTGAAACTTGAATTTTTTATATGGTTTGTATGGTTTTGAAGATTGGCTTTGTATGTTTGAATGCTTGAAATTGTATGCGTAGTGTGTGCCTTGAAATTTTGTAGCTATATGCATGCATGATAATTTTGCGAAAAATTTTGAAAAAAATTCCCCATTTTTTCGGGTGTATGTACCCACATAAGCCCCCACTTTGACTGAGGTTTTTTGGTTAGGAAAAGCGCAAGTCAAAGTATATTCAACTCTTGCTTATGCACATGCAGACTCGACTTAGGACGCCGATCTAGGACTAGAATGCTTGAATTTTGAAAAATCGACCTGAAATCTGCTGGAAGCGTTGATCCAGACTACTTGAAATTGTGCGGCTTGCGGCTTTGGAATCTTGAATAATGGAGGTTGTACTCTGCTGTCCGAAACACTAAAGAGTGTGTACTCGAAGTCATAAGAGAGGACGGTGGCCTCGTTCTTAGATGCAGGCCCCTGCGCCTGGCGCAGGCTTGGCGCTTGGCGCCTGTGAGCTGTCGTGCAAGCCAATTCTTGTATAAATAGGGAGCATTTCGGATCATTTCTTGTATCAATCCTTCCCTGCTATCATTGCATACTGCTTCCTCACGAAGAGAAAATATGGCTGCGTCTTTTGAAAGCGCCTTGAACTCGTGGCTTGGTTCGCTTGGCAAGTTGGAGAAAATGGAGCTTGATGGCATGCATCTTGGGGTGCTCGTCTCTTTTCGGTTTGTAAAATTGGACTTGCACTTCATTCTTGCTGCTCTGGAGGCTTGGGACCCGAATCATCATGTCTTCCGCTTTGGAAATAATGAGGTATGTCCCCTCCCTGAGTAATTTAGTGCCATATTGGGGTGGCCCTTGATGCTGGAGCCATGCATGCCTAGTGTTGAAGAACACTTTTTCTCGAGTTTTGAAAGGTATTTGGGATTGAAGCCCCCACTTTTGAGTGTTGTTGTATATGGCAGAGGGGTGGATTTGTCCCTCTTTGTCACCTACTTTGCTGGGCTTGATGTTCCCAAAGTTTTCCGCTTGAGAGCCTTGAGTTTTTGTATATTTTCTCGCTTCCTCTTTTCGAAGCAGGGGTTTGGCAATAGCGATGCCTCCCTAATAGAGATTGTAGAGCAGTTTGCTAATGGTCGGGACCCAATGCCGCTCGTGATTGGCGAAACATTGGTGGGCCTTGACATGCTGAAGTCGGACCCCTCTTCATTGCCGTCGGGAAGTCCGGTATTACTTCAAGTAAGGATCTGGAGCCTTCTTTGTATTGTTGAACTTGTACTTGTATTTGAATTTTGAATGTTGAATTTTGAAATGTGCTTCTTGTATACTCCCCAAGGTTTGGCTTATGGAGAGGCTCATGTTGGTGGCACCACCGGAGAACATGGCGAGCTACAATATAAAAGGATTCACCGTGCGGCCCATGGTGTATGGCCGACTTTCATTGGATGAGTGGAGATGCACACTCTCTGGGATCGAATCTTGTATAAGGTGGGTAGTTCCTTGGTGGGGAATTGCTGCTATGAGACATGCCCCTGGTTCTACTGCTTTGAGGGTGCCAAGCCTCACAATGTTGGTCTTCTACTCGCCTGCTCGAGTGATGAGACAAAATGGCTTGAAACAGGAGATCCCGGACTGCAAGGAAGAGAACCCGAGACCTGTTACGCTGAATGCAAATCGACTTGAAGTTTGGAGGCGGTATTGGATCGCCAAACCATTCTTGAGTATCCAGTTCCCGCCTGAGCCAGTTACTCTGTCTGCGGGGTACATTGTATGGATGAGAAGCCTAAGCCAGAGGGACATTTCTCTCTCCGGACCAGCTAGAGTCCGAGGTTCTAGAGCTAGACGTCCTGCATCAACTGACTATGAGGAAGGTGACGGGAGTGTGGCCCATCCGGTGCTTGACCGTTCGGAATCCAAAGGAGGTTCGTTGTCCTCCCGCCTTGGAAGGCTTGCAAGTTCCTTCTCCCGCCGCTTGGGCAAGGGGAAGATTGATGATTGATTGCGGGAGGAGCCAGGGGATAGTACTCAAGGTGCCAAGACTCGAGAGCATAGTCGCCCGACCCTAGATCTTTGTAGGCTAAATGTGTTTGAAATTGTATTGGAAGGAATTGTGTTTAGAATGTGTTTGGAAGATGTGTTTAGAAAGATGTGTTTGGAAAATGTGTTTAGGAAGTGAAAAGGCTTTTGAACTTTGCTTCACTTGATCCTGACTTTGTATTTGAATTAGCTTTGAAGGCCTTAGGGCCAAATAAGGAGTTGTTGTGTTAAATTCCGCTTGATCATGCTTTGCTTTGAATTGGCACATTTGGAATAAAAACAACAACAATTTGAGTTTTGAAATTTGATTTGATTTGATTTTTAGGATGCCCTTAATTGAGGAAATTTTGAAAAAAAAAATTGTATTAAAGTGGCCGGGCCTCGAAATGAGGTTGCCTACGTGTCCCGTTAGGGAATTAGGCCGGACGTAGTTCTGACTACCTTACAAGACCTGAATTTGGATTCTTGAACTTGAACATGGAACTTAGACATAGAACTTCTTGAGTTGATCGAGGTTGGTAAGAGATCTGAATTCTGTTCCGTCGATGTCTGTTAGTTCAACTGCTCCCCCGGAGAGGATCTTCTAGACGATGTATGGGCCTGCCCAGTTGGGTTTGAATTTTCCCCTTGGGTCCATGATGCTTTTGCGAAGGGCTTTCAGGACAAGCTTGCCTTCCTTGATGTTTCGGGTTCTGACCCTTTTGTTGAAATGTTTGGCCACTCGGCGCTGATAGACTTGTACATGGTGAGCGGCTTGAAGTCGTCGCTCATCGAGCATGACTAGCTCGTCATATCTTGCTCGTACCCATGCAGCTTCTGGGATTTTGCTTTCTAGGACTATCCTTAGAGAAGGTATCTCCAGTTCGATTGGTTGTACTGCTTCCATTCCATAGACCAAAGAGAACAGAGTTGCACCAGTTGAAGTGCGAATTGAAGTTCGATATCCCCACAATGCGAAATGCAGCTTTTGGGGCCAGTCCTTGTAATTGGTAGTCATTTTCATGATGATGGTCTTGACATTCTTGTTGGCTGCTTCGACTGCCCCATTGGTTTGTGGGCGATAAGGTGAAGAGCGATGATGTTGAATTTCCCGGAGCATGGGTCCGTTGGGATTGTTGTATTGAAGATTGTACTGTTGAAGCTTGAAGATGTTTTTAGAACTTGAACCTTTGGAGTTTGTAACTTGAATTTTGTACTTTGGAATTGTAGATGCCTTGCTTGGCACAACCTTGCTCGGTTAGAGATTATAGAACTTGAATTTTGTACTTCGAAATTGTAGATGCCTTGCTTGGCACAACCTTGCTCGGTTAGAGATAAAATGTACATGATTCTTATAGATGTATAAGAAGTTTAGTGGAAGGATGACAACTCTTACCTTATGTTCAAGAGCAAGCATCGAGCGACAAAGGAATTAGGTAATGCACACTTGTCCCTAAGGACAAGTGGGAGACTGAAGGAAATAATGCCCTTGGTCCAAGTATGCATATAATATTAAGTCTAATAAATGCGGTTCAGTATTAATTAACAAGTTAATAATTCAGTGAGATCAAGTGAGCTCAATGCCTAGCTAGAGGCCGCTTCAGTTCAAGTGGAATTAATGATATTAATCCACAGCTTACTCTTGACTGAACCCGTAGGGTCAAACAAACAGTACGTAAACGGATCAAGTATTTAATGGAATTAAATACTCCATCTATGGATATTCGGAATCGACGGATCTTGGTTTGAGTGGGAGCTGAGATCGTCACAAGCAAGAAATGAATACTCCGGAAACGATGATATTACCGGAAACGAAAATATGGATCGTATCGGAAATATAAATATTATCCAAGTCGTAGATGTTGCCGGAAACGGAAACATGGTACGTATCGGAAAATATTATTGGAAATGGAAATATTACCGGAATCGGAAATATTGCCGGAAACGGAAATATTGTCAGAATCAGAAATATTGTCGGAATCGGAAAATAATTCCGGAAACGGAAATATTAAATATTTGTTCGAAACGGAAATTAATTCCGGAATTGGAAAAATTAAATATTGTTCGTATCGGAAATGATTTCCGGAACCGGGAACTTAATCGGAAACGCATCGTACGAATTAGCATCGGACGAGGCTTGCTAGACGAAGGCCCAGCCCGAAGCCAGGCCCGCGCCCAGCAAGCCGAGCGCCCAACATGGAGCTGCCACAGCCTCGCCAGGCCCAGCGCAAGGCCAGGCCCAGCAAGGCCTTTGGCGCGTGCACGCTGAGCGTGTTGTTGGGCTGCGAGCAGCGACTGCTCGTGTGGGCCGCAAGGCCTGCGCGGGTGGTGCGATGCTCGTGGCCATACGATGCTCATGTTCGTAAACGAATCCTAATCCTATTGGAATTCGTGTATTGATTAAATCCTAATCCTAATAGATTAAATTTATTATTTAGAGTTCAAGTTGGATTCTAATTAATAAATCCAAATCCTAGTAGGATTATAATTCCTTTTCCATACCTCTATAAATAGGTGCCTAGGGTCATAATTTATAGAGACAGTTGAAGTATTCTAAAGGTAAGATTTTGAAGAAAAATCAGCCATACACTTGCACCTAAAATAACCGAAATTCCTAAGCAACCTTAAGGGCGATTCTAGTTGGTCAAGCTTAAGGCGGATCTGGACGTGCTGTGGACTATCTACGGAGGGACGACACTTGGAGTCCTAAAGAATTGTTCTTGTTCGGTTCGGGCGCAGCTAGGGAGGGCATGCAACAAAGTGTATGCATCTAAATTATGCTAAATGATTATGTGTAAATAATATGCTTTCCTGGCTTTATGGTTTTTCCGCATGATTTATGTTTTGTCATATGAATCATAACCTAACACCGGCATGCTCGGTTTTGTGGGTAGGCGCCCGAATTTGACTTGCCTTCTATGGTTTTTAGTGGAAAAGGCCTAGTAAAACCAATGGGATGGTCCACTAATTGAGATTGTACTCGAATCTTGAAGTTGGATTTTGGAAGTTGTGTTTTGTACCGAGTTCCGGGGATTGGATTTTGGACCTTGGATTTTGGAGGTGTTCTTAGCAATTGGGATTTCCGCCTGGAGTTACTCCAATCGCCTAAAAAGGATAATGGTATCGTCATCATCCCAAAGGGGAGACACAAAATAGGTGTCTACAAGACACCATCCTCCATTCTCTTCATAGCGGGTATGATCAATTACAGCTGAACTACAGTATGAATTGTCTGGACAAAACGCTCACTGAGCTTCACGGTATGCTGAAGACCGCTGAAAAGACGCTCAAAAGTGATAAGCAAGATGTGCTTATGGTGCGTTGGGGCAAGTTCAAGAAATCTGGAAAGAAGAGGAATGCTAAGAAAGGTGGCAACAAGGCCAGCCTAACTAAGCAAACTGGCGCCAAATCTAAAAAGAGGAAGGTCAGTCAACCCACTTCTGAATTTGAATGCTTCTACTGCAAGAAGAAGGGGCATTGGAAGAGAGATTGCTTGAAGCTAAAGGAAGATCAGAAGAACGAAACAGTCGTTCCATCTTCAGGTATTTTCGTTATAGACTGTATACTTACTAATTCAACTTCTTGGGTATTAGATACAGGTTGTGGCTCACACTTATGTTCCAACCCACAGGGACTAAGAAAAAGTAGAAGGTTAAGCAAGGGTGAAGTCGACCTACGAGTGGGAAATGGAGCACGGATTGCTGCATTAGCTATAGGAACTTATTATTTGTCGTTGCCTTCTGGGCTAGTTTTGGAACTGGAAGAGTGTTTCCATGTTCCAAGTCTTACTAAAAACATCATTTCTGTTTCTTGCTTAGATGCTAAGGGATTTTGCTTTTTAATAAAAGACAATAGTTGTTCGTTTTATTTTAAGAGATGTTTTATGGATCTGCTAGATTAGTCAATGGACTTTATTTATTAGATCACGACAAACAAGTTTATAACATAAATACCAAAAAGGCCAAAAAGGATGATTCAGATCTCACCTATCTGTGGCATTGTCGATTAGGCCATATTAACTTGAAACGCATAGAAACACTTCAAAAGGAAGGAATTCTAGAACCATTTGACTTAGGGATTATGGTAAGTGCGAATCATGTTTACTTGGCAAAATGACAAAGCAACCCTTCTCTAAAGTTGGAGAAAGAGCAACTGGACTATTGGGTTTAATCCATACAGATGTATGTGGACCAATGAGTACAAATGCTAGAAGTGGTTTCAGCTACTTTATCACTTTCACTGATGACTTCAGTAGATATGGTTATGTCTACCTAATGAAGCATAAGTCTGAATCCTTTGACAAATTCAAGGAATTTCAGAGTGAAGTAGAGAATCAATTAGGCAAGAAGATTAAGGCACTGCAGTCTGACAGAGGCGATGAATATCTGAGCTATGAATTTGATGACCATCTGAAAGAATGTGGAATTCTATCAGAATTGACTCCTCCTGGAAAACCACAATGGAACGGTGTGTCGGAACGGAGGAACAGAACCTTGCTAGACATGGTTAGATCAATGATGGGTCAGGTCGAACTTCCAATAGAACTTTGGGGACATGCACTAAATACAGCTGCCCTCACTATAAATAGAGCTCTGTCTAAAGCTGTCGAAAAGACTCCATATGAGTTATGGTTTGGAAAGCCTCCAAATGTATCTTTTCTTATGATTTGGGGATGTGAAGTATACGTCAAACGATTAATTTCAGACAAACTTCATCCAAAATTTGACAAATGTATCCTTGTGGGCTATCCAAAGGAAACAAAGGGGTATTACTCCTACAATACATCTGAGAACAAGGTGTTTGTTGCTCGAGATGGCATCTTTTTGGAAAAGGATCACATTTCCAAAATGACAAGTGGGAGAAAAGTAGACCTCGAAGAAATTCGAGTCGAACAACAAACTCTAGAGAATGCTCAAGAAGACATTCAGGATGAAACTCAGAGATCTTTAGAAGTATCTGGTGAGAATCATGGTCAATCTAGAAATGTAACCCCGCGTAGATCGCAAAGATATAGATCTCAACCGGAAAGGTACTTAGGTATTTTGACGAACGATAGCTATGATGTTCCGTTACTTGAAAGTGATGAACCTGCGACCTACAAACAAGCTATGACGAGCGCTAGTTCCAAGAAATGGCAAGAAGCCATGCAATCTGAATTAGACTCCGTGTCAGAAAACCAAGTTTGGGATTTGGTCGATTTGCCACATGGCTACCAAGCCATAGGAAGCAAATGGGTTTTCAAACTGAAAAAGGACAAGGATGGGAAACTTGATGTTTTCAAAGCAAGATTGGTTGCAAAAGGTTACAGGCAAGTCCACGGAGTGGATTACGATGAAACCTTTTCACCAGTTGCAATGCTAAAGTCTATTCGGATAATGTTAGCAATCGCTGCATATTACGATTACGAAATATGGCAAATGGATGTCAAAACCGCTTTCTTAAACGGCGTTTTAACAGAAACTGTGTTTATGACACAGCCTGAGGGTTTTTGAGGATCCAAAGAATGCTAAAAAGGTATGCAAGCTTAAGAAATCAATCTACTGATTGAAGCAGGCATCAAGGAGCTGGAATATACGTTTTGATGAAGCAGTCAGTGACTTTGATTTCATCAAGAACGCAGACGAATCTTGCGTATACAAGAAGGTCAGTGGGAGCAAAATTGCTTTTATAGTATTATATGTCGACGACATATTACTTATCGGAAATGACATTCCTATGTTAAACTCTGTCAAGATTTGGCTTGGGAAATGTTTTTCGATGAAGGATCTAGGAGAAGCACAGTTCATACTGGGCATCAAGATTTACAGAGATAGATCTAAAAGGATGATTGGACTCAGTCAGAGCACTTATATCAATAAGGTGCTTGAAAGGTTCAGATGGCAGACTCCAAGCGAGGCTACCTACCCATGTCTCATGGAATGACTCTAAGCAAGACTCGGTGCCCAAAAACACTTGATGAGTGTAGACGAATGAATGGGATTCCATATGCATCATTGATTGGTTCAATAATGTATGCTATGTACACGCCCGGATGTTGCGTATGCACTCAGTGCTACGAGCAGATACCAGTCAGACCCAGGAGAGGCACATTGGACTGTTGCCAAGAACATTCTGAAGTACTTGAAAAGGCACAAAGATGATTTCCTGGTCTATGGTGGAGATGATGAATTAATTGTTAAAGGCTATACGGATGCAATTTTCCAAACAGACAAAGATGATTTCAGATCACAGTCTGGGTTTGTCTTCTTCCTCAACGGAGGTGCAGTAAGCTGGAAAAGTGCTAAGTAAAGCACCATTGCGGATTCTACAACTGAAGCGGAGTACATTGCTGCACATGAAGCAGCAAAGGAAGCTATATGGATAAGGAAGTTCATAGGTGAACTTGGTGTAGTTCCCTCCATTAAAGGACCAATAGCCCTATATTGTGATAATAACGGAGCTATTGCACAGGCAAAGGAGCCTAGACATCATCAAAGAGTCAAGCATGTACTTCGTAGATTTCACCTTCTACGAGAGTTCGTTGAAAGAAAAGAAGTCGAGATAAGCAAGATTGGAACTGATGACAACATCTCAGATCCATTGACTAAACCTCTGCCGCAGGCGAAGCACAACGTACTTGCACACTGCAGCCGTGGGAATCAAGCATATTGGAGAATGGCTTTGATGTCCATGTTTAATGTTTTAAAGTTTTAGAGTTTAATACTTTGTAAAACATTATTGGTTAATCATTCACAATAAATGAATAGAATTCATTTTTCGATTTAATTTGTGGTTTATTAAATGATGAGTCCCTTCAATATGACAAAATATTCAAGATAGACTGTCAGGACCAGTCCTGTGACTAAGAAATGTCTATCAAGTGAACTTGAATGTCAAAAGTTGAAAATGGTCCCTGGTCGGAGTCTTCTATAAAGATGGACGCATAGAAAATGTCAGACGACTAGAATGCAAGATGACTAGTAGTTCTGTTTCTTGAACTATGTGGACATGGCAATGTCATAATCATTTGCATAGATACTTACTTTGGGAAGACTAGTATCGGACAGACCTATGAAACTTTACTGTAAGAGATGAAAATCTGTCATAAGTGAATTTCATTAAAATTATTAGACACTAATCCTTAATACCTGAGTGATTTGAGATTACTTGCTTGAGAACTGCTTAGTTTGACGTTGACCAACCGTCGCACCGTAAAAGGAGGCTATAAAGGCAATGCTCAGGTAATCACCTATCAAACGAAGTCTAATCTCAAGATCGCAAGATTGGGATTGTCCTCCCATAAATCGGGATGAGATGCTAAAAGTTTTACAACGCCACTCGGAGAGCTAGAAACTGTAAAATGCATGGCCGTGCTCAGATGAATCATAGGCTATGATTATCTGTTTATTTGATCAGTTGAACTCTGAAACCGAGAAACACCTCTGGACGTAATAAGGATGACAACTCTTACCTTATGTTCAAGAGCAAACATCGAGCGACAAAGGAATTAGGAAATGCACACTTGTCCCTAAGGACAAGTGGGAGACTGAAGGAAATAATGCCCTTGGTCCAAGTATGCATTTAATGATAATTCTAATAAATGCGGTTCAGTATTAATTGACAAGTTAATAATTCAGTGAGATCAAGTGAGCTGAATGCCTTGCTAGAGGCCGCTTCAGTTCAAGTGGAATTAATGATATTAATCCACAACTTACTCTTGACTGAACCCGTAGGGTCACACAAATAGTACGTAAACGGATCAAGTATTTAATGGCATTAACTACTCCATCTATGAATATTCGGAATCGACGGATCTTGGTTTCAGTGGGAGCTGAGATCGTCAAAGGCAAGAAATGAATACTCCGGAAACGATGATATTGCCGGAAACGGAAATATGGATCGTATCGGAAATATAAATATTATCCAAGTCGTAGATGTTGCCGGAAAAGGAAACATGGTACGTATCGGAAAATATTATCGGAAATGGAAATATTACCGGAATCGGAAATATTGCCGGAAACGGAAATATTGTCAGAATCGGAAATATTATCGGAATCGGAAAATAATTCCGGAAACGGAAATATTAAATATTTGTTCGAAACGGAAATTAATTCCGGAATCGGAAATGTTAAATATTCTTCGTATCGGAAATGAATTCCGGAATCGGGAATTTAATCGGAAAGCGTATCGTACGAATTAGCATCGGGCGAGGCTTGCTAGACGAAGGCCCAGCACGAAGCCAGGCCGACGCCCAGCAAGCCACACGCATCCAACACGCCAAGTGCTCGACCAGGCCCAGCCAAGCCTTGGCGCGCGACAAGCTCAGCGATGGGCTGCTAGCATGGGCCTCAGCGCTGTGCGCTCGGCGTGGGCCGCAAGGCTTGCGTGCAGGCGTACGGTGCTTGTGCGCTGCTCGTGTGCGTGACGAATCCTAATGCTATCAGAATTCGTGCATTGATTAAATCCTAATCCTAAAAGATTTAATTTATTATTTAGAGATCTAATAGGATTCTAATTAATAAATTAGTATTCTAACAGGATTCGAATTTCTTTTCCATAGTCCTATAAATATATACCTAGGGTCATAATTTTAGGCACGAGGTTTCAATAAGTATTCATACAATAAAACAGTGATTTTTGAGCAGAAAAATCAGTCACTTTCTTGCCCCATATTAGCCGAAATTTATAGTACCTTAAGGGCGATTCTAGTTGGTCAATCTTAAGGCGGATCCGGACGTGTTGTGGACTATCTACGGAGGGACGACGCTTGGAGTCCTAAAGACTTGTTCTTGTTCGGTTCGGGCGCAGCTAGGGAGGGCACGCTACAAAGTGTATGCACCTAAATTATGCTAAATGATTATGTGTAAATAATATGTTTCCTGGCATTAAGGTTTTCCGCATGATTTATGTTTTGTCATATGTATCATAACCTAACAGGGCGCGCCAGCCTGCTGGCCTTGCCGAGCTTGCTGGGCCTGGCCTTGCTTCATTGCTTGGCTGGGCCTTGCTTGCTTGACGGGCTGCTGCTCGCCTGTTGTGCTTGTGCGGCCTTCGCTAGGTGCGGGCCTAGCTTCGTGCTGAAGGCCTTGCGTCTAGCAGGCTCGTCCGATGTTTACTTCGTACGTCGCGCTTCCGATTAATTTTCCGATTCCGGTATTCATTTCCGATTCGAACAATATTTAATATTTCTGATTCCGGAATTAATTTCCGTTTCGAACAAATATTTAATATTTCCGATTTCGGAATTTATTTTCGATTCCGGTAATATTTCCGATTCCGGCAATATTTCCGTTTCCGGCAATATTTCCGATTCCGGCAATATTTCCATTTCCAATAATATTTTCCGATACGTACCATGTTTCCGTTTCCGGCAACATCTACGACTTGGATAATATTTATATTTCCGATAAGATCCATATTTCCGTTTCCTGCAATATCATCGTTTCCGGAGTATTCATTTATTTGCCTTTTAACGATTTCAGCTCCCACTGGAACCGAGATCCGTCGATTCCGAATATCCATAAATGGAGTATTTAATTCACTTAAATACTTGATCCGTTCACGTACTATTTGTGTGACCCTACGGGATCAGTCAAGAGTAAGCTGTGGATTAATATTATTAATTCCACTTGAACAGAAGCGGCCTCTAGCTAAGCATACAGTTCACTTGATCTCACTGAATTATTAACTTGCATATTTAATTAATACTGAACCGCATTTATTAGATTTAGCATTGAATGCATACTTGGACCAAGGGCATTATTTCCTTCACTGTATACTTGCAAATTCAACTTCTTGGGTATTAGATACTGGTTGTGGCTCACACTTATATTCCAATTCACAGGGAATAAGAAGAAGTAGAAGGTTAAGCAAGGGTGAAGTCGACCTACGAGTGGGAAATGGAGCAAGGATTGTTGCATTAGCTGTAGGAACTTATTATTTGTCGTTGCCCTCTGGGCTAGTTTTGGAACTGGAAGAGTGTTTCCATGTTCCAAGTCTTACTAAAAACATCATTTTTGTTTCTTGCCTGGATGCTAAGGGATTTAGCTTTTTAATAAAAGACAATAGTTTCTCGTTTTATTTTAAAGAGATGTTTTATGGATCTTCTAGATTAGTCAATGGACTTTCTGTGCTAGATCACGACAAACAAGTTTATAACAATAATACCAAAAAGGGCTAAAAGAATGATTCAGATCTCACCTATCTATGGCATTGTCGATTAGGCCATATTAATATGAAGCGCATAGAAAGACTTCAAAAGGAAGGAATTCTAGAACCATTTGACTTAGAGGATTATGGTAAATGCGAATCATGCTTACTTGGAAAAATGACAAAGCAACCTTTCTCTAAAAATGGAGAAAGAGCAACTGACCTATTGGGTTTAATCCATACAGATGTATGTGGACCAATGAGTTCAAATGCTAGAGATGGTTTCAGCTACTTTATCACTTTCACTGATGACTTCAGTAGATATGGTTATGTCTACCTAATGAAGCATAAGGCTGAATCCTTTGACAAATTCAAGGAATTTCATAGTGAAGTAGAGAATCAATTAGGAAAGAATATTAAAGCACTGCGGTCTGATAGAGGCGGTGAATATCTAAGCTATGAATTTGATGACCATCTGAAAGAATGTGGAATCTTGTCAGAATTGACTCCTCCTAGAACACCTCAATGGAACGGTGTGTCAGAACGGAGGAACAGGACCTTTCTAGACATGGTTCGATCAATGATGGGTCATGCCGAACTTCTAATACAATTTTGGGGACATGCACTAAACACAGCTGCAGTCACACTAAATAGAGCTCTGTCTAAAGCTGTCGAAAAGATTCCATATGAGTTATGCTTTGGAAAACCTCCCAATGTGTCTTTTCTTAAGATTTGGGGTTGTGAAGTATACGTCAAACGATTAATTTCAGACAAACTTCAACCGAAATCTGACAAATGTATCCTTGTGGGCTACCCACAGGAAACAAATGGGTATTACTTCTACAATACATCTGAGAACAAGGTGTTTGTTGCTCGAGATGGTATCTTTTTGGAAAGAGATCACATTTCCGAAATGACAAGTGGGAGAAAAGTAGACCTCGAAGAAATTCGAGTCTAACAACAAACTCTAGAGAATGCTCAAGATGACATTCAAGTTGAAACTCAGAAATGTAACCAACTAGAAATGTAACCCCACGTAGATCACAGAGATATATGTCTCAACCGGAAAGATACATAGGTATTTTGACGAACGAGAGCCATGAAATTCTATTGTTGGAAAGCGATGAACCTGCGACTTACAAACAAGCTATGACGAGCCCTAGCTCCAAGTAATGGCAAGAAGCCATGCAATCTGAATTAGACTCCATGTATGAAAACCAAGTTTGGGATTTGGTTGATTTTCCAAATGGCTACCAAAGCCATAGGAATTAGCAAATGGGTTTTCAAACTGAAAAAGGACAAGGATGGGAAACTAGAAGTTTTCAAACCTAGATTGGTTGCAAAAGGATAAATGCAAGTCCACGGTGTGGATTACGATGAAACCTTTTCACCAGTTGCAATGCTTAAGTCTATTCGGTTAATGTTAGCAATCGTTGCATATTACGATTACAAAATATGGCAGATGGATGTCAAAACCGCTTTCTTAAACGGCGTTTTAACATAAACTGTGTTTATGACACAACCTAAGGGTTTTGAGGATCCAAAGAATGCTAAAAAGGTAGGCAAGCTTAAGAAATCCATTTATGGATTGAAGCAAGCATCAAGGAGCTGGAATATACGTTTTGATGCAACAGTCAGTGACTTTGGTTTCGTCTAGAACGCAGATGAATCTTGTGTATACAAGAAGGTCAGTGGGAGCAAAACTGCTTTTCTAGTATTATATGTCGACGACATATTACTTATCGGAAATGACATTCCTATGTTGAACTCTGTCAAGATTTGGCTAGGGAAATGTTTTCCGATGAAGGATCTAGGAGAAGCACTGTACATACTGGGCATCAAGATCTACAGAGATAGATCTAAAAAGATGGTTGGACTTTGTCAAAACACTTATATCAATAAGGTGCTTGAAAGGTTCAAGATGGCAGACTCAAAGCGAGGCTACCTACCTATGTCTCATGGAATGAATCTAACCAAGACTCAGTGCCCAAAAACAATGGATGAGCGTAGACGAATGAGTGGGATTCCATATGCATCATTGATTGGTTCAATAATGTTTTCTATGATATGTACACGCCCGGATGTTGCGTACGCACTCAGTGCTACGAGCAGATTCCAGTCAGACCTAGGAGAGGCACATTGGACTGGTACCAAGAATATTCTGAAGTACCTGAAAAGGCACAAAGATGATTTCCTGGTCTATGGTGGAGATGATGAATTAATTGTTAAAGGATATACGGACGCAAGTTTCCAAACCGACAAAGATGATTTCAGATCATAGTCTGGGTTTGTCCTCTGCCTCAACGGAGGTACAGTAAGCTGGAAAAGTGCTAAACCGAGTACCATTGCGGATTCTACAACTGAAGCGGAGTACATTGTTGCACATGAAGCAACAAAGGAAGCTATTTGGCTAAGGAAGTTCATAGGTGAACTTGGTGTAGTCCCCTCCATTAAAGGACCAATAGCTCTATATTGTGACAATAACGGAGCTATTTCACAGGCAAAGGAGCTTAAACACCACCAAAGAGTCAAGCATGTACTTCGTAGATTTCACTTTCTACGAGAGTTCGTTGAAAGAAAAGAACTCGAGATAAGCAAAATTGGAACTGATGACAACATCTAAGATCCATTAACTAAACCTCTGCCGCAAGCGAAGCACAACTCTACACTGCAGCTATGGGAATCAAGCATGTTGGAGAATGGCTTTGATGTCCTTAGTAAATATTTTAAATTTTTAGAGTTTAATACTTTGTAAAACGTTTTGGTTAACCATTCATATAAATGAATAGAATTCAGTTTTCCATTTAATTTTGTGGTTTATTAAATGATGAGTCCTTTCAATTTGACGATATATTCAAGATAGACTGTCAAGACCAGTCCTGTGACTAAGAAATGTCTATCAAGTGAACTTGAATGTCAAAAGTTGAAAAAGGTCCCTGGTCGGAAGTTTCTATAAAGGTGGACGCATAGAAAACGCTAGAGGAATAGAATGCAAGATAACTAATACTTCTGTTTCTTGAACTATGTCGCAATCATTTGTATAGATACTTACTTGAGAAGATTAGTATCGGACAGACCTATGAAAATTTACTGTAAGAGATGAAAATCTGTCATAAGTAAATTTCATTACATTATTAGACACTAATCCTCAAAACCTGAGTGATTTGAGATTACTTGCTTGAGAACTGGTTACTTTGACGTTGTCAACCGTCGCACCGTAAAAGGAGAATATAACGGCAACGCTCAGGTAATTACCTATCAAACGAAGTCTAACCTCAAGATCACAAGATTGGGATGGGATGAGATGCTGAAAGTTGTACAAGGCCACTCGGAGAGCTAGAAACTGAAAAATGCATGGCCGTGCTCAGATGAATCATAGACCATGATTATCTGTTTATTTGATCAGTTAAATTCTGAAACCGAGAAATACCTCTGGACATAATAAGGATGACTACTCTTACCTTATGTTCATGAGCAGGAATCAAGCGACAAAGGAATTAGGTAATGCACACTTGTCCCTAAGGAAAGTGGGAGACTGAAGGAAATAATGCCATTGGTCCAAGTATGAATTTAATGTTAAGTCTAATAAATGCGGTTCAGTATTAATTAACAAGTTAATAATTCAGTGAGATCAAGTGAACTGAATGCCTAGCTAGAGGTCGCTTCGGTTCAAGTGGAATTAATAATATTAATCCACAACTTACTCTTCACACAAATAGTACGTGAACGGATCAAGTATTTAAGTGAATATATTACTCATTAAGTACTCCATTTATGAACATTCGGAAACGACGGATCTCGGTTCCAATGGGAGCTGAAATCGTCAAAAGGCAAAATAAAGAATACTCCGGAAATGATGATATTGCGGGAAACAGAATTATGGTTCATGACGGAAATATAAATATTATCCAAGTCGTAGATGTTTCCTGAAACGGAAACATGGCTCGTATCGGAAAATATTATCGGAAATAGAAATATTGCCGGAATCGGAAATATTGCCGGAAACGAAAATATTACCGGAATCGGAAATATTATCGAAATCAGAAAATATTGTCGGAATCGGAAATATTAACGGAATCGGAAATATTAACAGAAACGTAAATATTTGTTCGAATATGAAATAAATTCTGAAATCGGAAAACGAATCTGGAAGCGCGCGTGCGAATGCTCGACTAACGAGCTTGCGAGACGCAAGTCCCAGCGCCAAGCACGCCCGCGCGGAGAGCACCAAGCAGCAGCGCCCAGCGCATGGGCCGCGTTCTGTTGCTGGACGCCAAGCACGCTTGGGTCGAGCAAGCCAGCAGTGCCCTGCTCATGGGCCGCGTGCTATTGCTGGACGCCAAGCACAGCGCAGCAACGTGGGCTTAGGCCACACGCTGCAAGGCCTTGGCCGGCCGATTGCTTGCAAGCTAAGCAAGCTTGTGTGCCAAGATACTTGCGCGGCAAGTAGTTTGGTCCACAAGTTATAGTTTTCCTAAATCCACTAAAATTAGACATTTAGGGTAAATCCGAAATACTTAGTATTTGATTGTCCCTAGAATTCTAATATTATTAATTAACTAGAATCCTAATAGATTTAGTTAATTGATTCCTAGTAGGATTGTAATTCCTTATTTCCACCATATAAATAAGTGGTTCATGATCACAATTTATAATTCAATTCCAACACATTAAATTCAATGGAACATTTAATACTTTCCTATCACCATTGTGAGTTTCCCGAGTGCACATAAAAGCTTAGAGAATATTCTAGTTGGTTGAATCAAAAGCGGATCCGAACATGCTGTGGACTATCTACGGAGGGGCGACATTTGGAGTCATGTACTTGTTCTTGTTCGGTTCGGAGCAGCTAGGGAAGGCACGCATCACATTGTATGTATACTAATTATGCTAATTGACTATGTAGCAATTAATTTAGATTCCTGGCTTTATGGTTTTTCCGCATGAATTATATTGTTTATATTATTCATAACCTAACACATTGCACATAACATATACTACAAGTTAATTACGGGAAAAAAAAATGTCATGTCATTGTCAACTAGTATAAAAAAAGTCATGAACTTACCATATACTACATATATCGTATATTTTTATATCATATATATCGTATATTTTTATCTTCATTAGAGGAAAAAAATTATTTACCATACTTCATATATTCTCCATAAAATATTCCAAACTTTAACGTTTATACTCTGACCAACTTTTATCAAAATTTTAAAAATACATATTTTAGCAAATTAACCATATATGTAGGGACCGTGCAATTACTCTGATTAACTTTGGTATAGAAGTACCACAAACTTGTCTGTACAACATCCCTACGTAAAGTGATCATATATATACATGGAAGGATTTGAAAATACATATTTTCATTGACGTGAGATGGAGGATTTTAATTTACATATTTTCTATAATTAAAATGGAATGATTTGAACAGTTATTGCATTAAAAAATATATAATTTTTTATATGTTCTTTAAAATACGAATATATAATACATCCCATATACTTGTACGATATACTTAAACGTTATCTTTTTAAAATATTTTGGTAGTATTGCTGATGTGGATAATTGTCATTCATAAAAACTCACTCATATGTCAAATAAAATTCACATCCTATATCTAATGAGTTTTTGGTAATGTTCGAAAGAGTACATTTGGAGGAGATATGCGAGAAAACTAAGGTATTAGATTCCAAATTATCCACTTTACAACATCCTAAGTAATATTGATTATTTTATATATTAGATTGGTAAAATTATAAGTCTTACTTACAAATTCACCGGCAATACTTTTATGTGCACTTGCTATAGTTGCCGGTATCGAAATTGAAACCAATTGGTATTATAACTCCTGCAAAAATTGTAAGAAGAAAGTTGAGTAAGAAGGAAAAGGAAGGCCTTGGTGCTAAAAACTTACATGTTAAATTTGCACCACCAAGGTACGAAGTATCTTTTTATTTTTGATGAATTAATCTATATTATTTATTTGTGGTATGCATATTAATGTCTTTTAAAAAAAATTATATATATGAACGACACGTATAAGGTCAAAGTAACCGTAAAAGATGAAAGCGGAAGTCCATAATTGTTATGTTTGAGCGAGAATTTTTTCAAATCCTTCAATCTTTTTATTTTTTATTTTTTATTATTAAATATATTATTTATTTGTGGTATGCACATTAATGCCTTTTTTAAAATAAATTAAATATATGGACGACATGTACGAGGTCAAAGTAACCGTAATGCCTTCTATCTTTTTATTTTTGATTACTAAATATATATTATTTATTTGTGGTATGCACATTAATGCCTTTTTAAAATAAAAAAAATATACTGACGACATGTACAAGGTCAGAGTAACCATAATAGATGAAAGCGGAAGTCCATGATTGTTATGTTTGACCGAGAAGTTTTTCAAATCCTTCGAATATTGACAATTGATTTAAAAGATAAGTCTATCAAAGGTAACTAATATACGAAGTATCAATTTATGGTAATATTGAATAGTGAATATGGAGTACTCCGTAATAAGGGATGAGGGATACAAATATAATGCATTATGCATAATAATAATAATAATAATAATAATAATAATAATAATAATAATAATAATAATAATAATAAAACAAATAATAATAATAATAATAATAATAATAATAATAGTAATAATAATAATAATAAAGGTATTCTTTATATCTTTTGAAATTATCTAAATGAATAATAAATAAAAGGTAGTCTTTATAGCTTTGAAATTTTCTAAATGAAATTTTTTATGAAGGTCGGGGAATGAGTTTTTTTTTTGACGGGGGAAGAACAATATCCTTAATAATCAGCCATACGGCATCTATAATGATAAAATATATCTGCATACCACAGATTCAAAGAAAATACATAATTGTTACAATGAAAACAATTACTATTCTGCATCCTAAAGCACATCTTGTACTCCACCGCTTTTAGCTTGACGCGAGCAGTGATTTTCGATGATTTCGCATCTTTTCAAGTAGAGCCCTTCGCAATCTGCGCACGAATTTTTCTGATCGACGAGTTGATGATAAACCCTAAACCTGTATATATGAATCCAAATATCCTTCCCAATTATTGAAACCCTAAAAATATTCCCATCCATGGATGATAATCAATAACCTAGAAAAATCTAGGAAAACCACAAATAAATTGGGAACAATCCAAGAATAAATTGGGAACAAATCAACAGAAGAAACCAAAACAAAAGAAAACATGAAGACAAAACAATGAAAATCAAGAAAAAGGGTCGAAAATAGTCTAATTTCTTCACTTTCGGCCTAAACGGCCAAAAAAACTGAAATCCTAAAAGATGAGAGAGAAGAGAGAAAAAGGAGAGAGAGAGGGGGGGGGGAGCGACTAATGTCATGAGTAATCTGAGCATACCTTTACACTAACCCTTCAATTATTTTATTACTCCTTCATTTTAATAATTAAGGAGGACTGCTAAATTGGGAACAACCCATAAATAAATTGGCAACAAATCAATAGAAGAAACCAAAACAAGAGAAAACATGAAAAAAAACAATGAAAAGCAAACTTCCGGCCTAAACGGCCAAAAAAATCGAAACCCTAATAGATGAGAGAGAAGAGAGAAAAATGAGAGAGAGAGAGAGAGAGAGAAAAATGAGAGAGAGAGAGAGAGAGAGAGAGAGAGAGAGAGGGGCAGTTAATGTCATGAGTGATACGAGCACGCTGCATGCATACCTTTACACTAACCCTTCAATTTTTTATTACTCCTTCATATTTATAATTACGGAGGACTACATAAGTTATAAAATTCTGAGAATAAAGCCTTCTCATGTGATCATATACTTAAGTTATTTTACTTACATAAGCAATTTATTTTGCAAGATGATAAGAGTGATTTGTTTCCTTAAAATTTGAATATCATTTTAAATAAAATATATTCATTTAGGATTCAAATACCAAGTACAATCTTGCTCAAGATTGTGAACAATATTACTAGAATTAGCAATGATGATCAATTTATCAATTAATTCATTGATGTTGGAAATGTCGTGGAGATAATCTAAGTTACACGCAATTAATTAAGCCCAAATCTTACCATTATTTACAATTTACTTTGCAGCAATTCTTAAGTGGACCTGGTCTACATTAAATTTATTGTCGACCATGCCTAAAAAAAATCAACAATTTGTTTCTAATTTATTTTGGCATGTTTAGTAGGATTATGAAAAAATATCAAATTGGTGTCGTTGATACATGTTGTGCTTGAATTATGTGATTCTATGTCATAATTCACTTTTTTTTTAAAATAGGGTTACTATGAAACAAAAAATGGTTACTATGTCTAAGAATTTTGGTGTTTAACCTATTATAGTCACTATATGAACAATAAAGATGTTTATGTATCTAAAAAGAGTTCTTGAGAAAATTATTGATTTTGTGTCCGCATAATAACACAAGAATAATCATTTACCTTGTGGGAAATTAATATAACTTTTTATTGCATGAATATGATAGGGAAATTGAGTCTTCTTGTGAATCAGTGAAACCTACGACTTTGGAGGAACATCGACTTATATTGGCTCTCACATGAAGTAGCTTCTCCGCACACGAACCATTAGAGGTGTCTGAACCATTCAAAAATTATTTGCCATTAACCATTAACAAAATTAAAAAAAATCAATCAATAAAAAATTAAACAAAATAATATCCCTGATATCAAATTTATAGGATCGTAATGATCTGATATACTGATTCGATCATACCCCATAAGTGATTCAAAGTAGGATATCAATCCGAACAATCTTGATGTTGATTATCGATAATAGTTCTAGATGGTGCTAAGGTAGTATATTAAAAAGAAAAGGTAAAAGAAAGAGCCAGAAGAAATCTTATATATGTAAACTTTATGCAATCCGTCACTTTTTAAAATTATATGCAATCTGTCACTTTGTAAATTAAAGAGTTAGATAACATCACACATTCAAATTATTTGATTTAAAATATTAGTATAAACTTATAAATCCGCGCAATTGCACGGGTTCTATAATAGTATATTTGTTAAACACAATAAAACCCTATCTTTTTTAGCTGAGATGAAGTAAACTTAACTGATTTGAATTAAACTAAATTGCATATTTTTTATTTTTTATTTTTTATTTACAAAATTTTCATTTTATTAATTAAAGCAAAGTTGAAACCAACCCAACTACAACCAACACTCATTTGCAAACTAGCAACACTCTAGTAAGACAATCCTTCTAGGATGACTCCCCTTACCTAAAATGAGGTAATCGCTAAAACAATACAAACTAGACATTATAGAACATAGCCTTCTCACGCTATAACATTGAATACAAAGCATATACTAGAGCAGTTTCTTTACCTATGGTTGATAGATCAGTTGTGGAAACTGGTCCTGTTATGCCAAAATCTCATAAATGTACAACTCTTTCGCCGCCTAATCTCCCAACTGAAGGAAATAGTGCCCTTGGTCCAAGTATGCATATAATATTAAGTCTAATAAATGAGGTTCAGTATTAATTAACAAGTTAATAATTCAGTGAGATCAAGTGAGCTGAATGCCTAGCTAGAGGCCGCTTCAGTTCAAGTGGAATTAATTATATTAATCCACAGCTTACTCTTGACTGAACCCGTAGGGTCACACAAATAGTACGTAAACGGATCAAGTATTTAATGGCATTAAATACTCCATCTATGGATATTCGGAATCGACGGATCTTGGTTTCAGTGGGAGCTGAGATCGTCATAAGCAAGAAATGAATACTCCGGAAACGATGATATTGCCGGAAACGGAAATATGGATCGTATAGGAAATATAAATATTATCCAAGTCGTAGATGTTGCCGGAAACGGAAACATGGTACGTATCGGAAAATATTAATGGAAATGGAAATATTGCCGGAATCGGAAATATTGTCGGAAACGGAAATATTGTCTGAATCGGAAATATTATTGGAATCGGAAAATAATTCCGGAAACGGAAATATTAAATATTTGTTCGAAACGGAAATTAATTCCGGAATCGGAAATGTTAAATATTGTTCGTATCGGAAATGAATTCCGGAATCGGGAAATTAATCGGAAGCGCGACGTACGAATTAGCATCGGACGAGACTTGCTAGACGAAGGCCGAGCACGAAGCCAGGCCCGCATCCAGCAAGCCTGCGCGCCACACAAGGCAGCCAACGCCACGCCAGGCCCAGCGCAAGGCCAGGCCCAGCAGGCCAAGGCGCGCGCACGAGTGGGCTGCGAGCTGCGCTGCTCGCGTGGGCCGTAAGGTTTGCG
Organism: Spinacia oleracea; assembly: GCF_020520425.1. Lineage (NCBI taxonomy): Eukaryota > Viridiplantae > Streptophyta > Magnoliopsida > Caryophyllales > Amaranthaceae > Spinacia > Spinacia oleracea. The sequence goes on from NC_079491.1 coordinate 126,069,658, forward strand.
TGGGCCGCAAGGCTTGCGTGGGCTGAGCGCTCGCGAGGGTCGTGCTCGTGGGTGTTTGTGTCCCATACAAATCCTAAATCTAAAAGGGTTTGTTCAAAGATTAAATTCCTAATCCTAATAGGATAAAATAGTTAATAAGAGTTTTAATATAATTCTAATTAAGCTAATTAGTATCCTAGTAGGATTCCAATTCCTTTCCATAAACTCTATAAACTCTATACATATTTAACAGACGATTATTGAAGTATTCAAGGTAAGATTTTAAGCAAAAATCATCCAAACACTTGCACCCAAATAGCCGAAAATCTAAGAACCTTAAGGGCGATTCTAGTTGGTCAATCTTAAGGCGGATCCGGACGTGCTGTGGACTATCTACGGAGGGACGACACTTGGAGTCTTAAAAACTTGTTCTTGTTCGGTTCGGGCGCAGCTAGGGAGGGCACGCTACAAAGTGTATGCATCTAAATTATGCTATATGATTATGTGTAAATAATAGGTTTCCTGGCATTATGTTTTTTCCGCATGATTTATGTTTATTCATATGTATCATAACCTAACAGTGGTATCACGAGCCTCTTATTATTTTCATAATCTAAGTTGCATGAACATGGTTAAATTTTACAAATTTGCAAAGAATTAAAGGGGTGATTAATTTTCGTAATTAATTGCAAATTGCGTTTATTTAATTATATGTACGCAGTTTTTCGGCAGTTTCTTCGTTACTCATCCAAATCGAGTGATTTTTGTGTCAATTCCGCATGTAAAAGGCATTCTAAAATTTTGACAAAGTTAGTATTTTTCGGCCGAACCCAGAATTCCCAAATTCGAAGCCTAACTATGACTTTTCGGAGGTTTTAGTTTTTCAAACGCAAAAGTTTGTAAATTTAAGATGTTAAATTAAGTATTTGCGATTCTTGTTGATAAATCTTGAGTTTTTGATTGACCTACTGTATATGTTTAACAATTATGAATGCCTAGACTTGTTAATTATACAACCTAATTTGTAATCAAGATTAATTTGTTGAAATTCGAATAATTTAGAATTGATTTGATTTTCATGATTAATTAATAATTTAATTAGGTACCAATGATTAAAATCCACCATAAAAATTGTTAATTTATGTTAAAATTTTAATTTTTATGACCTAGATTTGAATCCATGTTAATCGGAAATTAATTGATTAATAAATTTTCGATTTTCGCCCTAAAATTATGAAATTAATATGATTTATTAATTTGTCATTAATTTTGGAAATAAAAGTTTTAATTTTTATGCAATTCGCTCATAAAACTTGCACGCACAAGGCAATGGACGCTACGTGTTACCCTTAAGGGGTGTTGTATAGTGCGGGCATGCGACGACGAGCAAGGGAGCTCGTCGCCCATGCGGTACGATGCAACGAGCAAGAGTCATGGCACACGAGCACAAGGCAGCACGCTGCCCTGTGTCGAGTGTTGTGCGCATATGGGCGAGTGGGAAAGGGCGAAGGGCCAAGGCGCAAGCCATCGGGCAGACGCGTGTGGGCAGCAAGCGTGCTGCGCCACAGTGCGCGCTGCCACGCCCAGCAAGCAAACAGACGCAAGGCAAGCAGGCGCGACGAACGAGCGGGCGCGCGCATCGTGGCTTACACTGCTGCGTTGCGTGTGGCCTGCTTGCGTATTGCTACTCGAACACTCGCAAGCTTGGGCGCAAGCCCAAGTGCTCGTCGTGTTACGATTGTCGCATTTTAAATTTTAATTTGAGATTTTCAGTTCGAGTAATTTTAATTAATTTTAAAATTAATAATTTAAATTGTTTACTTGGATTTTAATTTTGAAATATTATAATTATTATAAATTTTAATTTATTCTAATTATTTTACTAAAATTAAAAACCTTGAATTAATTTAAATTCGACTGAAAATAAATTAAATAAGTGGATTCAATTATAAATTTATATGAGCTTTAAATTTTAATTAAATTTGTATGTTTTCGATTAGACTAGAAATACATTTTTATGTTTAAAATTAGTAAAGCATATGAATTTATTGGTTTGAGTGGGAGCAATTTTAGTCATAAACTCTTGATTAGGTCTACAAATCCTTTAAGGTTAAACAACTTGATTAGAATTAATAAGGACTGAATAATTGGTAGATTATTGGTGCGCTTGATTAATTGCTGCAAATATTTATGTGATGCATAACGTGTTTTACTAACCAGCTATGTGGGCCATTCATGATAATGAATGGGTGAATGGTATATATTGTATATGTACTGTTTTGTAGGTTATTAAGTGACTAGTATGGCCCAAATAGGATAGAAAATATGGTCTGCGTACCATTAATTTGAATGTAATTGGTCTAAAGCACCAAATTTGTTTTTCAATTAAAATATGGTCTGCGTACCATCAAATAGTTGTAATTAGTTTAATTATAGCTTATCCTATTTGAAGAAAATGGCGCCTCCCACAGAGATTTTCAAGACGGGTTTTGAAGTTGAAGCTTCAAGATGAAGTCGGGCCATACTAGATCACATTTATCTTATGCATGTTTTAAGTTATTTATTGCTTTTAAATATGTCTTAAATATGCATGAGATTGAAGCTTGATTATGTTGCATGATTAAGGATTTTAGTTCACTTAAAATCTAACCAACATAGTAAGAGCCTTAAGTTCAAACTTAAAAATTGAGTTAAAAGGTGCCATGCCAAAATAACACTTACTTGGATATCCTTTTTTCATCGATCTTAGTAATAGTTTTCCGCCATAGCGAGGTGTTACTTATCGATACTAAAGGGGTAAGGTACACAAATAATTGTGAGTACATGTTAGTTTTGGTGAAACTCAACGATATAAATAAGGAGTCCTTTTATGTCGTGGAAAAATCGATAGGTTTACCTAATAAGTTCTTAGACGTACCTATCAACCAAGAGTAGTTTCTAGACTATTAGAAAAAGGCTTTTGCTTACCTAAAATATTTCAGAATTGAGTCTAAATACATAATGTGCTTAATTCTTCAATGGTTTTTAGGATCTTGGAATCATTTTATTCACACCTGCCGGAACACATAACTTGAATAAAATGCTTAATGACCATTGAATTATGCATGTATGCTAGAATTTAAGTTTATTAAGAGAAACTGTGAATGATTATTTATTTGTTTAATCTTTTTCAATTGTAGTTTTAATTATGGCAAACAACAATTCATTCAACATTCGATCAATTCTCGAAAAGGAGAAGTTGAGCGGGAAATGGCAAAGGAACTTGCAAATAGTTCTTATGCAGGAAGAAAAGGAGTATGTCCTGGAAGAGGCGATGCCCGAAGCCGCAGGCAAAGGGATCACTCAGGCAGCCCTCAATCGTTGGATTGATGCCAACAAGGATGTGAAATGTTTAATGCTTGCAACCATGAGTGCAGATCTACAGAAAACGTTCATCAACTCAGATGCTTTCACGATCATCAGTGAGTTAAAGAACATGTTCCAAGATCGGGCTCGAGTCGAAAGATTCGAGACTCATAGGCAAATTCTTGAGACCAAGCTTAAGAAAGGCGAGCCCGTAAGTCCACATGTTCTCAAAATGATTGGACTCATTGAGAATATGAGTCGGCTGGATCAGCAATTCTCTCAGGAAATGGTTGTAGACACCATCCTCCATTCTCTTCATAACGGTTATGATTAGTTCAAACTGAACTACAGTATGAATAGTCTGGACAAAACGCTCACTGAGCTTCGCGGTATGCTGAAGACCGCTGAAAAGACGCTCAAAAGTGATAAGCAAGATGTGCTTATGGTGCGTGGGGGCAAGTTCAAGAAATCTGGAAAGAAGAGGAATGCTAAGAAAGGTGGCAACAAGGCCAGCCTAGCTAAGCAAACTGGCGCCAAATCTGAAAAGAGGAAGGTCAGTCAACCCCCTTCAGAATCTGAATGCTTCTACTGCAAGAAGAAGGGGCATTGGAAGAGAGATTGCTTGAAGCTAAAGGAAGATCAGAAGAACGGAAAAGTCGTTCCATCTTCAGGTATTTTCGTTATAGACTGTACACTTGTTAATTCAACTTCTTGGGTATTAGATACAGGTTGTGGCTCACACTTATGTTCCAATTCACAGGGACTAAGAAGAAGTAGAAAGTTAAGCAAGGGTGAAGTCGACCTACGAGTGGCAAATGGAGCACGGATTGCTGCATTAGCTGTAGGAACTTATTATTTGTCGTTGCCCTCTGGGCTAGTTTTGGAACTGGAAGAATGTTTCCATGTTCCAAGTCTTACTAAAAACATCATTTCTGTGTCTTGCTTAGATGCTAAGGGATTTTCCTCTTTAATAAAAGACAATAGTTGTTCGTTTTATTTTAAAGAGATGTTTTATGGATCTGCTAGATTAGTCAATGGGCTTTATTTATTAGATCACGACAAACAAGTTTATAACATAAATACCAAAAAGGCCAAAAAGGATGATTCAGATCTCACCTATCTGTGGCACTGTCGATTAGGCCATATTAACTTGAAACGCATTGAAAGACTTCAAAAGGAAGGAATTCTAGAACCATTTGACTTAGAGAATTATGGTAAGTGCGAATCATGTTTACTTGGCAAAATGACAAAGCAACCTTTCTCTAAAGTTGGAGAAAGAGCAACTGAACTATTGGGTTTAATCCATACAGATGTATGTGGACCAATGAGTACAAATGCTAGGGGTGGTTTCAGCTACTTTATCACTTTCACTGATGACTTCAGTAGATATGGTTATGTCTATCTAATGAAGAATAAGTCTGAATCCTTTGACAAATTCAAGGAATTTCAGAGTGAAGTAGAGAATCAATTAGGCAAGAAGATTAAGGCATTGCGGTCTGATAGAGGCGGTGAATATCTGAGCTATGAATTTGATGACCATCTGAAAGAATGTGGAATTCTATCAGAATTGACTCCTCCTGGAACACCACAATGGAACGTTGTGTCAGAACGGAGGAACAGAACCTTGCTAGACATGGTTAGATCAATGATGGGTCAGGCCGAACTTCCAATAGAATTTTGGGGACATGCACTAAATACAGCCGCAGTCACTATAAATAGAGCTCCGCCTAAAGCTGTTGAAAAGACTCCATATGAGTTATGGTTTGGAAAGCCTCCAAAAGTGTCTTTTCTTAATATTTGGGGATGTGAAGTATACGTCAAACGATTAATTTCAGACAAACTTCATCCAAAATCTGACAAATGTATCCTTGTGGGCTATCCAAAGGAAACAAAGGGGTATTACTTCTACAATACATCTGAGAATAAGGTGTTTGTTGCTCGAGATGGTATCTTTTTGGAAAAGGATCACATTTCCAAAATGACAAGTGGGAGAAAAGTAGACCTCGAAGAAATTCGAGTCGAACAACAAACTCTAGAGAATGCTCAAGATGACATTCAGGATGAAACTCAGAGATCTTTAGAAGTTTCTGGTGAGAATCATGGACAATCTAGAGATGTAACCCCGCGTAGATCGCAGAGATATAGATCTCAACCGGAAAGGTACTTAGGTATTTTGACGAACAAGAGCTATGATGTTCTATTACTTGAAAGTGATGAACCTGCGACTTACAAACATGCTATGACGAGCCCTAGCTCCAAGCAATGGCATGAAGCCATGCAATCTGAATTAGACTCCATTTCTGAAAACCAAGTATGGGATCTGGTCGATTTGCCAGATGGCTACCAAGCCATTGGAAGCAAATGGGTTTTCAAACTGAAAAAGGACAAGGATGGGAAACTTGAAGTTTTCAAAGCTAGATTGGTTGCAAAAGGTTACAGGCAAGTCCACAGTGTGGATTACGATGAAACCTTTTCACCAGTTGCAATGCTAAAGTCTATTCGGATAATGTTAGCAATCGCTGCATTTTACGATTACGAAATATGGCAGATGGATGTCAACATCGCTTTCTTAAACGGCGTTTTAACAGAAACTGTGTTTATAACACGGCCTGAGGGTTTTGAGGATCCAAAGAATGCTAAAAAGGTATGCAAGCTAAAGAAATCAATCTACGGATTGAAGCAAGCATCCAGGAGCTGGAATATACGTTTTGATGAAGCAGTCAGTGACTTTGGTTTCATCAAGAACGCAGACGAATCTTGTGTATACAAGAAGGTCAGTGAGAGCAAAATTGCTTTTCTAGTATTATATGTCGACGACATATTACTTATCGGAAATGACATTCCTATGTTAAACTCTGTCAAGATTTGGCTTGGGAAATGTTTTTCGATGAAGGATCTAGGAGAAGCACAGTACATATTGGGCATCAAGATTTACAGAGATAGATCTAAAAAGATGATTGGACTTAGTCAAAGCACTTATATCAATAAAGTACTTGATAGGTTTAAGATGGCAGACTCCAAGCGAGGCTACCTACCCATGTCTCATGGAATGACTCTAAGCAAGACTCAGTGCCCAAAAACACTTGATGAGCGTAGACGAATGAATGGGATTCCGTATGCATCATTGATTGGTTCAATAATGTATGCTATGATATGTACACGCCCGGATGTTGCAAATGCACTCAGTGCTACGAGCAGATACCAGTCAGACCCAGGAGAGGCACATTGAACAACTGCCAAAAATATTCTGAAGTACCTGAAAAGGCACAAAGATGACTTCCTGGTCTATGGTGGAGATGATGAATTAATTGTTAAAGGCTATACGGACGCAAGTTTCCAAACCGACAAAGATGATTTCAGATCACAGTCTGGGTTTATCTTCTGCCTCAACAGAGGAGCAGTAAGCTGGAAAAGTGCTAAGCAAAGCACCATTGCGGATTCTACAACTGGAGCGGAGTACATTACTGCACATGAAGCAGCAAAGGAAGCTATATGGCAAAGAAAGTTCATAGGTGAACTTGGTGTAGTCCCCTCCATTAAAGGACTAATAGCCTTGTATTGTGATAATAACGGAACTATTGCATAGGCAAAGGAGCCTAGACACCACCAAAGAGTCAAGCATATACTTCGTAGATTTCACCTTCTACGAGAGTTCGTTGAAAGAAAAAAAGTCGAGATAAGCAAGATTGGAACTGATGACAACATATCAGATCCATTGACTAAACCTCTGCCGCAGGCGAAGCACAACTCGCACACTGCAAGCTATGGGAATCAAGCATATTGGAGAATGGCTTTGATGTCCTTATTTGATGTTTTAAAGTTTTAGAGTTTAATACTTTGTAAAACATTATTGTTTAATCATTCACAATAAATGAATAGAATTCATTTTTCCATTTAATTTGTGGTGTATTAAATGATGGGTCGCTTCAATTTGACAAAATATTCAAGATAGACTGTCAGGAGCAGTCCTGTGACTAAAAATGTCTATCAAGTGAACTTGAATGTCAAAAGTTGAAAATGGTCCCTGGTCGAAGTTTTCTATAAAATTGGACGCATAGAAAACGTTAGACGACTAGAATGCAAGATGACTAGTAGTTCTGTTTCTTGAACTATGTGGACATGGCAATGTCATAATCATTTGCATAGATACTTACTTTGGGAAGACTAGTATCGGACAGACCTATGAAACTTTACTGTAAGAGATGAAAATCTGTCATAAGTAAATTTCATTAAAATTATTAGACACTAAATCCTCAATACCTGAGTGATTTGAGATTACTTGTTTGAGAACTGGTTACTTTGACGTTGACCAACCGTCGCACCGTAAAAGGAGGCTATAAAGGCAACGCTCAGGTAATCACCTATCAAACAAAGTCTAATCTCAAGATCGCAAGATTGGGATTGTCCTCCCATAAATCGGGATGAGATGCTTAAAAGTTGTACAAGGCCACTCAGAGAGCTAGAAACAGTAAAATGCATGACCGTGCTCGGATGAATCATAGTCTATGATTATCTGTTTATTTGATCAGTTGACCTTTGAAACCGAGAAACACCTCTGGACATAATAAGGATGACAACTCTTACCTTATGTTCAAGAGCAAGCATCGAGCGACAAAGGAATTAGGAAATGCACACTTGTCCCTAAGGACAAGTGGGAGACTGAAGGAAATAGTGCCCTTGGTCCAAGTATGCATATAATATTAAGTCTAATAAATGCGGTTCAGTATTAATTAACAAGTTAATAATTCAGTGAGATCAAGTGAGCTGAATGCCTAGCTAGAGGCCGCTTCAGTTCAAGTGGAATTAATTATATTAATCCACAGCTTACTCTTGACTGAACCCGTAGGGTCACACAAATAGTACGTAAACGGATCAAGTATTTAATGGCATTAAATACTCCATCTATGGATATTCAGAATCGACGGATCTTGGTTTCAGTGGGAGCTGAGATCGTCATAAGCAAGAAATGAATACTCCGGAAACGATGATATTGCCGGAAACGGAAATATGGATCGTATCGAAAATATAAATATTATCCAAGTCGTAGATGTTGCCGGAAACGGAAACATGGTACGTATCGGAAAATATTAATGAAAATGGAAATATTGCCGGAATCGGAAATATTACCGGAAACGGAAACATTGTCTGAATCGGAAATATTATCGGAATCGGAAAATAATTCCGGAAACGGAAATATTAAATATTTGTTCGAAACGGAAATTAATTCCGGAATCGGAAATGTTAAATATTGTTCGTATCGGAAATGAATTCCGGAATCGGGAAATTAATCGGAAGCGCGACGTACGAATTAGCATCGGACGAGACTTGCTAGACGAAGGCCTAGCACGAAGCCAGGCCCGCGTCCAGCAAGCCTGTGCGCCACACAAGGCAGCCAAGGCCACGCCAGGCCCAGCAGGCCAAGGCGCGCGCACGAGTGGGCTGCGAGCTGCGCTGTTCGCGTGGGCCGGAAGGCTTGCGTGGGCTGAGCGCTCGCGAGGGTCGTGCTCATGGGTGTTTGTGTCCGATACAAATCCTAAATCTAAAAGGGTTTGTTCAAAGATTAAATTCCTAATCCTAATAGGATAAAATAGTTAATAAGAGTTTTAATATAATTCTAATTAAGCTAATTAGTATCCTAGTAGGATTCCAATTCCTTTCCATAAACTCTATAAATATAGGCCTAGGGTCACATATTTAACAGACGATTATTGAAGTATTCAAGGTAAGATTTTAAGCAAAAATCAGCCAAACACTTGCACCCAAATAGCCGAAAATCTAAGAACCTTAAGGGCGATTCTAGTTGGTCAATCTTAAGGCGGATCCGGACGTGCTGTGGACTATCTACGGAGGGACAACACTTGGAGTCCTAAAGACTTGTTCTTGTTCGGTTCGGGCGCAGCTAGGGAGGGCACGCTACAAAGTGTATGCATCTAAATTATGCTATATGATTATGTGTAAATAATATGTTTCCTGGCATTATGGTTTTTCCGCATGATTTATGTTTATTCATATGTATCATAACTTAACACCAACATGCTCAAGAACTGATGGTCCTTTAAGTAGATGGCTTGTCGGGCTGGGAAGTACCTCTCAACAAGATTGATCCATTTAGATCTTGGTTCATGATGGCCGCCCTCAACGGAGGAGCCGCCCCCATTGGGCTGGCGGCCACGGGACATAACACATTCTTCGCTTGTTTCTTTCAATCCAAAATTCAATTAGCAATCATAAAATCATACATTATCATTAAACATTCCTATAAGCGTATAACGGTTAAAAAATAATAATAAAATAACTAGCATTATTTTTTTTGGGTGTAAGAGAGAGGCCATAGCCTCTAAATAAAAGTAGAGCTACTACAACTCTTTTTTTAATGCAGAAATAAGGAAATTATATTACCATGAGGTTACCAAGACATCATTAAAGATGTAGAGTATCATACAAAAGTAACAGAAGCAGCTAATGGCCAGACACAAAAACTAGTAAGCATAGCCAAAGTTGATAGAAATACTTAGCCTAGAGAGTTTTAGATTATACAAAATCAAAAGAGGTGAAGTTAGAGAAATTAGCATTTTAGAAATGTACTTAATCCTGTCAATCAATTACTTGAGTAAGAAAGCTAAGAAAATAAAGGCAAAACTAAACATAAATAAAGCAAATAAGCAGCTAAAGACCAAAACAACACTTCCAGTAACTAAGCAACATGAGACGGAACTAGACGTGCTATGGTCACTCCCCCAAAGTTCTATAATAAAATGGCCTTAAGGTCCACCGGGACCACGTCAAATAAACGCAGACGATGCTCCATATCAATTCCATAATTAGCAACCCAATCAGCAACTCGGTTAGCAATAACTAGAATATAATTAGTCTAACTTGGCCCTAATAAATCCATATTTAAATGGTTTAGTAAAAATAAAATAGAACTTGCTCTTAGGATCAAAGGTGTTCATATAAAATCTCAAGTAAGCTTATCGTGCATAAACACTAAACACTATATATATATAGTGTTTATATATATATATATATATATATATATATATATATATATATATATATATATATATATATATATATATATATATATATAAATTCTCTCGTCAGAACACTCTACTCGGTAAGAACACTATCTGGTAATGGCATTTCCGTAATATTTATGAACAAATACTCTAATTTAATTATTCTTTCACCGTTTTTTTTCACTATTTCTAGTACTCTTTCTTTCTCTTCAATTCCTCTCTCTCTCTAATATTTGAACGCCACCAACAATCTTCCTCGCTTATCGCCGCCGCTGCTCGCCTCTCGCCACCGCTTCTGCTCTCCTCCCGCCGCTCGTCGCTCCTTGTAAGAATTCAATCGCCGGTCGCGGTGTTTGTGGTTCACGAATCAGATTTCGAACCAACCACTCGTATCTCTCCGGTCGCCGCTCGTATCTCACTGGTCGCCGCTCGTAGTTCGTCGGCGCTACTCGTAGCTTGTCGGTGCTGCTAGCAGTTCGCCACCACCATCAATCGACAAAATCAGTTTAATCGTCGGTATCCGCTAACCACCGCTCTTATCAATTCTAATTGACGGTCGCCGAACTAGAAATCGAACCAAAAGTTGAACAACATCGCGGACATCGAACTAAATCGAACCAGAAATCGGTAATTTCAATTCATCAATTCTCATTTTTCGATTTCTCAATTCAAAATCAATTTAATCCGCAATTTTCAACCGATTTCTCAATCGATTTTTTTCAATCGATTTCTCAATCGATTTTTCAATCGATTTCTCAATCGTTTTTTAAATCAATCGATTTCTCAATCGTTTTTTCAATCGATTCTTCTAATCGAAATCGAGTTCTCTCAATTCAGAAATTATAATCAATGTGAGTGTGATTTTTGATATGAAATTATAATCAAAATTCGTTTTTCAACCTCGTGTGGAACGTAATAAGACCAAGCCCAGGGAGAAATTTTTTAGAGAAAAAATAGTGAAATTGGCAATAAAGAAAAGTGGACATCATTAGAACATGCTTGAATAAATTTTAGAACATGCTTGAATAAATTTAGAACATTGTTGAATAAAGTTAGAACATGGTTGAATAAATTTAGAACATGCATGAATGAATTTAGAACATGTTTAAATAAATGTAGAACATGGTTGAATAAATTTAAAATATGGTTGAATAAATTTAGAACATGCTTGAATAATTTTAGAACACGCTTGAATCAATTTAGAACACGAGCTTGGAAATTTAGAACATGTATATATGCATATGTGTTGATTAGGTTCTCATGTTCTAAATTTAGATCATGCTTGAATTTAGAACATCGTTGAAGAAATTTAGAACATGCTTGAATAATTTTAGAACATGGTTGAACAAATGTAGATCATTGTTGAACAAATTTAAAACATGCTTGAATAATTTTAGAACATAGTTGAACAAATTTAGAACATTGTTGAATAATTTTAAAACATAAGCTTAAAATTTTAGAACATGTATATGTGTATATGCGTTTACTAGGTTTTCATGTTCTAAATTTAGAACATAGTTGAATAATTTTAGATCATGTTTGAATAAATTTAGAACATGGTTGAACAAATTTAGAACATGGTTGGATAATTTTAGATCATGTTTGAATAAATTTAGAACATCGTTGAACAAATTTAGAACATCATTGAATAAATTTAGAACATGAGCTTAAAAAATTAGAACATGGTTGAATAAAATTAAAACATGCTTGAATAAATTTAGAATATGGTTGAACAAATTTAGAACATCGTTGAATAAATTTAGAAAATGCTAGAATAAATTTAGAACATGAGCTTAAAAATTTAGAACATGGTTGAATAAAATTAAAACATGCTTGAATAAATTTAAAACATGGTTGAACAAATTTAGAACAGCGTTTAATAAATTTAGAACATGGTTGAATAAATTTAGAACATGAGCTTGAAAATTTAGAACATTGTTGAACAAATTTAGAACATGGTTGAACAAATTTAAAACATGATTGAACAAATTTAGAACATGGTTGAAAAAATTTAGAACTTGGAGAGTGTAAAAGTGTTCTTACCGTAAGAAGTGTTCTTACATAAGGGGGTGTTATTAACGGATTCCTCCCCTGTGTGAGAACTGAGAACTAATCTCAGCCCTTAGATCAATTCAATCAACGACGCACATCTTGCCCGACCAAATCAGAAAATAAGGGCAATATAGTAATTTCATCGCCTTTGAATGACCTCCCTTTCTCTCCCCAATTTTCGGATTTTCTTTCTCTCTCTTCCTCCCGTTTTCTCTCTCCTTCAGCAAATCCTCTATATAGCTTCGATTCACATCTCCATCTTCTCCAACATCTTCGATTATCGTCCTGCAATTCATATTCTTTGCGATTTTTCGTCTCTCTCAATTCACGCACGCAGGTAGTTTTTATTTTTTTCGATTTGTTTTAAGTTTTTGTGTTTTTAATTAGGGCTTGAATTATTGTTGACTTTTTAATTAAGGTTTCGATTGATTCTTTTTATGTTTTACATGTTCAAATTAGGTTTTTTTCAAATTGTGAATTTGTTGTTCGTTTTTGCGGCTTTGATTGCTACAATTAAGGCTTTTATATTGCTATTTTGTTTTAGTTTTAGCGATTTTAATTACTAATTGAAAGAATTAGGTTTTCTTATTAGATTAAATTTGAGTATTTTAATCTAATAAGGGTTGAGTTATTTGATGAGTTGTTCAGTTCTAGCATCATCAACCAAATGATACTATCTGTTTCACACTTATATCTCATTTTGAGTTCTAACATCATCAACCAAATGATACAATATGTTTCACACTTATATCTCATGTTGAGTTCTTTTATAGGTTTACTAATCGTGGTCATGTTTAAATTGTTTATGATTATTGTCGTTGCATCATACGTGTGGTGCAACAGCTATATACTATAAAAGTATCCATTGTTGTGCTACTTGATGCTTACAATGATCTGATATATTCAGAAACTTATTTTGTTATCTGCAGTTTGGTTGGAGTATTTTTGTTATGATATCAGGATGTTCTGAAATTTATTTTGTCCTTTCACCTTCAACTCAGCAAATGCCTCTGGGTCATATGCTACTCCCTGTGGGTCGAAGCTGCCATCTAGGTACAGAGGTTTAATGATCTCACCTAAAGGCCCATCTTCAACCCTGAAACTTCGACTGCACCCATAAGGATGACCTGGCAAACTCAGATGGCCAAGATGCTTTGTGCCTGGATCAAGCTTGAATTTCCCAAGTAGTCGAGACCACTGTCACTACCAAACTTCAGCGAGGTTTCTGAGTCAGTTGATAATCCTGATGATGTGTCTCATCCATAGTCAACGGGTTTAGGTAAAATGGGGTTCACCAGGGAATGGACCTAGTTACTTGACACGACCTGGGCCATAGCATGGTCTTACTTGAAACGATTTTACTATTTCTTTGAACAACAACTTATATGGCTCTAGTTTTGAGTTCCAACCTCCAAGGGGTGCCTTCCTCGAAAATGGGGCTGAGAGAGCCATGGTTGTCATTGGTTTACAGTTTTGAAAGGGGATTTTGTTTGTTGGGATTGGAATTTTTGTTTGGTGATTTCTGTGCTACTAAGCTGACATGTTATATGCAATTCAGGGAGGTCTAGTATTCTATTCTATGTGCTATGTGCTATATGCTCTGTGGATATGAGAATCTAAATCACATTCTATCTTTTTGGCCAATCAATGAATGTGTTAAGGAACTTTTTGGCCAATCAATAAATGTGTTAATCACATTCATTTACTTTGGAGACGCTTTGATTTACTTTTTTGAGATACTTTGATTTACTTTCGAAATATTTTATTTCTTTTATTTATTCTGTATAAGCACACTAGCCTACTAGCTCAATTGGTAGAGCATTGTGCAAATGCACAAAAGATGTGGGTTCGAATCCCACGTAGGTTCTTATTTACTTTTTGTATTATTTTATTTACTTTTAACTGATATTTTTTTTTTGACGGGAAGAATGCGAAATATCATTGATAAAGGAAATTCTTGTCAGCAGTGACAAGAGGTAACACATCAGCTGGGTGTTCTTCCATCCATACCCTCACTTCACTAAATGAGAGTGAAGAGTTGGCTATAGCATGAGACACTTTATTACATGATCTATTTGCAAAAATAAACTCACAGTAATCAAAATTACTGGCCATGGAAAGTATATCATCCACTATCATTTGGGCTGGAGATCTCTCTCTCTTTTTCATCCTCAGTAGTTGGACTACGGGGAGGCAATCTGATTCAACTTCCAAGCTCCGCATTCCTGCATCAAGCGAGTACTTGAGACCAAAACGAACTGCTTCGGCTTCTACTTGTAGCACAGAGCAGCAGACGTCAGTACATAGGCCAGCAGACATGAGGACATCGCCAACACCATCTCGCACAACCATACCCAGACCAGTCTTGTTGTCTCTCACCGCTGCATCCGTGTTGAGCTTGAAAGTGGCTGCACTAGGGGGCTGCCAGCTCGTAGGGGTCAGCTCCACAGGAGGAGAAACAGGTTGTTTGCGCTCAAGGGCAACCTCATACTCCCCTAATAGCTGAAGTGTTCTGTGACGGGCCAGCATTGGATCCATCTTTCTCCTTTCGTAGGTCCACAGGTTACGGAGGTTCCATATTTGACACACAAACATCATGACGATCTCCCATGAGCGAGCCATCTTACACTTCTTGCTCATATCCAGGCACCACTCACTGAAAGACCCTCCCTCAAGTGCAACACCATCACTGATTCTAGCTGGGGAGAGGAGCCAGATCAGCTTGCTCTCGCTACACTGCAGGACCATGTGTAGTATGGTTTCCATGGCCTCGCCACACCTCGGGCACCTGGGGTCAACACTCATACCTCTACTAGCCAGCAAGCTCATGGTTGGGAGGCTGTTACTCACAGCTCTCCACACTAAGTTCTTCACTTTTTGAGGGACGTTTTCCTGCCATAGTTTTTTCCATATTTCATCAAATTGATGAAATTGAAAGTGGAAAACAGTTTCAGTTTACTTTTGGAACAATTCAATCTACTTTTGGAGCATTTTCATTTACTTTTATATCATTTTCTTTACTTTTGTATTCCATGTTTTCCTTTTGAATAAGTTTTGTAACTCCTTTCTTTTTTAGTTTAATGTATACTAATTGTACTTTTACTTTAAAAATATTTTGATTTACTTTTTATTTATTATTTATCTACTTTTTTATTTAGTTTGATTTGGTTTTTATTTATTTTTATTTACTTTTTATTTATTTTTATTTGCTTTTGAGTTTATTTTATTTACTTTAGAGAATTACTTTTGAGGATTTTTTAATTCACTTTAGAAGACAACCCATGTAGGAATCGAACCTACATCCCATATGCATATGCATAGTGCTCTACCATTTGAGCTAATAGGTTTTCACAAAACATTTTAGAGAAAATTATTATTGATATTTCATTGTTATTTACTAATTTAGTTTACTTTTGCAGAGGTTTACTTTACTTTCGAAGTAACTGCTAGCCAAACCTGAAGCTCTAACTGCACGGACTGCAGCAGCTAACAACCATATATAACCAAAGCTCTACACAACAAACAATTCCTCTAAAACCAAACACAACTACTGCCAGGCTCAAACCCTTTGAGCACACAAGATTCCCCAATTCAGATCATACTTCAGCACCACAACATCATAGATCAGCATAAACACCGTCAGTCCACAATGCATTAAAACAGACTGTTAATTATCCCACAAAAACATCTCAACCTAAAGATATGCCATTTGCCCATTTATGGCAAAGGCTTATACAATTTCTCTTTCTTGCACTTTGTTCTACCGGAACTCAACCATACTTTAAGGTCCTGGGTCTTCTGTGAAGGGTAAGATTCTGAAATTACAAGCTGGTCTATGGGCGAAACACAAACGAAGCAAATTATATAAGCAGTACCAACTGCCCAGTAGGAAATAGTATCCTACTTTGCCAGCATAAGTTTTAGTTTACATTTTGCGAGATTTTATTTACTTTTATAGGGATTACATTTACTTTGTTATTTACCATTTGAATTCGAATCTCTGGTGACACTTCAGGTATACCAACAGACTTGGAAGCAGATCTGCATTGAGGATTTCTAGCAATAACACATACACTGCAGAAAAATTAAACAACCTGCCCCAACTAAAACACAGACAACTGTGATAGCAATAACACACACACACACATCAGACAACGGTTATACGAACCATATCAGCTGTCCAGCAAGAATCACAACTCAACATAGGAACCAGACCACCCATACCAACAACAAACTAATATCCAAACATGACGCAGACCCCTGCAAAACAAAACAGCAAGCTACAATAGTTCTGCAACCAGTGCAGACCAACAACAGAGTGTGCACCACCCCCTAGTCAACTAAGGTCAACAATCAGCAAGCAGCTTGACTGAACTCGAAACCAATAGCACAAAGTCAACCTGCTTCAAGTCACCTACAGTACCCACCTACTAGAACCTGGCCATAATTTGTTTACTTTTGGATCATTTCTATTTACGTTTTTCAATTTTTGCTTTACTTGTGGATCATTTAATTCAATATTTCCTTTAATTACATCTACTTTTAACTCTTGCTCAGATTAATTAAATCCATTTTATTTCGAGTCTGTTTTTGTTGAAGAAATCAACATATTTAATATCTAAAACATAAACTAAGCATCATAGAATCAATGAATTAAGTAATTTGCTAGGCTTTGAGCTCAAAATCAATAGGCAATGTTTCTCAAAATTCAAATAATTTCGTCCACGAATTAGAATATCTAAGATCCGCAGAAATTTGAACAGATTCGTCACAAACTATATGAAGATTCGCACAAAATTAGTAGCAAAAAACACTAACATTGCTCAAAAAATCAGACAAAATTCAATGCGATAATATTCCTAAGAATTCATTCTAAATTCGTTCACAACATCTCTGGAGTTTCGCACAAATACGAACTCTAAAATTCACCAAAAACAAGTAATAATTACGCTAAAAAAACATAAAAAATCACTTGCAATGATTGTTGTTAATTTTAGACCTAATTTGGCTGTAAACTACCACAAAAGTTAAGAAATCGTGAGTAATACCTCTGAATTTCGCCTAAGCATACATCGAATTGCTGAAATTGTTCAATGAACACCAAATTTCGAATGTAATTGCAGCTTTAAATTGAAAAAATATATCCAGTTTTTTGAAATTCGAAAAAAAATCGAAGAGTTTAGACTGTAGAGTGTTTTGGGAGTAGAGAGAGAAACGCCCGGTTTGTTTGGAAGTAGAAAGAAATGTCAATGCAATTTGATTTCGTTGGAGAGGTGAGATGTGATATTAAATCTCGTCCGCACGTTCTATTTAGATCTAACGATTTTTATAGGTTCTCATCATAAGGTAGGTTCTCATCTTAATTATATATATATATATATATATATATATATATATATATATAAAACAAATTGCGTGCATAAATAATAGTATAAACAAAGATATCACAAAAAATATTAAATTTACTATCAAAAGTGGTTGACATGATAATAAATATCATGTGCATTAGCTTGGGCACAGACTAGTCTATATAATTAAAGCAAAGTTATGGTTAATGAGAGGTGATCAAACCCCAATACTCTCTTATCACCTATGCCACATCATACCCACTCAATTCAAAACTTCAATCAAACACTAATTATGCAAGAAAAAAAGGAGATTTCAAACTAGTAATAAAAGGAAATATAACCATTCACGAGAAAGAAAAAAGAAAATAGCAATTTTGTATTAAATAAATGGAATACAAAATATAAATAAATAAGGAAAACAAAAAAAAATAAAAATAAAACAGGTTGTATAGCTTTAGAATGAAAATTTGAATACTCCAAGAAGTAACTAAAATATAATGACAAACTATTTCGAAACAAATTTTCAAATATTATGAAATAAATTGAAAAATAATATGAATCAATCTAACAAATTAATATAGAAAACATCATTTTTTAATTCTGCATTTGATGTATATTTAATCAATTTAATAAAAAAAGTAGGTACTTTAGTCAATTGGTTAAACCACACAATTTACTAGTCTTTTATGCACGCGATGCGTGCAAGAATATAAAAATTAAAATTGTGTTATATTGCATATAATCACCAAAAATAATAAGCAAGAAAAATTATTCACAAAATTATTCGTCTAGAAAAAAATTAGACATCGTCTCTATTAAAACATCTATGTAGATATTTATCCTAGTTATGCCATTACATGACAAAAAAAATCTAAATGGTACGGAATAGTACTAAAGTAAAGAAATTGACGCAATAGTGATTCACTTGTTTATTTTGCTCGCATTGTACTTGCGTAACCACATGCAATTATCCGCTCTATCAATTTGAAACGCATAATTATTATTTTTTGTGTAACTTGCAACGCATAACTAACCTTATAGGAATTTTATGGATTAAATTGTTCAATCGTTGGAGGAAATACCTACGAGAAAAAAAGTTTACCCTAAAAGTTTGAATATTCTTTCCAAAACCCAAGTCAGCCATTACGTTTATAAGTGGAAAATTTTAGTTTTCTGTATTTAGATTTTGTATAATAACCCTATTCCGACCCGGAATATTATTTGAAAAATTAACTGGTTTTTCTTTTACCCTTTTTAACTTTAATTGAGATATTATAAAAACTATTGTAATTTTGGGAAAGCTTGTTGATTGATCATGTGATTGCTTCACAAAATTGATGTAGTTAAAACATTATTTATTTTTATGTCAGAAATATTTTATTGTTTTCTTGTTATTACGTTATTGCTTAATTTCCTGTTCATTGACTAATCACCCCAAGTTAGTTTTTCATTTATATATTATTGTTAACGGAATTTGATTACTCCAATTGTCATTAAGGATATTATAATATTTTTTTTATAAAGGATACCAAAACGTCATACGTTAACGACCTTAGTAGTTTCCTTATCGAATAAATAGTTTAAAAAATATCAAGATATTTAAGTAAGTTTTGATAGATTTCCCTTAAAAAAAGGGTTATGACACATTTGTTAATTATTTTCATATTAATAATGAGAAAGAATCAAATAATACCTTATGATCCAAATGTGTTACCACTTAAAATGTTTAAATAAGACCGTAAGTTATATTACCAAGAAAATTATACAATTAAATAAAATTAAGCTGGTAAAAATAAAGTTTGTCGTTTTTTAAATTACCAAGGCTTTGTTTCTTGTTCTCCAAGTGCTTCCATCAATGGCTCACTGTTGCATTCTCTAAAACGTTGCCTTTTGAAGTTTTTATTTCCATTTCAATAAAATAGTAGTCGTATATAATATTTCATTAACTGCTAATAATCATGCTTTAAATTTTTCCATTTAATTGATTGTTTTCCTTATGAAAATATCATATTTGCAAATTAACATTAATTGTTAGTTTATTAATTTATTTTTATGTATTATAAATTGATTAATTTAATTGTGAGTGAGTGAGTAAGGGTAGTATAGACTATTTTATAGGGGACAACAAAAGTGGAATTACTATGTTAATCTAGCTCTTCTCTTATATAATAGATACAACTTACGCTACATTATTAGAATATGACATTTTATCTTAGACATCTACCAACATTTCAAATGTCTAACATCATTAAAAAAAAGGAAAAGTTGTAATTATTAATCCAACCTTTGTCCGATTTTCTTTAATTAAGCATACCTATGCAATATTTCTAAATAATCCTACATTTATGACCCAACTACTATTATTAAGCTAACAAGTTACTAACCTGCTATAGGCGGTATTCACTCTTACGTGGCATATAACAATTATAATTTATTTTTTATTTTCCCCTTATTTTCTTTAATTGCTATTTTAATTTTTGTTCCTCTCTTCTCTGCGATTTTCTGCTTCATCTAGATCTGCACTTCTCTCCATTATTTCTCTTCTACCTCTTCTCCACCATTGCCGACCCCTCATATGGTCATACCTCTCCATTCGAAGTTCATCAAAAATAATCAGCAATTGCTATGGCTAGGGTAAAGCAATTGCCTGTTGGATCTGGATCTTCTTCAAATTCAAGGTTTTTTTTTCTTTCTAAATTTTCAACAAGACCACAATAACCAACATCCCACAACATAAAAAAAAACTATATTATTGCAACAACTCGGGTTTTTACGAACTGGCCATCAAGGAAGCCCAAAATTCAAAATTTACCAAAAAGGGAACAAAAACGCTAAGGTCCGTAAGTTCACCTTCAATTGTACGACTTTGGAGACGAAATTGGAATGCGCGTGGATAAAGTCACCTATTTCCACAAGAAAATCGTTGATGATGTCATGAACCAGTACAATTGTGGTTGAAGCAGCAGTAATGGAGGAGAGAGGAATTGAAACACGGTACAGAGAAGAGAAGGGTTAAGGGTTTTTTGAAAAAAAAAATGAAATTCTTGTTTAGGTGGCAAGTGATGATGACGTGTCCAATATTTTAGGAGGGAAACCAACTTTAGGTTGTCAACGTTTTTAACGTTGACTTTGTAGTAGGTAACCGGTCATCTAGGCTTAATAATAGTAGTTGGTGAAGGAAATAATGCCCTTGGTCCAAGTATGCATTCTATGTTAAGTCTAATAAATGCGGTTCAGTATTAATTAACAAGTTAATAATTCAGTGAGATCAAGTGAGCTGAATGCCTAGCTAGAGGCCGCTTCAGTTCAAGTGGAATTAATGATATTAATCCACAGCTTACTCTTGACTGAACCCGTAGGGTCACACAAATAGTACGTAAACGGATCAAGTATTTAATGGCATTAAATACTCTATCTATGGATATTCGGAATCGATGGATCTTGGTTTCAGTGGGAGCTGAGATCGTCACAAGCAAGAAATGAATACTCTGGAAACGATGATATTGCCGGAAACGGAAATATGGATCGTATCGGAAATATAAATATTATCCAAGTCGTAGATGTTGCCGGAAACGGAAACATGGTACGTATCGGAAAATATTATCGGAAATGGAAATATTGCCAGAATCGGAAATATTGCCGGAAACGGAAATATTGTCAGAATCGGAAATATTATCGGAATCGGAAAATAATTCCGGAAACGGAAATATTAAATATTTGTTCGAAACGGAAATTAATTCCGAAATCGGAAATATTAAATATTGTTCGTATCGGAAATGAATTCCGGAATCGGGAATTTAATCGGAAGCGTATCGTACGAATTAGCATCGGACGAAGCCCGCTAGACGAAGGCCCAGCACAAAGCCAGGCCCAACGCAAGGCCAGGCCCAGCCAAGGGCGCGCGCGCGCGAGAGCACAGCAGCGTGGGCCGAGCGCTGTGCGCCTGACGTGGGCCGCAAGGCTTGCGCGGGTGCACGGCTCGTGCAACGTTTGTGCGGGAATCCTAATCCTATTGGAATTCGTGCAAAGATTAAATCCTAATCCTAATAGATTGATTTTGTTATTTAGAGTCCTAATAAGATTCTAACTAGCAAATCCACATCCTAGTAGGATTACAATTCCTTTTCCATACCCCTATAAATAGGTGCCTAGGGTCACAATTTATGGGTACGATTGAAGTATTCAAAGGGTAAGTTTTTGAAATAAAAATCAGCCATACACTTGCAAACACATAGCCGAAAATTCCTAAGCACCTTAAGGGCGATTCTAGTTGGTCTAACTTGAGGCGGATCCGGACGTACTGTGGACTATCTACGGAGGGACGACATTTGGAGTCCTAAAGACTTGTTCTTGTTCTTGTTCGGTTCGGGCGCAGCTAGGGAAGGCACGCTACAACATGTATGCATCTATTCTATGCTAAATGATTATGTGTAAATAATATGCTTTCCTGGCTTTATGGTTTATCCGCATGATTTATGAATTGTCATATGTATCATAACCTAACAGTGGTATCACGAGCCTCTTATTATTTTCATAATCTAAATTTCATGAACATGGTTAAATTTACAAATTTGCAAGGAATTAAAAGGGGTGATTAATTTTCGTCATTGTTAATTAATTGCAAATTGCGTTTATTTAATTATACGTACGCAAGTTTTCGGCACTTTCTTCGTTACTCATCCAAATCGAGTGATTTTTATGTCAATTCCGCATGTAAAAGGCATTCTAAAATTTTGACAAAAACAGTCTTTTTCGGCCTAACCCAGAATTCTCAAATTCGAAGCCTAACTATGACTTTTCGGAGGTTTTAGTTTTTCGAACGCAAAATTTCGTAAATTTAAGATGTTAAATTAAATATTTGCGATTCTTGTTGATAAATCTTGAATTTTTGATTGACCTACTGTATATGTTTAACAAGTTTGAATTCCTAGCCTTGTTAATTATGCAATCTAATTTGTAATTATGATTAATTTGTTGAAAATTGGAATAATTTAGAATTAATTTGATTTTCATAATTAATTAATAATTTAATTAAATACCTATGATTAAAAACCACCATAAAAAATTGTAAATTTGTGTTAAATTTTAAATTTTTATGACCTAGACTTGAATCCATGTTAATCGGAAATCAATTAATTAATGATTTTTCGATTTTTCGCCCTAAAATTATGAAATTAATATGTTTTATCAATTCGTCATTAATTTTGAATTAAATTTTTTTAATTTTTATGCAATCGCTCATAAAACTTGCACGCACAAAGCAATGGACGCTACGTGTTACCCTTAAGGGGTGTTGTATAGTGCGGGCGTGCGACGACGAGCAAGGGAGCTCGTCGCCCACGCGGTACGGATGCAGCGAGCAAGGCGATGGCGCGCAAGCACAAGGCAGCAGCCCTGCCTTGTGTCGAACGCTGTGCGCGATGGGCGATGGGGCGAAGCCATGGCACGCTGTGGGCGCGCGAGCGAGCGAGAGCAGGTCGCCCAGCGATCGCTGCTCTGCGCACCACAACGCGTGGCCTCGAGCGAGCGAGCGAGGAGCATCGTAGCTGCTGCGATGCTATGGGCGGGCAGGCTGCGCGCAAGCGTGGCTTGCCTTGCTGCCTTGCGCGTGGCTGCTGCGACGTTGTGCCATGGACATCGATGGGTCGTGCACTCGACGGGGCTTGGGCGCAAGCCCAAGTGCTCGTCATGTCACTATTGTCGAGTTTTAAAATTTTAATTTGAAATTTTTAGTTTACGTAATTTTAATTAATTTTAAAATTAATAATTTAAATTATTTTCTTGGATTTTAATTTTGAATATTGTAATTATAATAAATTTTATTTATTCTAATTATTTTACTAAAATTAAAATCATGAATTAATTTAAATACGACTGAAAATAAATTAAATTTGTGGATTCAATTATAAATTTATATGAGCTTTAAATTTTAATTAAATTTGTATGTTTCCGGTTAGACTAGAAATACATTTTATGTTTAATTTAGTAAAGCATATGAATTTATTGGTTTAAGTGGGAGCCCTTTTAGTCATAAACTCTTGATTAGGTCTACAAATCCTTAAGGTTAAAACAACTTGATTAGAATTAATAAGGACTGAATAATTTGTAGATTATTGGTGCCCTTGATTAATTGCTGCAAATATTTATGTGATGCATAACGTGTTTTACTAACCAGCTATGTGGGCCATTCATGATAATGAATGGGTGAATGGTATATATTGTATATGTATTGTTTTGCAGGTTATGAAGTGACTAGTATGGCCCAAATAGGATAGAAAATATGGTCTGCGTACCATTAATTTGAATGTAATTGGTCTAAAGTACCAAAATTGTTTTTCAATTCAAATATGGTCTGCGTACCATCAAATAGTTGTAATTAGTTTAATTATAGCTTATCCTATTTGAAGAAAATGGTGCCTCCCACGGAGATTTTCGAGACGGACTTTGAAGTTGAAGCTTCAAGATGAAGTCGGGCCATACTAGATCACATTTATCTTATGCATGCTTTAAGTTATTTATTGCTTTAAATATGTCTTAATTATGCATGAGATTGCGGCTTGATTATGTTGCATGATTAAGAATTTTAGTTCACTTAAAATCTAACCAACATAGTAAGAGCTTTAAGTTCCAAACTTAAAAATTGAGTTAAAAGGTGCCATGCCAAAATATACACTTGCTTGGATATCCTTTACATCAATCTAGTAATAGTTTTCGCTCAGCGAGGTGTTACTTATTGGTCCTAAAGGGGCAAGGTACACAAATAATTGTGAGTACATGTTAGTTTTGGTGAAACTCGACGATATAAGTAAGGAGTTCTTTTATGTCGTGGCAAAATCGATAGGTTTACCTAATAAGTTCTTAGACGTGCCTATCAACCAAGAATGGTTTCTAGACTATTAGCAAAAGGTTTTTGCTTACCTAAGATGTTTTAGGATTGATTCGACAAACTGTGCTTAATTCTTCAATGGATTTTAGAATCTTGGAATCATTTTATTCACACCTGCCGGAACAATAAATTCGAATAAAATGCCAATAACTTGTTTAAAATTGCATGATTGCTTTAATTTCAAGTTATTATTCATGATAAATGTTTAGACTTTGCATGCTTCAATGTATGTTTTAATTATTGTTTATAATTAAATATCTTGCACTGCAATAAATCCTTTTAGAAAGGTAACAATAAATTTCCTCGATTGGTAGTGAATCCAAGAACGATTCACGGAAATGAGAGAAAATGAGCAATTTAAAATGTACGTTTCTTTTGGCGACTTTTATGGTTGTTTCGAATATCAAAGTCGAATGGCAAACCGATTGGTGCTTGTGAATTCAAATTACAATGTAGTTTTGAGATCACAAAGCATTGAGTTTAAACGCTCAGCTTTACCAATGGTTAACAACCTAATATCTTTGCCCATTTAATTCTCGAATGAGTCTAGTCCCTAGACATTCGAATAGATCGATGCTTAGAGAACTTTAGAAGCTTCTGGTAAGATCATCTAGTTGAAACAGAATATTCAACATAAATTAAATGGTAAGAACCTTGTTGGAGTGACATTGGACATGTCTAACAAAGTATAAAAGTCAACACTAAATAATTCAATTCTTAAGACTATAAGAAAGGGTACAAGAAATAGGAAAACAAGGAACAAATGAAAGGAATTTACGATTCCGTTTCTACCTATAAGTTTATGTTTAAAGAAAGTGACCTGGCAATCAAACTTCCTTGGTATCATATACCGCTTGAGATTCTTACTTCGGTAATAACTCAAACAATGGAAGCTAGGATACACTAATGACCTACAAGCGGGAAATGAAGCATGGCAATGCTACATTAGTTGTAGGGTCATCTAGTTTGTTTTAAGACCTTTCAAAGGCTGGAACTTAATGGCTATTTTGTTCCATAATCAGCATACCTAAATATCTACTTCAAACACAGAAAGACTCACATTCAAGAAAAACAAAAACAATGCATGTTTGTTTGTTTGTTTATTTGAATGAAATGGTCATTTACGGGTTGAGTCAATATGCTTGATTAAAACAAACAACTCTTTAACAATAAAAACTTTACTTGGTTCAAATCAATCTCTTGATTTGAGTTCCACTAATCTTTGGCATTGTTGCTTAGACCATATCAACAAGTTAACATTCAAAATCTCTGTTTTGATGGAATTTTGAAAGTTGATTAATTTCTAGATCATTCAAGACGAGCTAGTCTTACTTGTTGAAAGTAACAAAAGATATGAACTATTGTAAGAACGCCTAGACGATAGAGTTCAAAGCTAAAGAAAGGTTTTATGGCTTTATTATTTCACATGGATTTGAGTAAATATAGGTTTATTTACTCAAATGTGATATAAGTTGAATCTGTTTGGCTAGTTCAAAGATTCAGAAGTATAAAATCCACTTGGCAAGAAATCATAAAGATCTAGGTTAGATCATGTTGATGATTACTTGAGACCAAATATGATCATCAATGATTGTGTGTTGTAATTTCACAATCTAGGTCCATAAGATATGGCATATCTTAGTTGGAATAATCGAAGTCAATTAGTATTTGATTCGATTAATGATGAATCATAAAGACTTTTCCTATAATTTCTAAAACAAAATGCTCAACTACCACCAAACTAAACCAAATTTGTCAAAGCTATTGAAAAGTAATTTCAGAATAACTTTTCATAAAATATATCTAGAGAGTTGCAAAACTCAGTGGGAGCTTAGTGTTTGTCATTCGACAAACTAAGGCCCAAGTATAGATATATGTTTCATTGTGATTTATTCAAATGAGACACAAGGGTATTGTTTCTACCACGAATTTTTGAGAACATAATGTTTGTTTGCTCGAAATAATGTCCTTTTGGAGATTCGTTTCCAAAATGACAAGTGGGAGAAAATAGACCTCGAAAGTTTTCGAGGCGAACAACAAACATAAACGGACATTCCGGAGGCCTTTCGAAGTGCTTCAGAAAACCCGAACTTATTCTTTAAGGACTTTAGAAGTGGCTTTAAAGAATAGACTTCTCTTAGAAGACTTTACAAGTGCTTCAAGGAGAACAGAATATTCAAAGGACTTTCAAGTGGCTATTGATATTCTATTGTTTGATGTTCTATACCCAAGTAGGCATAGAGTTCAAATCACTGAAACTATGCAATTCTTCTATTAGATAATGAAGAAACCTACAACTTGCAGTCAAACTATTATCATGTAGATTAATGAGTTTGTGACCTGTAAGAAAGCTATGACGAAACCCAGATTCCCTAAAATGGTTAGAGGCCATATATAGACTCAAATGTTTTAAATGGTTAGAGGCCATAAAACATACTCAATGTTTTGATGACAAAATTGAAATTTTGTTGATTTGCAAGAATAGTTTCACACTTATTGGTTGCAAGTTTGTTTTAAGGATAAAACCATCAAACATGGAATTGTGTTCACACACAAAGCTAGATTAGTTGCTAAAGGTTACAAGCAAATTCATGGCATGGATTGTGTTCAAACCTCATGCATAATCG